>NC_089708.1:368750-737500 GCF_031753505.1 Anomalospiza imberbis
AATACTCTTTATGCTTTTAGAGAGCTCTCAAGGGCCTCATCAAAACAACTGAGGTGAGACAAATCCCTGCAACAAAGAAGCTGTCACAGATCCCTTTATATATTATTTGCATATGCAACATCAGACAGATCCCCTGAACCAAACAAGTCCACAGGCCAAGTTGCCTTTATCAGTTTTTGCAAGCTGTTTTATATTAACTATGTAAACAACAATAAATTGTGCATGCAAATTACTTTTCCCATCAGTGGTGGCATCTGCTGGTGCCTGGCTCACAGCTGCTCACCCAGGAAGCAGGAGGTTGGCCAAGCCAAATCACAGGCAAGTATCCAGAGAAATAGTTTTCCTGGCTCATGGCAGGGGAATCGATGAGCTCATCAGAAGAGTCTGAGCTTCCCAACAAAGGCAGGGGGAAGGGAACAATTATCCTCACTGTCTCCAGAAATAATCACCACATCTGGGGCAGGTGAGCGAGTGTTTGGTGTCCAAGACCCTCCAAAATCTCTCAAGTGGGACTGAGATGCTGCATCCAGTTAAAACCAGCCCCTCTGAGCACACTAAAACTCACACTCCATCTCCAAAGGGCCTTTGGCTTCTCTAAGTTGCAGGACAGCACTGTGAGCTCAAAGCCTCCATGAGAGTCCTGCTCCATCCTTTGGAAAATGGGCAGGCTTTAAATGCCAGGGGTTCCCCAGAAAGCACCAGGCTGCAGTGACATTCAGGCTCCTTCAGATGCCTTCCCCTCCTCCTCCCATCCCTGGCAAGCTGACACACATCATCATCACTTTGGGTGAGCACTCAAAAAGGCATCCCAAGGGAAAAGCAAGTCCCTTCCACTCTCTTCCCACCACTATCCCCGAAGAACAAGCCATCAGATCACTCCCAGCTTCCCTCCTGTCACAGCACACGTGGCCATGGCAGGAGGCCTCAGGGCACTGCACTGTCCAGGTCTGCCACACAGCATTTCTGTCACCCGAGCACAGGCACAGCCCCGCTGCTTCTCAGGAATTCACGCACGGCACAGACTGCGGCAGAACTTTCATTACTGTGCTGTTTGTAGACAAAAGGCATTAAAAAAACAGAGATAAAATTCCTGAAAACAGCCCCTGACATTCACTGGCTACAGAACACAGTGTCAGTACCTCCCTGGCCCGAAAACAAGGGAGGGAAGGGCTGCTTCCTTCCCTGGAATGAACCACCAAAAGCACACACTGCAGCAATCACTTCTGTCTGTTGTCATGTCCAACCACACACTCGCAGCAGCCCCGAGCTCCTGCAGGACACTGCTCTGCGCTCATTCCCTCCCCACTGCCCTTCCTGCCCGCAGCCCTGGGGAGGGACGCTCGGGCCAGGCTCTCGAGGCACAGGTCACACAAACAGCAGGACACAGCCAGCCTCGGCACTGCTTGGAATACCACACGTTTGCCCAAGAGCAGCTTGGATGCAGAAAACAAGTAAGTGAATCATCATATGAAGCAGAATTGGGAGGGATTTCTGGGAAAGAGGATCCTCTTAGAGCAACAGCACTAAAAGTGGCCAGTTTTCAAGTCTCTGAATGCTCTGACAGTTCTCTCCCCACCTTCTGCCCTCCTTCCCATCCTTCAACACCGCCAGTTTGGGAGGTGATGGGGGTGGGAGTCTCCAGCAGGTATGTCCCTGGCACTGCCCCTCACTTCCCAAATAACCTGTTTCCATGCCAAGTGCCCTGTGCAGCATTTCACACATCACCAGCAACCCTCAAAGAGGGCACAGAGCAGTTCAACAAAAATCCAACCCAAGGGACAAGTGCAGCTGAGGAGAAAGCCAAACCCTGCTCCCACATTTTCCTTCTACAAAGGCCAGGTAGAGTTTGGAATACATTTTTCAGGAAGTTACAGGAGTTCTAATGGTCAGGTGCTTTCTGCCAGCTGCTGGAGCTGTAGCACGTCACTGCTGAGGACATGGCATGCTGATGACCCATTTCCGGGCTGAGAGTTTGCTTCCGAACAGAACACAACTGCATCCATGACCATATTTATCTCATCTTATCTCATTAAAGGCTGCCATTAATTACCAAGCATTGGAGACAACCAGGAAGATGTGATTCATCTTCCCCACCCCAAATCCACCATAGGAATTCCATGCATGCTCCACGGCATGTGGGAGCTTGAAAACCACTGGAACACATCACAGCCATAACGACTCTCCAGACACTGAGGGAAGCTCTGGGGGTGTTCAGGTGTTCTGGGGGTGCCTGACAGGTAAGATCTGCATTCAGCAAAGGTGAGACTGCATCCCCTGTCTTGCTAGACCTTGGCATGCCCATGGGTCATTGGGTCAGTTACAGAATCACAGCACACAGCTACATCCACCCCCACACTCACACTTCCCCTCAATTATCATCCTTCCTGAGCTGTGACTCCTTCCCAAGCCTAGAAACGGAAGGTCAAAGAGACACTTTTCAATGGAAGAAAAAAAAATTAACAAGAGGAAAGTTCAGACTGTTACACACAAAACAAGCTAATTTCATAAAAAAATGCTCATCAGCATGTGAGCAGGTCAGCTGCTAATACCAAAACTCATTAACTGTGGTTATCATCAATTGATTGCAATTAATAGCTGAGGTCAGCAGCACGAGTTGTTCCACACTTTGGCAGGGGATTGCTCACCAGAAGTGCCAAAAGCATTACACAGCCATGCAGCCCCCCAGGGCCGGGCAGGACCAGTTCCACATGGAGCATCTCCACCGAGCATCCCAATCCCCAACAATCAGCTCCTTGTGCTTCAAGCTGCACCTCTGAGCCCCTGAGGAGGGCAACCATTCACCCCCTTCTCTCTAGCTCCACATCTTTACATTTCCAGGGTGCTGTCATACTTGCCTCTCCTTTCCTGCGACTAAGGAGCATCAATATTCAGTATTTCCTTATACCTCTGCCTGTTCCTATCAGGCTGCTCTGGCTCCACTCTCCAGTCAGATACACCTATCCAAAACAGCCCCACAACAGGACACACCAGCCCAGTGAGGCCTCACACATACCAAGGCACAGGTGCTGTGTGTGTTTATGGATCTCCAGAGGTTAAACTCAAAACAGACAGCACATGTCTGATTCACTTGTCATTTAATCTACTCTGACACTCATTTCCTTTCCTGCCAATGTGCTCCTGCTCCCCATTTTTCACCCTCTCATACTTGTACAGAAATTATTTCCACCTCAGCAGAACACTTTGCACCATTCTTTCAAAGCCACTTATTCCTGACAGATACTTCTCTGGTGCTCAAATCACTGGGGTTGCTATCCCAGTCTTTATGGAGCCTGAATCCCCTCTGACTGGGAGGTACCAGCTGCCACTCAATCTGCATTCTCCATATCCTATTTTCAGAATCATACAGGAGTTTGCCAAGCAGTGTCTGAGGAGAAACTTCCATGACCTGGCTTACTTACATATGTCCTCCAAAACAACAGAACCACTGCTGGTGGATTTCTCCAGGCAATGACACACCAGGAAAAGCATTTTTTTGGTGCACTTGACTTTTGCACTAAGGTGACAGCTGAAGTAGGATTTACTCTTTGGACTACTGCAAGCAAAAACTTCCTTCACTTTCACTATGAAAATATTATCCAAGTCCACTTAAAAATGCTTAGAGGTTTATACAAAATGCAGAGATAACAAGTCTTCTAAAGGCAGGAATGTTTCCTGTGGAGCCAGCAGTTCCTGCTCCTCCCATACCTCAAACACTAAAGAGTGGTGCTTCATCTTCAAAACACCTGGGAACATCTGGCCAGCTGCTCTTCTACAGGCACCCCTCCTTGGGACTTTTCTTTCCATCTCTCCCTCCCCTGGTCCCAGTCTTCAGATCTGCTGGGTCTCCTGCTGTGCTGGTGCCTTTTAGGAGGCAGGAAGAGATGACCAATTATCATGGCAAGAGAAGCAAATTCCTCTGGATGTATTGCTCACCTGGAATATTTGTACAACATTAAACCTGGCCAGAGACGTTCATGAAGTTTCTTTTGGTATTTCACTGGGGATGTTGGATGTTGATCAGGTTACGGAGCTCTTCCACAGAAATATTTCCTAGAAAATTCTTACACCCCTTGCTGAAATCCAGACCTATGCTGTAAGTGTTTCCTGTCTAGACTCTCCCCATTCCTTCTGCCCTTCCTAAAGGCTAATTTGTCTGCAAGACAACAGCTCCCCTTGTTCTACAAAAAGGACTATCACACGTGTCCACTGGTGCTGTCACAACATCCTCTGCACCTCAGAACCTTCTCACAAGGAGAAGCAGGGTAAAGCTATGCTATCTGCATCAAGATGAACCCTCCTGGGGGTCACTGGCCCTGAGTCACTCCCTTCCAGCCATGACATCGTGCCCATGGGCAGGGGCTGAGCACATCAAGCCCACTCACTTCCTCCCCATCTTACCAGCTGTGAACATCAGCTCTGCTTTCTCAGCTGCCTCTGTGGGAAGCTTCTCTTTGGAGACATCCCTGGCTTTACATCTGGCCACCAAAGGGAACTGTGAAATTCACATTCTTACCTCTTTTTTGATTTTTAGTTTGTGAAATAATAATGATCAAGACGTACAGAAACACTAAAGTCATGGTCCTAACTTCCTCTTTCCAAAAGCAAGGCATTACAAGAGGCAATGTTAGTTACACTGAAATGTCTTTCCTCTCTTTCCTTTTCACATGAAGGAAATCACCACAAACCCACTCTTTGAATGATTGTCCCAGATTTATTGCAATATGGGTGAGGCAGTGCTGTGCTTTCTGTGATCTGAACAAAAGAATTATCTTAACCAAACACCCTATCTCCCCAGAAATTTAAACCCAAGCATTTAGACACTTCAAGAATTGTGGTCAAGCCTGGCTGGAACATCCTGGTGTGTGTATGACACCAAGTACCAAGAAAGAGATGGAGTAGCACAAAGCAGTCTCTGCCTGTGCATTTTTTTGAATTCATATAGTCAAATCTTGAAGGCTTCTATGGACACAAACAGGAGAGGGAAAGCCACACACACAAATCCCTTAAGGCTACACACCACTATGTGATTATGGTCATTCAGGAATTTTCAGATAATAGTTTCTGGTAAGACTCCACTTCTGCCTTACATCCCCACGTGTGTCAAAAGCACTTACATTATAACCCAAGAGTTGGAGGTTTCTGGACTCTCCTTCATGCTCATACTCAGGCAAGGGAGGTTCATTATATTTCATGGAAGGTTTGGCATTAATAGCTGGGACAGAGAGTTACAAAGGCAAGAAGGAATACTACCATCCACCATCAGCAACTGGCACTGGTGTTTCTTTCCTACAGGCAGGAACTAAAATCTTATTCCTCAAAACACCAAGCACCCCACTGGAAGCAAAAACACCTGACATCTCAGAGAGGCATAATTCCAGACATCACTCCTCAGCCTCCAGTCAGGCAGCTCCCAACGTGCTGCACCACCTCTCAAAGCTGACATTCACCTCACACAGCTCACACACCCTCCAGCAACCACGCAGCAAGGGAGAGGAAGAGATTCCAGCACGGACTCCCTCAGGGAGAGGCACACACCACATAAGCACAGTCCTCAGCACGAAGCACCTGTATCAAGTTGTATATTTCTCAGCTGGGAAGACCTGACTATAAAAACATGCATTAATAACAAACACAAAAGTTTTACACAGTGCACGTGTCCCTTCAGGAGAGGGAAACAATGACAGAGGAGACATTTCTGCCTGCTATGTACAGCCTTGAATCAGCACCACAAGAGCCCATAAACAGAACCATCTCAATTCATAAACAGTCCCTAAGGACAGCACGGGAGCAAGTCCTTAAGAGCCACGCAGAACGATGGCACTGAGTCCTGCCCTACCTCCCTGGGGACAGCAGCCTGCGCGGCTCTGCCCCACACCGGCAGCCCTGCGTCTCTGGGGGCTGTGCCGGGGTGCTTTGCCTCCTGCTCCGCAAGAGCCGGGCGGAGCTCCCGGGAGCGCACGGCCGGACCTGACACGGGAGGATGGAGGAGCAAAGAGCCGGCGCTCTCCGGCAGGTGTGACCCGAGGCCACTGCCGGGATCAGCTCCCCCTCTGGAGTCCCAGGGTCCCGACATCGGAGCCCCGCTGTCCCGCCGGGCCCTCCGCAGCATCCCTGAGCCGGAGCACGCAGGCACTGGCGATGCTGGGCAGGGCACAGGTGGCGCTGCCACCCCCAGACCCTCCTGCTGGCACCGGCCGCCCCCGGGGACCGCCGCGGGGCACACGGGGCCAGCGGGCAGGACCCCCGCTCCGGCCAGGCTGTTGGGGGGCTCTGCCCCAACGCGCCCCTCCGAGGGCAGGGGAGGGGAAGCGGCTGCCCCGGGGAGGGTGACAAGGGGGGGCGCGACCGTCCGGAGGTGACGGGGAAGGGGGAACGGCGCAGTCCGGGAAAGGGAACGGGGGGCCGAGCGGGGTGCGGGCGGCAGGCCCGGCACGGCACGGCACGGCACGGCCCAGCCCCGCGCACTCACCCGCGGGCGGCCCGGGCGCGGCCGGCGGCGGCAGGAGGAAGATGAGGAAGAGGAGGAAGAGGAGGAGGCGACAGAGGCAGCTCCAGGCCCGGGCCATGACATCCCCTGCCCACATCGCCCCTCCCGTGGGGCGCTGGGTCCGGCCGGCGGCCCCGCGGCCTTATGGAGCCGGGCCGGGGCCTGCGCTGCGCCGCCCCGGGGCGGAGCCGTGCGCCCGACCGCCCGCCCCGGGCCCGCACGGCCGGCACGGCCCGGCACCCAGCACGGACCTGGGCAGCGGCACGGCCCCGCACAGCCCGGCACGGCCCGGCACCCAGCACGGACCTGGGCAGCGGCACGGCCCCGCACAGCCCGGCACGGCCCGGCACCCAGCACGGACCTGGGCAGCGGCACGGCCCCGCACAGCCCGGCACGGCCCGGCACCCAGCACGGACCTGGGCAGCGGCACGGCCCCGCACAGCCCGGCACGGCACCCAGCACGGACCTGGGCATCAGCACGGCCCGGCACCCAGCACGGACCTGGGCAGCGGCACGGCCCGGCACCCAGCACGGACCTGGGCAGCGGCACGGCCCCGCACAGCACGGCACGGCCCCGGCACACAGCACGGACCTGGGCAGCGGCACGGCCCCGCACAGCCCGGCACGGCACCCAGCACGGACCTGGGCATCAGCACGGCCCGGCACACAGCACGGACCTGGGCATCGGCACGGCCCCGGCACCCAGCACGGACCTGGGCAGCGGCACGGCCCCGCACAGCACGGCACGGCCCCGGCACACAGCACGGACCTGGGCAGCGGCACGGCCCCGCACAGCCCGGCACGGCCCCGGCACGGCCCGGCACGGCCCGGCACACAGCACGGACCTGGGCAGCGGTACCGCCCCGCACAGCCCGGCACGGCCCCGGGACTGGGCATCGGCACGGCCCGGCACGGTCCGGACAGGGGCGGGAAGAGCCTCAGCCTTTCCAGAGCTTTTTTGGACTAAAAACTCGCATGTACCAAAAGCGCTGGGGTGCCGAAGGAAACGCCCGCAAAGGCAGCTGGTGTCAGCGCAGACTGCGGCCACCACGGCTCGGCTGGCCTTCCCTGCCGAAAACTGCAATGCACACTGGAAGCACAGAGCCGTAGAATATCCTGAGCTGGAGAGGGCCCGCAGCGATCATCAAGTCCGACTCCCGGCCCTGCACAGACACTCCAACAATCCCACGCGGTGCATCCTTGGGGACGGTGTCCGAACCCTCCTGGAGCTCTGGCAGCCTCGGGGCTGTGGCCCTTCTCTCGGCAGCCTGGTCAGTGCCCCACCAACCCTCTAGGGAAAGAACCTTATAATATGTTGGAAGCACATGAGAACACACCATGTCAGCGCCTGGCTGGGCAATACCACAGGTACAGGTGAGCACAAGAAACTCCCCTGAATGAGAAGGCATCACAGGCTTTGCCCTCCACTACAAGCGCCGGGCATACTGCCCTGCTCCACCAATCGCCCGTGGACAACCTGCCAGGGCAACTTCGGAGCTCTGCATCATCCTCCAAAAAAATCAGGAGCAAACATCTGACAAACCCATCACATTGGGAGCAAGTAATGGCAAAAGCACAAATGCACCTAAGCTGCCTCCCATTCCAACAGGCCGGGCTGGCACTGGTGGGAGCCGCGCAGCACAACGGCCAGCTCAGACGGAATCAGTCGCTGCTGCGGGCCGCGCTGCCCGTTACCGGCAACACAGACCCCAGAGAGCCCTTCTCCGGTGCTAAGGGGGTCCGCTCTTCGGGTGAGCGCGCTGGGCCCCGGCCGGGCCCCGTTTGAGCCGGTGCGGCCCCGGCCGGGCCCTGTTTGAGCCGGCTGGGCCCCGTTTGAGCCGGCTGGGCCCCGGCCGGGCCCCGTTTGAGCCGGCTGGGCCCCGTTTGAGCCGGTGCGGCCCCGGCCGGGCCCCGTTTGAGCCGGTGCGGCCCCGTTTGAGCCGGCTGGGCCCCGGCCGGGCCCCGTTTGAGCCGGTGCGGCCCCGTTTGAGCCGGTGCGGCCCCGGCCGGGCCCCGTTTGAGCCGGTGCGGCCCCGTTTGAGCCGGCTGGGCCCCGGCCGGGCCCCGTTTGAGCCGGTGCGGCCCCGTTTGAGCCGGCTGGGCCCCGGCCGGGCCCCGTTTGAGCCGGTGCGGCCCCGTTTGAGCCGGCTGGGCCCCGGGATTTGGTCCCGAGCGCCGCGCGCGGCGGCGGGCGACGCGCGCCGCACCAGCGCCCCGCCCCTCACCTTCGCTCATTGGCCGCCAGCCCCCCCCGGCAGCCAATCATCTCCTCGGCTGGCGCACACTCCCTCCGCCACGCCCTTCGCTGCCGCGGCTCTTTCCGCTTCGCTCTGACCGGCTGCGAGCGGCGGGCGCCCATTGGCTGCGGTCGGCGCGGCCGCGAGCACCCATTGGCTGCGGGCGGCGGGGCGGGGCGGCGGGGCGGGGCGGCGGCGGGCGCCCATTGGCCGCGGGCGGGGCGGCCCGAGGCCGAGCGGGGCGGCGGTGCCGCCATGGCGCCGCCCGTGGGGTACGCGCTGCTGTGCGGGCAGGCCGCGCTCCTGCTCGGGAACCTGCTGCTGCTGCACGGCCGCGGCCTCCCGGGCAACGACACCGAGCCCCGGGAGCTGCCGCCGGGGCTGCCCGCCGCCGCCTGGGCTTACAGCGATCCGCGGGCGCCGCTCGTCCTGTGCACTTACCTGTGAGCGCTGGGCCGGACCGGGGGGGAGCGCGGGCTCCCGGCCGCCCTCACCAGCTGCTCCTTCCCCGCAGCCCCGATGAGTTCGTGGAGTGCGAGGAGCCGGTGGATCACGGCGGGAACGCCACGGCCCAGCAGGAGCTGGGCCACGGCTGCGTGAAGGTGAGGGCGGGGCGGGGGCGGCCCCGGTGCCGGCGCCCCCCGGGCCCCGCCGAGCGCTGAGCGCTGCCCCCGCCGCAGTTCGGCGGCCAGGCCCACGGCGAGGTGGATCACACGCGCGTGCAGTGCCGAGCGCTGGACGGCATCGAGTGCGCCGAGCCGCGGAGCTTCCTGCGGGGCAGCCGGCCCTGCGTCAAGTAGGAGAGTCCCTGTCCCCCCGCAGCCACCGGACCGAGCCCCCCCGGGAGCAGGGCTGGTCCGGCGGGGAGCGCTGACGCTCCTGACCCTGCCGCATCTTCTCTCGCAGGTACACAGGACACTACTTCATCACCACTCTGCTCTACTCCTTCTTCCTGGGCTGCTTCGGAGTGGATCGGTTCTGCCTGGGCCACACCGGCACCGCCGTGGGGAAGCTGCTGACCCTGGGGGGCCTGGGCATCTGGTGGTTTGTGGATCTGATTCTGCTGATCACCGGGGGGCTGATGCCCAGTGATGGCAGCAACTGGTGCACCGTGTACTGAGGAGGGGCAGGGCTGGCCCCAGCTGCAGCCCTGGCTGCCTCTGCTCGCTCCGAGCACCAGCCCAGGCTCTGCCTGCCACAACGTGGACCTGCAGAACTGTAACTCAGGGTGCACAGCAGTTACTCTTGGTAATGACTCTGTACCAGCCTTGGACACAAAGTTGTTCAGGATTTATTTTGCTTGTTTAAAATAATCTGGCTTCCCACTGCAAATAGTGACAGCTTCAGAAATCAGAGCTTGCAAACACAGGGGATCAAACAAACAATAAAGTCTGGAAGAAGCTGACTCCACGTACTTTGGGGATTAGTAGAGCACGGCCACACAGGGTCATGGTCTAGCCTTGAGCCCCCCCAGCCAGCCCATTAATCCAGAGTCCTGAGCCCTGGTTACCTTGGGGTCAAGGGCCACCTGACATCTGGGAGTGGTCAGGGAGCTGGGAAAGGGCCAGAGCTGCCAAGGGGCAGCTCCTGTCTGTGTGCCAGGCACCCCTCTGGCTCCAGCCCCAGCACAGGGCACCTGCAACACCCAAAGGGTGCAAGAACCTCACACCCGAAAGAGGAAGCCCCACCAGCTGCAGGTTAAAAACTCACCAAGCTGAATAAAATGGGAAAAGGAAGCTGCAACAAGTCCCAGCCAGAGCCAGACACTAAATCTGTGTATGCAAATGTCCAGTCACATTTGAGATAAAACAGCAAACACAAGCTCCCAGTTTGGCAGCTTCAGCTGGGGGGCAGGGGGCAGCTTTGTGTCCTGGAAATGCCATTCCTCAGCAGAACAACAGGGCTCGAAAGTCCACGGAGGGGAAAAAATTCTGCAGCAACGCAGAAAAAAAAAAAGCCCACTATCATTAACAGCTCCCGTGTCTCCAGCCCCCACTGCCAGCTCACAGCAGCTTCCCTCCTCCCCAAGGAACATCTGGGACCTTGATCCAGAAGGAGCTGGGATGTCCCTGCCCGTGCCATGCACTGCTCCCTCCCTTGTGCAGGGCAGCAGCACCGTGAGCATGGGGAGCAGTCACTGGTGCTCCTGGGCTCTCCCCAGCTGCTGCACTCTGTCCCCCCACCCGGTGGGGACAGCATTCTACCCCCACAGCAACCCTCGCCCAAAATACACAGTGCAAATGGACAGCTTGGGAAAGTAATTGGGATTTCCTTCTTTATTTAAAAACACGGGGGAGAAAGGGCATTGCAGCATGTACAGGCGAGGGGTGGGAGGCAGGCAGCCCCACCCCGGGAGTCACGGAGCACTGCCCGCGCGAGGGAAAGCCCTAAGAGCACTTGGAATCCACACCCAGACTTCCAGAAACATCTGGAAGCACGTGGGAATAGCATATCCCTCTCTCCCACTGCTCTGCCCCCACGAGGCACCCCCAGCAAAGCCCCACAGCACACGATTCAGGAGGGAGCAGCTCCAGGGGGATGCGTCCATCCACGCCTGAGCCAGGAGCGAATGCAGAGCTGAGGGGAAACCAGTTTGCTTTGAAATAGCCACAAAGCTCCATCAAGGTCTGGCTGCATCCACCCAGCCCTCTGGAACGGGAGGGAAATCCCTCCCGCCCAACACCACCTGTGTTGTGGATGGCTCTGGAGCCCAGCTGAGCTCCACACTTGTTTGATCCTCACCTTCAGCCTCTATGCTGTCCTGGGGATGCAGGAGGGTGGGAACGAGCAAGAGGAATGTTGCAATAGTGCTGGAGCCACTGGTAGTTTCTGCTCCTGGATAATTACCTTAATTGTGCAACAAGCCTCTGCTTTACCTTCCCAGGCCTGAGGAAACTGTGCAATTATCAAGCACCAGGAATACTTGGGAGTCTGTGGTTCCAAGGCCTTGCACAAAAGAACCATCATCCCTCTGCATTCCCTGCTCTGCAAAACTGAGATCACAACGCTGCGACTCTCTGATGGATGGGCTTACCAAACTACTAAAACATTCTTGAAACGGTGTTAGGAGCCAAACAGCAAGTCAGCCTACAAAAATGAAAGTTTCAAACTCTAGTGCAAATAAAGCAAAAAGGAGGAGAAAAAGGAACAGCAGGATCTAGGTAGCTACAATTAAATAATATTAACACTCGCCCTGTACCGTTTGCATCGATTCCCACTCATTTTCATGGTCTCTGTGTCCTCCAGCACCTCCACATAATCCCCTTGGAGACCCTCTTCCCCCTGAACTTGGGGGATCCCATTCCTGCCTCCCCCAGTGGCACAGAGGTACCCGTACTGTGCCCATCCCACAGCAGCCCCACGGCTCCCACGGGGACTGAGGCAGGAGGTTACAACTGGCATCGTGTTAAGGTCAGTCAGGCTAGTCGAGGCTCAGGCTGAGGCACAGCTGTCAAACAGCTGGAGGCCCCAAAAGGACTGGGACAAACCAGCTGTTCTGCTCCCGGGGAACACACTGGGCTGAGCTTGCAGAGCAGAGGACGTATCACAGCCAGGGAAGTGAAAGGGGAGCTGAGACGTCGCTCGGCACACAGGGATTGCACACACTTGCGGGGTGAAGGTATCAGACGATCTCTGCCGAGGAAACACCTGGATTTTCTACACTCCTTATCACACCTACAGGAGCTCATTTGTTATGGAAATGACGATTCACATTGCTCTAGAAACTCCTGCTGGTTTCCATCTTGGGCAGGCAGTGGTGAGTTGGCCGGACAAGTCTGCCCAGCTCCATCAGGGCTGGTATTCATTGCTTTTTACTAAAAGCCCTTCACCACCAGGCACAGCTACCTGTGCCCAGGTGTGCGCAGTGCAAAACCAACATCACACCTGAGGGTGCTCCCACCTGGGAGCCACTGTCGCTCCGGCTGCCTGCCCTGGCTCATGCTCAGGAAGTACCAAAAGCCTTTGGAGGGGCTGAGCACCTGCCCAGGCTGGGGTTCAACAGGAGACACAGGTATAAAAAGACATAATTAAAAGCCAGCAGATCGCTGATAAACCCTTGTGTGGGCAGTGGGAAGATCTGGTCTCTGAGGGAGTAAGTCACTGTAAGGGGAAGCTGCAGCGAGTCCCCTGTGTGGGCAGCTGTAGGCTGGTGGCTCCCAGCTCCGCCATGGGGAATCTGAGCAGCAGCAAAGGGGAGAGAAACATTTTACAAACACAAGAAAGGCCGCACTCCCCCTCATATCTTCAAGACCTCCTGCCACTTCCTCCAGACCTGGTTGGTGGGGGAAACGATGCAACTGCAGAAGATGTCCCCTCATACAGGTCCCCAGCATCTCCTGCCCTGCACAGCGAGCGCCGGCAGTGCCCGGAAGCAGCTTCCAAGACATGGAACTGCTGGGGCCAAGCCTGGGCAGGAGCAGCCAGGGACCCTGTGCCCTGCAGAGCAGGGCACCAGGATGTGGGTGCAGACGGACCCTGCGTGGCAGGGAAGGGCTGTGCTGGAGGGAAGGGACCACCTCGCGTACCCCAAACCGCCCCACAGGGATCCCGGGAGACGGCGTGTGGAGCCGGGGTGGCTCGGTGCCCGCTCAGACGTCGGAGGTCCGGATACTTTCATCGTCCAGGTCGAAGGCGAACGGCTTCTCCTTGAGGTGCTGCGGCTCGGAGCGGTGCCGCAGGCGCGTGCCGGGCGCGGCCCTGCCCTGGCACTCCGTGAGCGCCGGCACGAACACCGAGTCCCTGAGCGGGGCCGGCAGCCCCCCCAGCGCCGGCCGCTGCCCCTCGGCCTGTGGCACTGGCGTCCAGGGCTGCCAGGAGCTCGTGGAGGGCGCCTTGCTCGAGGCTCGCCGCTCCTCCGCCGACGGCCGCGACTGCGAGGGGCCCGAGGAGCCCCCGGGCCTGGCCACGGAGGTGGATCTCATAAAGGACATCTCCTGCAGGGACAGGGCAGAGCAAGGCTGGTTAGACAATCCACGAAATAAATATCTTGCACATTGGCATAATCTCCATTTGACACTAAATATGAAACAGAAGATACGTGACCTACCCTGGGGCGGGTTTTCAGGGCCTGCACTGCCCCAGTGATTGCCCGGATCCAGCTGTGCATCTCCTCGGGGCTGTCTGCCTGCAAACACAGCAGCCCCAGTGAGGCTCAGCTGTCCTGGCATTCCCAAGGTTCAGCTCTGCCTTCTCCTGCTCCCACAAACAGCCCCTATTATAAATAATCCCAAGGGACAAGTGTATCCCCCCGCAGTTTTCCCTCACACTCGTGTGTTACAGCCCCATCTGCTCATGTTCACTGGCAAAGGGCTGCAGGAAACAGCCCATTTCTCGAGAGCTGAATTTTCTGCCCCAAAAATTATCCTGGCCTCAGCTGCTCACCTGGATGTAGAAGGTCCTGGAGCTCGTTATGATTTCAAAGAGATTGTCTCGCATCAGGAGGTCACTAGAAACAGTGAGAAAGAGACAATCACACCCCGGCAGCCATGGTGGACAGAAAAAACCCTGTGTTTATCTTCATCTCTGAAGTGTGCCGGGAGGAACATATTGAAGGCAAAGCTTGGATCTCATTGGGATTTTGAGAAGAGTCCAGATCCCCAGAGAGCTTCAGCCAGGAACCCCTCAGCTCTACCATCAGCCAACAAACCCCTGCCCTCCCCCACCATAATCCACTGCATTCCCAGCTCGTTTTAAATATCATATTGCTATTACTTATTAGGAATAAACAGTTCAGAGATACATTAATACACGATATTTTTACTTTAGCAGAAGAGGTTTGTTTTCTTAGGTTATTTTTCATTGCAAGCCTTTATGTTACTTCGATTGTATCAGTGTTTGCTGCAATAACTTGTTCCCAAGACACTGCAGCCACCTGGGCTAGTTTAAGACAAACACCTCGAGAGAGAGCCGCTTCCCATGAGCAGCTGGAGCAGCCCAAGCTCCCAGTGGCTGCTCTGGCCTGAACCAGCCTGGGGCCACAGCAGGGAAACAGAGGTGGGAGCATTACCCAGACTTGACCAGGCACTCGTGGGTCTTGCAAACATCTTTCAAGAGAATCGAACGCAAAGGCTCCTTGTCCTGCGGAGGCGAGAGGAGACAGTGGTGGGCTTGGCTGGCCCTGGGGCTGGCATGTGCCTCCCCCAGAGGGTGCCAGAGCCCTGCTCGGGGTCCCGGGGTAGCTGCTCACCTGCTCACACTTGTAGTAGCTGATGGAAAACTCATCCAGAACAAAGTACCGCCGCTTCCAGCTCTTCCTCTGGAAAAGAGCAGGAGATTCGGTGCTCAGCCCTGCCTCTCTCTGTCGAGGTCCTGCACCCAGAGCACCTCTGGAGCAGCCCTGGCCCATGCCCAGCACTCACCACGTTGCCCTGCTTGACGCAGAAGCCGCTCTTGAGCGGGGCTGGCCCGGCAGACGGCTTGGTGGCCGAGGGGGGGATGTAGCTCTGCGAGCGCCGCAGCAGCGGGTGCGCGCCCGCCTCGCCGCCCTCCCCGTCCTGCGGCAGAGAGAACACAGCCCCCGTCAGCAGGGAGGCATCCCTGCTGGAAGGCAGGACCCCCAGCTGCAGAGAGAAGCCACCTGACACAAGCCCCGAGTGAAATGAGTGAGCCAAGGGCTCATGGCAGTGCTGAACATGGGCAGGGAATGAGCCAGAGCCCAGAGGTGATGTTCTCTCATTGTGTGCAGCTTCCTGGGCTGCTGCCCTGGTTCTGTTCACCCTTTTGCAGCCATGTGTTAAAAGCAAGATATCAGAAGGGCTGCAGAAAAGCAATTTGAGGGCTGAAGATAATCCCCTGCAGCAGGGGAGTTAACAGAGCCCACCTGCCTGGCTCATCTTGCACGAAGAGATGACTCGACTGCACCACTGAAGGTATGAGGAGAACAAGAACCACCAGACAAACACAAGTTAGAAAGGAATGCTTTCCAACGGGAGAAGGCAAAATACCATGGGAATAAATTGCTCAGAAAAGCCATAAAGTCCTGGTTCTCATTTTCAGAGCCAAGTTCTCCCAAAGCTACTTGGGTGTTTGGAGTTCAGGAAGGGAAGCTGCACCTCCTCTGGCCCCAAGCTGTCCCTCCTAAGTGCAGGGCTCAGTGCTGTGAGCACAAAGGGGCTGTGGTCATGACCACGTGCCCAGCACCCACCCCTGGCTCCCCTGAGCACATCCCAGTGCACCCCAGGGGCCAGCCCCTGCCCTGCCTCCAGCACCATCCCAGCAGTGCCCTCCCTTCCCCCCAGCAGCACAGAGGATGGTTGAGATGAAACATCTTCTGCACTCAGCTTCTTCCCCATCCCTCGGAGCCCTTCCTCCCGTTCGGCTGAGGTTTCAGCATTGCCATGGCAGCGGGGTGGCCCTGGCCACTGCCAGCCTTATATGGCCCCGCAGCGGGGGACTGCGGTTTGGGTGAACCTGCCCGCCCAGCACCTTCCACAGCTGCTTCCGTGTCCCCAGGACAGACAAGCGGCTTTTTGTCTGGCCTCAAAGTGCTGCCCAGCCCCTCCGGAAAGCAGTGCAGCACAGCTGCCGCACGGCCGGGATGGGGATGCCACCCACGCCCGGGGCTGTGCCAGCTCTGCCGGGCACTGCAGCAGTGGTGTCCAGAGCAGAGGTGAGGACACTCCTGCAGCCGGGAGATCACAGGCCCAGGAGATGGGGTGACGCTCCCGGCCAGTCTGGGGTGCAGCCAGAGCGTGGGACTCTGCAGTCCTGGAGCAGCACCGGCTGCGGCACAGCCAGGAAACCACAGACACGCCCAGGAAGCTGCAGCAGGGGAATGGCCATTTCACACGGGGGAAGCAGCAAGAGCACGGAAATATTCTGGCAGCTGATGCACCACCTCCAAAAAACCCCTCTGCGCCCCACAACCCTCCGTACACCTCTGCATCCTGACGAACCCTACGGTCAGGGAAGGGTTAAAAGCATCTGCCAGCAGAAACTGCTGCAACGATCTAATTCTCTACTCTATTTTTAGTGCTGCCACTGATAAGAGCTGAAGTGAGACCCAGAGCTGGACAAGTGCCCAAACATGGGAGAAGCTGATGGCCACGTGCACACCCAGCTGCGTGCCAGGGAAGGGATGCAGAGCCACGGCAAGTGGTGCCCACCAGCCCGGGGACAGTCCCTGTGGCTGCTGTGGAGGGGGCACCAGACACAGGGTTCCTCTGCCCTGGGTACCTAAAGAGGATTTGCACCCAAGACACGTGGGTGAATGGCGATGGCCAGGAAGCCGAGCAGATCCATGACCTCCTCCTCCTCACACCCCCTCATCTCATCACACTTCAGAGTGAGAAAAAGCAGAGGTGTTCAGGGTGCTCAGAGCAGCCATTCATACCTGCAGGGGAAAGGGTTGGCAGGCTCACTGTTTCCAGAAATGAAAAGTGCAAACCAGCTCACCTGGTTGATGGAGATGGGTGTGTGGACCACTACCCCCCCAACAATCTCGGTTTTGTAGGCCACCTGGGGCTTCCTCTCCTGGGCCTGGGGCACCACCGGAGGCTTCGTGATTTCCGTGGCCGGTGGGACGCTGCCGCCCTTTGGCACCTGTGGGAGAAAGGAAGGGATGAGGGGCACAGGGTGACCATGCTGGGCATCCCCACACCTGCACTGGGCACCCTACCTCTGTCTAATGCAGCCACATCCCTTTAGAAAACAACTCCTGGCCAAGCACCCCAGTTAGGGAGGGTGTGGAACCCCCTGGGCGGCAGGAGACACCCAGAGGAGAGATGAGAGGAGCTCAGTGATTAAGCATCCCTTCACAGGCGCCTGTGATTTGCCTCTGCAGCTCAGTGAGTTTGTGGGACACTTGCTCCTTTAATTGTCCCCGCTCCACTTGCAGCCAGGCTTAATGAGGAGCTGGGTCTGGCTAACGAGGCTGAGCCGCGTGGCCGCAGGGACAGCCAGGCACTGCTGTGACCCCAGCGCTGGCTGTGTCCCCCATGAGCGGCCCCACACCCCAGGCAGAGGCTGGGCTGCAGCAACATGGCTCGCAGCACTGCCATCCTCCCCTGTCCCTTCCCAGCTCCTTCCCTCTGGCACATGGCTCTGGACAGAAAGGGCAGTTTCCAAGTTTCTCTTCCCAACCCTGCACTTCAGCTCCCCTAATGCCAAGCTCCCAGTGCCTTCCTGCGGAGCAGGGCAGAGTGGCAGCAGCATCACCCACATCCCAGTAGCCCTGGGTTTCCCAGCAGCCTGTGACAGCTCCTCCCTGAAGGGCTGGATGAGCCGGTCGGCCAGCTGGGACGCAGCCAGAGTCGGGAAGGGCTGGCCGAAATCAGGCCATGGAAACCACCACAGCTTCTTGCGTTTATTACATTGCACAAGCAGAAGATGCATCTCATTCTCCTGTCACCCCAGTTCCCACCTCTGCCAGCCTGGCAGAATGCCCCTGCCCCGGAGGCAGCGACCCTGGAGGAAACTGCTGGCAATACACCCAGACAGAGCCCAGGCAGGCTCTGGCCACAGCTCTGGCCAGCTCTGGAGATGGAGTCTGTGGCCAATATCAGCTGGACCCAGAAAGAGAAGGCACGAGCCAGAGCAGCCCGGCCGCTGCAGGTGCAAAGGTTGTCACACTTAATGTATTTGCAGAGTAAGAAAATACAAGCTAGGTCTGATCTTGCAGATGAGTTTCCCACAGAGACTACACTATAGCACTCCAGGGATTTTAAAGAAAAAACTCATGGATAGGCCCAAATCAAACTGTTTACATGATTTTTCCTTACATTTAGTTTACATACCATAAACAACACACATCAATGCAAGAGCTAGTAAAACTACTCACGTTATGCATTGGCCCCACTGCTCACTCACTTCAGCAGGAGCCCCCAGCCCTTGCCCAGGGACCCCCATGCAGGCAGAAGCCGTTCTGGAGCTCCCAGCCCAGGCCCCGGTGCTGCCCAGGGAGGGAGCAGGGCACATCCCGCAGTGCCGGAAGCGCTGGCAGCTGCGCACACAGACCTGGGGAGCGGGTCAGTGCCCATCAGCTCACGGCCCTGTGAGCACACCAGCACATCAGGGATGGCAGATGAACCCCTGTGGATGCAGGCACAGCCTGCCTCGCCGTGCCCCACAGCGCAGGGCATTCGCTGCGCCTCATCACAAGAGCCGGCGTTCCAGGAAGAATAAAAACTGAATAAATAAGTTACTGAAGCACAATAAAGCCACCCTTTGGCAGCCACAGTGAGGAGCTGGCTGGGCCAGATCCCAGCCAGCAGGAGCAACAGGAGGAGGAGGGCCTGGAGCAAGAGGGGATGTGGATAGCTCCCACAGGACCTTCCTGGGGCACAGCTGCTGTCCCCCACAGCTGGGCTGGGAGGGCAAAGGAAGATACACAAGTAAACCTCAACCATAAAGATCCCTGGGGATGGTGGAGGGAACAATTGAGAAGAGCATTAAGTAACCTACCGTGATCTTACTGGCCCTGTTCAGTGCCTCCACCCAGTCCTGCAGGTCCTTTTGGTCACTGGCTTGCAAGAAATAGCGCTGGGATAGAGCGTTGATAACTGCCAGAGGAGGAAGGACAAGGAGAGTTGGCAGCAGCCAGGAGGATTCGTGGGGCAGGCACCCACACTGCAGCTTCCTGTGGCAGGGTGTCCCCCCACCGAGCCCACCAAGATCCCACTCACTCACCAAAGCAGAACGGAGTTTTAGGCTTCTGTTTCGGGGTGGCAATGCTAACCTGCGACAGAGCAAATCAGGGGGAAAATGAGAGATAACAGCACGTGCCAATGGTGGGCACAAGAGCTGGAAGTTTCCACCCACCCACCCTGCTCCCTGCCTGGGCTTTGCCACCCCAGGCAGGACCCCTGAGCAGGACCCCACACATATGAGGGCAGCTGGAACTACAGCACAGCTGTGCCAGCTGAAGGGAACTGGCCCATGTCAGAGCACATGCAGCACAGGGTGCTGGGTCCCAGGGGAAGGTCAGCTGGAGCCAGGACTTTCATCCCCTGCATCCCCTCAGGCACTGGCTGAGCTGCACAGCAGAGGACAGAAAGCTTTCAAAGGACCTGAAAACATCCATTCTCCTGGATTAACACAGTCACTCTCGTCAGCAATTAAGAGAATTGAGGGAAAACAGTGGTGGTTTTTCCCTGAAGAGTAGGAATCATTTATATAAGAATAATATTCCTTGAGGCTCCACAAACAGTATTCGTGGAGTATTTATTCTGACAGTCCTCCTGCTTCAAAGCCAGTCCATAATGCTTTAAATATGTTTTCTCAAGCAAACCTCCATTTTTCTGGTATATTTAATGTTGGTAGTTCCAGCCACTGACAGAACCCAACCCTGCAGTTTGTGACCAAATGCTGTCCTGCAGCAATTTTCATTTAAACTAAAACCTATGTAATTTGTGAGGCTCTTTCCAAAATGGGGAAGGCTCAGCCTCCCAGCATTGCTTCATCTGCACTTAATTTATAAATCATGATTCAGCAGGAACAGGAAGATCTGTCCAATGCTATATCCAGCTCCAGGATAAAGCTGAGCTGCGCCTGGCGTGGCAGCCACAAGCCCCCCACTCCCTCAGCAGCTGAGGGGCCGCTTGCAGGAGGAGGATGGTGGCAGCTCCACTCTCCACAGGCAGCCACAGCTTCACTGTCTCTGTCACCGGCCCTGCAACAGCTGTTGCTTATTGCACTGTTCCTGCCTTCCCGTGATGACTGGATCACAGCCTTGAGACACACGAGTGAGTTTCCAGAAGGTCTCATCCTTCAGGGCACTGCCCTCTGAGCACAGGGGAGAGCTCCTGTAGCACTGCCCAGCCGATTGCCAGCTCCGTGCCCAGCTCACGCCGACACCACGCTCCTGTCCCCACTCAGTCCTGGCCACCCCGTGTCCTTCCTCACAGCAGAGCAGTTCCTCTTCCTCCTGCAGCCCAGCCTTGCACCCCGTCCCTCGCCACTCCACGGGTGAAGATGAACGTGGTCCCAGCACCAGGATCTTTGTGCTGTGGGGTTCCTCCCTGCTTCCCACAGCCCTGCTCAGGCTTCATCCCAGGGAGATAGTCACGAGCCCAGGCAGGACCAGGAGCTGCCCTTGGGTGCTTCCAGGGCAAGCCATCGCCTCTCCTGGGAATGCCACAAGGATAAGGGGAAAACAGGGAGCACTCACCTTCCCTCTGCCCCACCCCAGCATTACCTTGGAGATATAGGTCAGCTGCAGAGATCCGACAGCACCTGCTCCAATGGCCAGGTTCTGCAACACACAGCATGAGCAGTGGGAGGTAAATGACAGGGAGAAGGTGGCGGGGGCAATCCAGCCTATCGTTTGTGCCCTTGGGGTCAGGCAGCAGCTGCCATCCTCAGCCACTTCCCTGTCCTGCACCTGATTCAGCTCAGACCCCTCAGCAGTGGGACCAGCCCTGCTGTGCTCCTTGGGACAGTCCTGGAAACCACAGAGATCACAGAAGGGCTGGAGCCTGGTCATGGCCACGCTCAGCCATGGGACACTCTGACACAGCAGGCAGGGACCTGGGGAGACCTGGAGGAGATGCCAGCTCCAGGGAGGCTGGGATGTGCCCACAGACTCACTGACAACTTTATGGACATGCCCGGCACACGTGCCCACCTGAGGATTGTCCATGTACCACAGGAGGTGGTTGGCCTGGGTGTCCAGGATGAAATACCTCCGCAGAAACTTGCCACAGGTCTCATTTTCTTCAATGTCCAGGAACCCGCAGATACGGTTCTGTCGGTCCAGGTACGGCATGCCGGGCTCCTTCTGGCATCACCCTGTGGGGTGGGGGCAGGCAGGGGGAGGTGGGTGGTCTGCTCCCCAGGGAGCTGCCCCGCATCCACAGCGCCCAACCCGTCCCAGCCAGGTGTTCCAGGATGGCAGCGCAGCCACTCGGCCACAGCTGAGCTCTCTAGAGGGAGATAGGAGGGACAACAGCCAACCCACCACTCCCAGCTCCAAAGCCACCAAACCCCATGAGGGAGGACAGAGCAGCCACAAAGGATCTGACACAAGACACCAGATCCCTGAGAACTGTGCTGAAAAATAATCCCAAAGCAGCATGCTAGAGAGAGCCTGAGCACACTCCCAGGAAACGGGAAACAATCTGCAACTCCAGCAGAAAATCCGTGCAGCCAGGATGTCGAGTCAGCAGGGCCACGCTGTGTCCCCAGGTCTGCCACGGGCACGGACCCTCCCCAGCACTGCCCCCCAGCCAGGAGGTCTCGTCAAGGCCCCTGGGCTGCAGTGGGAGCACTGTCATCACCTCCAGCCCTGCGTGGGGAGCAGAACCAGCACCCCAAAGGTGTCCCACTGCCCGGGCAGAGCCCTCTCCCCATGGCACAGGGTGGAGGGCAGGGATGAGAGCAGCCGTTACCCGAAGGATGTCAGTGAACCCAGTGTGGTTTGTCTGGCAGGAGAGTGGTGATCACGCAGGTGCCAGAAGCAGAGCTACACAAATAAAAGAACTCGTGCAGAAAAGGAGGAAATACTATTTTTGAGCTGCAGTGGAGTGGGGCCCGGGGAGGTGAGGGTTGTGCAAGAGCTGGGGTGCAGCTGCAAAGGTAGAGGAGGCAGAAAACAAGTCAACCTGCAGTCAGGATCTCAGTCTACCACCAGCATTTCAGAGTTGGGTATCTTGGCTCATGGGGACCGTGCTGCTGCAGGGGGAGAGGTTTTTTTACACCAACGACAGTGCCCTGGCACAAGGGCTTCTGTGGGCACTTCAAGTCTCGCTGCTTTTTTGTGGGGTTATTTTTGTGGTGGGGAAGCACATGGAAAGCCCATCCCTAGGTACCTTCAACCAACACATTCAGACCAAACCTCATAAACTCTTCCTTCTGCTGACAGCAAAGGTTAGAGATTTCTGCTAGGTACCTTCAACCAACACATTCAGACCAAACCTCATAAACTCTTCCTTCTGCTGACAGCAAAGGTTAGAGATTTCTGCTAAGGAGCCGAATGTGCCACGGGCAGCACAGAGATGAGCCCCCAGCCCCATGGGACACCTCTTGGAGTCTCCATGTCCCCCCACCACCACCCTTCATTACCACGGGCTCATGTGGGAGACCACAAACCAGCTCAGCCCTTCTGTGCACACCGACCTCAGGCTGCACTTGGAGATGGGATTGGAGAGGAGATTGGGATTGCCCCACACTCTGCACCAAGTCAGCCAGGTTCCTGTCCCCTCACATCCCACTGCCCACAGAACACAAATGGTCTCTCTTTGGAGCCACCAAGAACTGCACTTTTCCATAAGAAAATTATAAAAGCAGCATCTCCAGCTGTGCTAACATGTGGGGCACCCTGCTCAGGAGATCCAGGAGGGCCAGAAAATGCTCAATTTCCTAGTGAAGTGTATCAGAGGACTCTTTCCTACCTCTGAAGCAACTGACTTGCCAGCTTTTTCAATCACAATATCTCACCCAAAAAGACACCCCTTTCCTGACTCAGTGAATGACATGGCAAGCAATTTGGCTAGAGAAGATTTGCAGCGAAACCACCCCCTTGCCTGCCTGAGCCAAAGGGAAGTGCTCCCCAGGGAGAGGCAGGAGGTGCAGGGCACTGTCCATGCAGCACCCAAGTCCCCTCTGCAGCCAGGGGTGGCTCAGAGGCCTCGTGTGCAGCCACACAAGCAGACTTTCCAGGAAGCACCTCAGGATGCCCTGCAGCGTCACAACTGCCTGTGCCCTGCTCGGCCCCGGCAGAGCTACAGCCACAGGAGCAACCCAGGAGCGCTCTGCAGCAGAAAAACCCGAGGCGATGGGAGACCCGGCATTTGGAGCATCACAGCTGTGCTGCCGGGAGGCAGCTCCTCGGCACCTCCCTCCAGAGCACCCATCGCACCTGTGGGCAGCCACAGCGTCCTCCTCTCTCACACCTGTCCGCCCGAGCTGTGCTGGTGCCGCCTGGGGTGCAGGATGACCCTTCCTCCATGCCAGGAGGGCTGGGACCTGCGCTGCCCAGTGCCCCGCAGCGGCTGCAGCACCACTTCCTCTCACCTGCGGCTGCAGAGGAGCTCCCGGAGCTCACGCCGCGACGTCTGTCCCGACCCACGAGACAGACGGGGTAGGCAGCGCCCAGCAACTCGCTCCTACTAATTGCAGATATTTGCCTTAATGAAACTATCAGCCTGTCGGGAGGAGGAGGCTGGATACAGCTCTTCATCTGCCACAAAGAATCGGAGAACACGCAGAATGGCTGCAATCCCCTGATCCCCGCCACACGCTTGTCTCCAGCCCCAGAGACTTTCGGCGAGGATGGTGGATGGTGCCTGCAGCATTTCCGGAGCTCCCACGGGGACCCCTCCGCCCCCCTCGCTGCCTCCCGCTCCCCTGCCCCCGACGCTTCGCTGCAGGAACCGTCGAGCAGAAGCCGCTCGCACCGGGAGGGCTCGACTCCAGCCCCGGCGCGGATGATCCAGCTGCAGGAACCGGAGTCTCCGCCAAGGACAAGGGGACCAGCCCCGGGGCCGCCTCCCCAGCGGCCCCCGGCACCGCGGGGCACGGACGCCTCCAGCCGCTCCGGCGCCGCAGCCCGGGGAGCGCGGGGACTCGGGGACAGGGGCCGGGGGGAGGACGGGGACGGGACAGCGAGGCTCCCAGCTCGGCCCGCGGGGTCTCTCGAGAGCGAGCGCTGCCTGCAGGCGGCTCCGCGGCCACGCGTGTCCCCGCGGCGGCACTTACCCCGCGGCGTCCCTGGGCTGCGCGCCCCGCGCATGGCCGGGGGCGGCCAGCCGGGGCTGCGGGCGCTGCGCACGCCGGGCAGCGCTGGGAGGAGGACGGACGGGCAGCGGAGGGGGTGTGCCCCTAGCTCCGCCGTCGCTTCTTTCCGGGTTAATTACGTCTGTCATTAGCAAACCCGGCCCCGGATGTGAGTGCGGGGCGCGGGGCGGCTCCGCGGGGCGGGGGGTCGTTGTCCGTCCCTCCGTCCCATCGCCGTCCGTCCGCGGCCCTCCCGCGCACCTGCCGCGGCCCCGGGCCGCCGCCGCGGGGGCTTAGCTGCCGGGAGGGGTAGGGGCAGCCCGGTGCGCTCCCAGAGCCAGCCTGTTGCGGGTCCTCTGCGTCCCCCGGGTTCGGGGCCCCAGGCTCGGGGCCTTCCAGGTGAATCCCCCCAGACCCGACACAAAACCACTCGGTCGGTGCTTGAGGCTGGCACTGATGGAGATGAGCCGCCCACTTCGGGTCGCCGTTCCTGCAAGAGCATCTCTTGGGGAAGCTGCTGCTGGAGTGAGCTCGGGGTGAATTTGGGAGCAGGAAACACCCGCTGCCTCCCCCGTGCCGGCCCGGGGAAGCCGCACTTTCTCTCCGAAACTCCGTCTGGCCCCGATGCACTTTCTCCCGGCGCGGGTGAAACCGATGCTGGTGCTGCCGCCGCCGAGGGTACGCAGGGACCTTGCTCACGGACACCCGCAGCCCCTGTCCGTCCCACGCTAGTCCGCTCCTTCCCACTGCTGCCTGCCTGCTCCCGGCATCCTGGCGGTCTCGAGCCCTGCCCCGCCACCGCTGCCTCCCCCTCTCCCCATCCCTCCCCTTGCAAAGACTGAACTGTTCCACGGAGTATTTTCATACCGAGGCACCTCTTGCAGCCCTTGTGACTCGCCGGAGCCCGGGGCAGCGCTGGGTTCCGGGCACGGTCACACGGCAGCGACTCACAGCGCTGCTCTCCCTTCATTCTGGGAGCCTGGCAGCTCTCCTAGATTTTCCAATGCGTTTTTCTGCTGTAACCTGTGTGGAGGTGCAAGCAGCCCCTGGCACTCACTGAGACACCCCAGCAGCAGATGAGGGAGCACGAGGGAAGTCCGGGGCAGGGCACGTCTCTGCCCCCCAGGACCTTTGGAGATTCCACCAGCAGCCAGAGCCCCGCGCAGGAGAACACCCTTCGTGTGCCCCGGGGAAGGAGCAGGATAGCAGGATGCTCGGCAGACACGGAATAATCTGCTTTCCACATGCTCCGCTCCAGCGGCAGCAGCCCAGCGCCCCTCTAGACACGTGTTGACCTTCACAAGACCATGTCCATGTTCTGCAGGACTTCTAACCCTCTCACCCTCCAGCACTCACCGAAGTCTCTGCTCCAGCAGCATCCTCCAGCTGAGAGTTCCATGGCTGGATCCGCACGTGCTGAATTACTTCTTTTCTTCTGTTCAAACTCGCTGTTTTCAGTTTCGGTACCTGTTCCCCTTTTCCTTGTGTGCTGACTGGGGCAGACTCCAGCAGACAGCTGCTGTTTGCTGTTCCCCCTGCACTATAGTTCGTGCAGTCAAATTCTCATGGTCCCAGCCATCCTGCACTCCCTTCATCATTCCCCTTTCTGTTCTCCTCACTGTTCACTCACTTTTACCATTTTCCCTCACGAAAGCAAGCCTCACCGGCCACTCCTGGGAGTCCTTCTAGCAGAGCTTTGAGCTGTGGGACCACCTGCAGCCCCAGACCACAGAGCAGCCTCACATCTCCCCCACGTCTTAGCAGCCACCGAAATCTCTCTCCACAGCCGAGCCTCAGGTTGCGGAAAGCAGCCCAAAAGCATCTCTGTTGGACCAGCGAGGAGGGAATCTGCGCTGGGATCCCGGGCTCTGCCTAGCAAAGCCCTCCGGGGTGGCACCAGAAGCCGAACCGGTTCGATTCGGCGCGTTCTCTCGCGGGTTTGGTTTCCCTGTCAAGGAGAGGCTGCGAACGCGGTTCTCAGCGGCAGCGTTTATTGGACTGGCGGCGATGGGACCCCTCCCGCGGAGCATCCCCGCCCGCGTCCCTAGGCTAGAGCGGCAAGCAGCCGCGCCGGGCCCCCGGAGCGCTCAGAACCAGCCCAGCAGCAGCGTCCCGGCCAGCGCGGTGGCCAGCAGGCCGGGCAGCGGCGGCGCGGTGACGCCCCCGCCGTTCCGGGAGCCCCGCGCCGGCCCGTTGCAGTCGTCGCTGAAGCAGCAGCGCACGGTGGCCCCGCCGGAGCCGCCGCGGCGCGCCTGGTCACAGAAGGACTTGTAGGAGCAGGACTTAATGACGCTGTCTGCAAGGAAAGGCAAGGCGACACGGGGTCAGGCCCTCCCGGGAACCGCGGGTTGCACTGGCACGGGATAAAGAACACCTCAGTGCAGCACAGTGCGGCACGGGTGCGGAATTGAAGGATTTCTCTCCCGCCCACAAGAAGAAGCCACCACCTGCTCCGCCTCAGGTCCCCCCTGCTTCTCCTCGCCCTCCGGTCCCCAGCCCCTCTGGTCCCGTCCAAGACCCTGCGGTCCTACCCCCCTTCCCGCTGGAGCCCCCAGGCCCCCCAGCAGCCCGGCCCTCCAGCCAAGGGACTCACTGGGTGCAGTGATCGTGGAGCAGGCATCGGCGTACTGGGGGCAGCTGTGGGATCCCTGCTGGTTGCAGTCGTTCTCGTTGGATGCGACACATTTGTGGCATTTCAGAGCTTTGCCTGGGTGAAGATGAGGAGGAGGAGTGAGAGTGACAGCAGTGCACTGTCCCAGAGCCCCCAGTGCCCCAACAGTCTGTGGGTCTCCACAGACACTGGTGGCCCCCAGCCCAGGGACTGGGGGGGGGTCACAGGTAAGGGCTGGCACCAGAGTCGGGCCATGAGCCCTGCCATGGCATGCAGCAGGATGCAGGATGGGGCCTCACCTGTCCAAAAGATTAATGCAAAACTCTTCCAAGTGTGACTCAAAATGATGAGAGCTAAACCTGGCAGATGAGCTCTGCTGAGTCCCTGCCCTGCAAAGACTCCCTGAGAGTCCTGGAATTCCTTTTACAGTAAAAATAGGTAGACATCATCTTTTAAAACCATCATAGATCTTTGTCTTCTTGTGCCATATTTCATTTTAATAAGTGTTTTGGGGGAGAGAAGGGAGAATCCATGCAACCTGTGGGAGCAGCTCCCAGATTCTACACTGTACTCAGGATGCTCAGCCCGAGGGTGCTGCCTGGGGACAAGCAGGGTGACAGGCAGTAAAGTGCCAGGCAGATGTGTGAGTCGGGAGGGAAGACCCATCTCCGGATCGTCCTTAAAGGACAGGCAGGTTGGATAGCAGCCAGCCCCTCTCTCCTGTGCGTCAGAGCTGGTAGTGGGGCAAGAGCTGTGTGACCCCTCAAAGCATACACACACCCCAGAAAAACCCAAACCTGAAGATCCTGCTCCTGCCTGGAATGACGAATCCTTGATTTTGATGGGGCTGGATAAACCAGCGCTGGTGCTGGAGGTGAAATTCGTCTCTGCTTTGCTGACAGAGCAGAGCCCTCTCGTGGCAGCGGGGCCGGCTCGGCCCAGAGCTTCCACCTTCATCTCAGGGAGAGAAAACCCGTGAATGGGGAAAATTGGGATTTCATGGGCTCAGGTGGCAGTAAGCGCCTTCTATTAACCCACAATGACCCGGCTTCCGCTGCTGGGTTGTGCTGTGTCTCCTTTGCTGTTCCCCACAGCACGGGACAGCCTTTCATCTGCCCTGAGCTAAAAATACAGTCGTGTTCTTCTTGCCTTGGTCCAAAGATCCTAAAAGTGTCCACAGCTGCCCCGACTCCAAGGCATTGCTCTGAGTACTGCAGCCACCCCCCTGACTTTTACAACGGCTTTTTGTGATTATGCCTTGGAGGAACCAGGGGTTAGCAGGGAAACACAGCTCTAGCCAAGAGAAGCTGCAGGGTTTTAGCTCAGGAGCCTCCATCAGAGCTGGAGACCAGAGACACTGTGGTCCCTGCTGGGCACAGCATGCCTGGGCTTTGTGCCAGTGGCAGAGAGGCAAGGGACAGGGGGCTTCTCTTGGTCCTACTCAGAGGAGAAAGCCACTCTCCCCCCCAAAACATCATTTTCCTGCAGGAGTGGGAGCAGCGTGGGGCAGGGGTGTGGTGGGCACGCGCCAGCCCGAGGCAGGTGACAGGGACAGGGCAGGAGCAAGCGCGGGAGCAGCTACAGTGATTTACCCGACCTTGTGCTGCCTGGAGCCAAGGGACACTTACTTTCTCCAGCCAGGGACGTGACGATGGCCAGGGCCAGCAGGGTCTTCAAGGCAGGCATCCTCAGCAGTGTGCAGTGTGGGGTGCGTAGCTGCTGTTTTGTCTTAAAGGTCTTACAGCTAATCTGCTTGGGAGAGTGCTGGGGCTGGGATAATGCCATCTTAGCTGGGGGGACAGGACACAGCTCCCCAAGGACGTGGGCTGGGCACTTGGCACTGGGGCAGAGCACCACACTGGTGCCAGTGGATGGGCCGGGCTCTGCTCCATATCCTGCTCTGGAAACCATCTCTGGACACGGAACCTTGTGGTGGCTTTCAAAGGTCTTGATCAAGCCCACCTGCTCCATCCAGAGAACAGCCCCTTTCTCATCATGAGTAGCAGCAAGTTGGGGAAAACCCCTTCAGATTTTCCAACCCACCAAAAGAGAAGTGCAAGAGAACAACAGAAAACCCCTACAAGGCTGGGAGCCCAGTGGAACTATTCCTGCACCCCCCAGGGCTCCATCCTTCCAACAGGATTTACCCAAGGCCTCAGAGGGTTGTCAGGGTCAATGCAGGGATTAGGCCAAGGATTCTCCCGCTGCCATCCCGCTGCTGCCTCAGCTCTTCCTGCTGTCTGAGCTCACTGCCATGGCTCAGTACCACCAGAGTGTGCTGGGACTCACGGGGCCAGAAAAGTCATCCCAGGCCTGACTTTCAGAGCTCAGAAATGCAGATTTCAGGAGCATATGATAACTGTACTCATTTGAAACCAGCTGCCGTGTAAACCACATTAATAAAGACAAGGCAGAACACGGCCCATTCTGGAAGGTAAAGCCAACTCCTCCCAAAACTCTTCACCAACCTCACAAACACCAAAAAAGCTTTCCAGAGTGATAAACAGTTTTTACTCAGGCAATGAAACATGGAAAAAATATATTAGTAATCATTATAATAATCTCATTTGTGTGAGTATAACTCTTACAAATATTTACCTGACATATAAAAGGGAAATTATCATACATATAAAACCGATGGCGATGGCAGTTACACACATGGCTGGAAGCAGAGGGGTAGGAGCCAATGCAGAGGAAGTTCCTGCCTGGGGGAGGCCACACTGGAGGGACGGGGGAAGAGATCAGTAGTTGGGGGTTACTGGTTGGCACTTGGTTACAGACAGATCTGCTGGCAAACACACACTGCAAACAGCAACACAGCAGCAGGGGCAGAGCCCGCTGCTGCCAAAGGGGCATTTAAAGTCTACTGCGAGGAACAGACGACAAACACACCCAGCTGTGACACCACACACAGGGACCTGCCATTCCCTGTGCCAGTCACAGGGACACCATCACCTCGAGGTGCAACCATCCTGCCCGCTGGCTAACACGCCTTCTATTTTATATAACTATACCCACTATGCATGTATTTATAGATATGTAACTATAACCATACTATAGTTGATAAATCATTCCGTAGGAATCTTCTTTGCCCAGGCTGGGTGCGTGCGGACGGGCACAGGAGTGCGGCAGCACCGGGTGAGGGGGGGTGGCACAGCAGGACCGGGGGGCACCGGGGGGCAGGGACAGGGATGGAGGGCTGTGTCCCGTGGGTCATCACAGTGCAGCCGTGCTTTGCAGACAGCCCACGGGGAAAAGCCGCAGCAGCAACTGCTGCCTGCAGGTCAGGGCTCTGGGGAAGGGGCAAGCGGTGAAATCTAAACCTCTGCAATTATCCATCAGCTCCAAGGGCCAGAGCCACGCCCCAGGAAGAGACTGACCTCAGCCTGTCTCACCTTGAGGCAGGACAGCACGCGAGCACCACGGCCCAGAGCACAGCAGAAGGCTGAGGGCTGCCACAGTCCCCACCTGGGACCTGCTTCTGCACCTGGGCTCCAGCAGCCTCACACCGCACCGTGGGTGCTGCTGCGGGCAGCACAGTGCCCAGGGCCCCAGCCAGAAACCAGCCCTGAAGCAGCCCTGAGAGGTGACGCAATGCTGCACTCTGCTTCCTCAAGAGAAAAAGCCAACTGCCCCAGAAATCTCGGGATCTCAGGGCTCTGCTTTACCTGCACAGACTCCCAAAGGGGAACAGAAATAGTCCTTGTTGATCATATGCTTGAAGCTTTTTCACCAGCCCAGGAGGGGACGTGTGGGGAGGTCAAGAGGGTTAAAAAGAAAGGGGAAAAAAAGGGTTTTTCTTTTCTGTCAACTGTGCAAAGGGTGAATATTCAGCACAAGCAACAGGTGCACTGCTTTGAGTGGTGTCAGCCACTGGCTTCTGTGACCAGTCTGTCACTGGGATAACTAGGGGTGTGGAGAACAGGCTGGGAAGCTGCGTGTTGGGGCAGGCTGCTGACACCGTTGCTCAAGTGTAGAATAAACTCTCTATATATTATATAACTAATAAAATATAATCAAGTGTACGTCTCTAGCTTAAACAGGTGTTTGCTCTGCATGCTCAACACAGGGAATTAGAAAATAGAAGGAAAAGAGCTCAATTCTGTTACAAAAAGGTAGCAGCAAAAAGGTTTGTGAAAGTGTTCAACAGGCTGGGCAGGAAACAGTCCAAACTGCAAATATTTCCCTTATTTCACACCTATCCGTTCAAGGCAGAGAACCCTCCATCACTGCAGCTACTGCAGCACCCACGAGGCAGCTCAGGGTTCACTTCCTTCCTCCTGCAGCCTCTGAAATGGAGCCCTGATCTCACCATGGCACAGGGAGTCAACAGACACGGCCCTGGCTTTGCATGTGTCCAACACCAGGTCACCCAGCCCCTGCAGAGGCCAGGGCCACAGGCAGGGCGGCCACGGGGAGGATGGACGGGCAGTCCCAGCTCTCCAGAACCAACATCTCCCCTGCTTCTCAAACACCTCTGGGTGCAGAAACCTCCTGCCTCCCCTCACCCAGACTCTCCCTCGAGAGGACTGAAGTTACTGCAGGTTCTGTGACTGTTCAGTGCTCTGGGGGAAACAAGTCGTGCCTTGTGTTGTGCCTGACTGAAAGGAGTGAGCAGAGAGCCCAAGTGCCCATAAATGCTCATAAAGTGCACGAATGCAGAGATGTCAGCTCCCTACCTCTGAGGCTGGCACGGCCAGGGACAGGGAGAGGCTGTGCTGTGCTTCACCCACCAACCAGAGACCAGCCATCCCCTTGCCAGGCGCCCTTCCCCAGCGCAAGAGCCAGCAGGTGCAGCCCTGCCATCACCCACGTCCCAGGGCAGGACCTACCACGTGGCTGGGCCTGTTCTGCTGAGCACGTGAGGACAATCAGTGACAGAGAGCGCAGTGGGGACACAACTAGACCCAGCCCAACCAAGGGGGACAGAGCCAGGTGTGTCACCTCCCACCTGAGAGGTGGCATTGGTGCAGAGGGACAGGGCAGCAGGCCCTGGCAGGGACACACAGGCCCAGGCTGACCGCAGGATTCCCAGGCTGACCGCAGGGATCCCAGGCTGACCGCAGGGATCCCAGGCTGACCGCAGGGATCCCAGGCCTGGAGCCGTGGGAAGCAGACAGGGACAGTGAGGGCAGCGGCTCTGCTCAGGAGACACAGGTCCGGCAGCCAAGGGGGCAGCTGGACAGGTGAGCTTTTCTGCAGGGACTCCGGGGTAAGGCAAGGTGATCAACGTCACGAGAAAAGCAGCCAAGTGCAGAGTGCTGGGCGAGGGGTGCTGAGGCTCAGTCTGACTTTCCCAGTTTCGCTATCAGCTCATCACAGATCTTGGTCAGCTCCTCAATCTCCTGGTTCTGGAAGAAAAGCAAATCTTGGGGAGCCCTGTGGTGGCACAGGTGGGGAATAACACCAGGGCCCATCTGCCATCAAGCATGCGTGGGAAAGGGCAGCCAGCTCCTACACATGCCCCTGCAAGAGCTCCTCTGTGCATCCAGGCACTGCGTGGAGCCCTGTGCTCACCCCTCCTCATCCCAGCCAGACCTTGGTGCTGCAGAGAGCTGCAGCAAGCCAGCCCCAGCCCACACCTCTGCAAACAGGCACACCTAAGCCAGCAGTGCTTATTCTGCCCAAAAAATCCAAACCAACCCCACAAAAGACAAAACCAACCCCAAGCAAACAAAAAAATACCCCAAAAACCAAACCCACAAAACACCTTCTGGACCAAAAATCTGGAGGACACCTCCAGCATCAAAGGATGCTCAGGGCAGCAACAGGAACTGCTGGCAGGGCTGCAGAGAGGCTGGGGCAGGTTGTTACCTTCTGCTGCAGGGTTCTCTCCAGGGACTCCACCTTCATCTGCTCCTTGCGCAGCCCCGCGTGCAGCGCCGCGCTCTCCGCCTTGGCCTTGGTGCGCACCTGGGCGATCTCCTCATTGGCTCTGGGGACAGAGGGGGCCAGTGGCCAGGTCAGGGGGCAGGCAGGAGCACCACGGCACATGCAGCAGCTGCAGAGCCCGGCTCTGCTCGCCTGGATACAACAGAGGAGGTTTGCCCCTATGGAAACTGGATGAAACTGGATTAATTCAGCTCCCCGAGCCCCTGTACAAAACTCTGCTCCTTCAGGGCCAAGCTAAACCCACTCACCACCCACTTCACTCGGGGTTACATGTGCTGGTGAGCTCCTGCTCATCAGCTGAGCCCCAGGGCTGCGCAGCCCCTTCGTGTACCACTCTGAAAGATGGGAACTTGGTAAGTGACCATAAATAGACCGTGACCCTCAGATTCTCCATTAAAAAATAAATAAGCAGAGATCAGAGAATGCATTCAGGGATTTGCTCTGCTTTGCTTAGAGACGCTTGAACCCGAGGTTGTAAAATGCAGCTTTTCACATCATTCAACTCCTGCCTTCCAGCCTCTGGAAAGCAAATGAAGCTGCTTCCCTACAAGGTCTTGAAGCACCCAGCAATCTCATGCATGACCTTACTTGTCCAATTTTTCTTCTGCGTGGACTTTCAGGGCCTGATACCGCTGCTCTTCCTGCTTGACACGGGTTAGATAATCTTGAGCACATTTCTTCAGAGCTTCTTCATTCTGGAAAAGAAAGTACATCCATCTGCATTGGGACTGGGCACAAAGACATTGCTCTGACAGGATGATAGATACTGTTCTGAGTGTAAGAAAAAAGGTTTCAAAAAAACCCCAGCTTCTGCTTTATGCTGGAGCTCCTTATCCAGCTCAGCAGCATAGAAACATGGAGTGTGACTGCCCAGGAACCCTGTGTCCAGGGAACAGAGCTGCAGGGAGAAAGGGCAAACCAAGCTAAGGACCTTCTTAAATCCTTCCAGGACGCCCTTCAGGTTTTCGTATCTCCTGAACAGATCTGACAGGGATCTCTCCACCGAGTTCAGGTCTGCCAGAGCCTGGTCCTTTTCCATTGTGAGCTGCTGCAGGTTCTTCTGAGATGTCATGTTTGTCCTCTGCTCATCCTCTGGGATGGAGAACAAACAACAAAGATACAGTGATTGAGTGGGGACAGCTGTGACAGCCAGCTCCCCGACCTGTGCACCTGGCAAGTGACAGCACCTTACCTATCATCTGGGCAATGGTCTTCTCATACTCAGCCACGATTTTCCTAGAAGGAAGAGAAAAAACAAACAGGTGAGAGGCCAGTGATTTTGGGAACATGCACCTCCAGCTGTGCTGGCAGCAATCTGCCCCACAGGAGGCCCTGCTGGCCCATGCCCTGTCACCAGTGCACCCCCACAGGAGCAGGGTCACAGGGCCCAGATGTTGGGGCTGCACCACCCATCAGCGCTGCTTCAGACCAAAACCTGCCTGTGCCACTGGGGCTGGCACAGCTCATGGGATTTTATTTCTGCAGCAAAGGAACAAGCAGGACACAGCTCGCACTAAGAGAACATTGACACAGCACCAGCACTAAGAGAAGTCTCTGCCACGACACCTCAGCCTGGTGAGGCTGACCTGTGTCACCCCTCACGTCCCATTCAGCCTCCTGCCCGAGCAGAGCCCTGCAAGGGGACAGCTCGTACCTCATCTCAAGCACTTCCTGCCGGCTCTCCTCGTATTTCTTCTTCCACTCGTTGGCCTCGATCTCCTTGGTGATTATCTGGGGATAACCAGACACAGGACCCTTGGGATGTGCTCTGAGGGGCTTTGCCTCTCTGTCCCACCCACACAGGGGATCAGATCCTCCCTCCCGGGCAGAGCAGAGCTGCCCCTGTTGCCCTGTGCTGAGGTCCAGCGAGGGGCAGCCCAGGGGACAGGGACAGGGCTGTCACCTCCGAGGGGCAGCCCAGGGGACAGGGACAGGGCTGTCACCTCCGAGGGGCAGCCCAGGGGACAGGGACAGGGCTGTCACCTCCGAGGGGCAGCCCAGGGGACAGGGACAGGGCTGTCACCTCCGAGGGGCAGCCCAGGGGACAGGGACAGGGCTGTCACCTCCGAGGGGCAGCCCAGGGGACAGGGACAGGGCTGTCACCTCCGAGGGGCAGCCCAGGGGACAGGGACAGGGCTGTCACCTCCGAGGGGCAGCCCAGGGGACAGGGCTGTTACCTCCTCTCTGATGAGCGTGAGCACAGCTGCCTTCTCAGACTCGCTGAGGCAGATGCCAGCCAGGGGACTCTCACTCCTGCTCATGCTGGGGCACTTGTCCATGGAGCACAGCCCGGGATTGTCCTGGGGGAATCGCCCAGATGGGATGTTGGGGGGGTTCTTTTCACCCACCTCGCCTGTTTTATCAGCATCTGCTCATGTACTGCATTTCCCTTTCTGCACACACAGATGTGCTCACATCCAACTTCCCTTATCCCACGGCTGGTTTAAAAATATCCCCAGCTTGGAGGGTCCCTGCTGACTGTGAGCCACAGGCGGGGGTGGTCTGCAAGGCTCTGGGTTGTCTGTCTCCAGCCCCTCCCAGTCTGGTGGGGACAGCACTGCAGCTGACGTGCTCAAATTGCTGCTGGCAGCTGCAGGGACATTTCCTGGGCCTTGCTGCTCACCCAAAGGAAGCTGTGGGGGAAGCAGACTTCACCCCTCTGCAGAGCAGGGGTCCAAGGGACAGCCCCACTCATTCCTGGTGCTCCAGGTGTCCAGGAGAGCTCTGAAATAGGAGATGCTAACACAGAGATCCTGGTACCCTGCTGTTGCCATTTTGGGTGCCTCTGCTGCCTTCCTTTCCCAAAGCCCAGCTCCTGTGCCCCACCTGTGCCACAGGGACAAACTGGGGGCAAGGCTGAGCCCCAGGTGCTGGCACTGCCTGCCCCTCCTTTCACCACCCAGACGAGTGACAGCCGTGCAGCATCTCCCTGCCATAAATAGAGAAGTGCTGGGAGGCAGGAGGCAGCCTGCTCCTCACGGTTTGAAACGAGAGCACTGGAGCACTTCCTCCCACCCCTCTCCTCCCCCTGGCGCTTCAGCTGCTCAGCTCGAGCTCCCCGAGCCCTTCACGGCCTCCGCAGCTCTGCTGTGGCCATGGCAGAGCTGGGAGCCACCCCAGGGCAGGTTTGGGGCCAGGCATCCCACCATGGGGGAGGTCCAGCCCAGTGTGCTTCGGCAGCAGCCTCCCACAGCATCCCCCAGCAGCAGGGGCACACCTGAGCAGGCACCTACAGGTACCTCTGGGGTGGCAGCAGCCTGCCCGCAGGACCAGGGCCTGCCCAGGCTCTCCTGGGCACCAAAGGAAAGGCTCGCTTTGCCCCACGTCCTTGTGGGGCTCAGCACAGTTAAATCTGCCTCAGAGAGGTCGGTTTTGCTGATGCTGCTAATCTCATTGTCATCTGCTTGTCAACTCAAGCAGCTTTGGCCAGGGGCTGCTGGGCTGGCACAGGGTGCCCCCGCAGCAGAGAGGTTCTGGGGCTCCTCGGGGCATGTCAGGGGTGTCCCAGCACAGTGCTGCTGCTGCTGGCTGCCAGGGTCAGCATGGCTGCGGAGCAGGGCTTTTGTACTCTTCCCCCACCTCTGCTGTCAGCTGCCTTCCTGAGGGCAGGGCCGTAGAAGGCACCAGCACCAAGGGGCCATCAGAGCCAGCCCTGGACACTCCACGTGAGACACAACCCGTGCTGGCAGCTCGTCCCCTCCGTCCCCTCTGCCCTCCCCGTCCTTCAGGCACCTTCCAGTGCAGCCCTGGCCCCGCAGTGCTCCTGCCCTGAGCCCAGCACCCCTCCCTGCCTGCCTGCCTCCCACAGCACAGCGCCCACCCAGGAGGGATCATCTCTGCCAGGCTCCTCCAGGCCTGCTGGGAAATCTCTGCTATTTTTATCAAGTCCCTGCGTGGGCTTGTCAAGAATTTTACCTCCCAAAGAAACTCATTTCAGAAAGGAAAAAGTGAGAGGCACTCACAGGGAAGATGCCAGGCCCTCCCTTTTCCATCTGCTTGCAGATCTCCTTTTCAAAACCTAAAGACAATGAAACACAGCCTCTTATCGATTTGGAAACGGCACCCTGGGCACACGCAGATTTTCTGAGACACAGGAGGGTACCTCTGAGCCTCCCCATCCCCTGAGCTTCCCCTCCCAAAGGCGTCTTTGTCCCCAGCTCTTGCCCTTGCTGGAATCATTTTGGTTGGAAAAGCCCTCTAAGACCAAGGTCACCATTAAACCCTGTCCCCAGGTGCCACAGCGTGCACCCTGCCAGCCTTCCAGCACTCCTGGAGTGGAAACCAACACTCCCCTCTGGTGGCAGTTCAGCCTGTGCCCACGTCCCCAGGGGTGCCACCCGTGCCCGAGACCACCAAGGCTGAGGGGGAGGAAGAGGCACAGGACGTTCTGCACTTCAGCAGGGTGCTGGAACAGACCAGCTGCTCAGATCAGCCCAGAGCACCAGCAGCAGCCCATGCCAGCCAGGCCCAACACCCTCCAAAGGACCTGCCACGTGGTAAAAAGCATCTCCCCTATCTGCAAGGCACGGGACACCCTGAGCCGGGGGACACCCTGCCTCACAGGAGAGACAGCCTGACCTGGGGGACACCCTGAGCTGGGGGACACCCTGCCTCACAGGAGGGACCCCCTGACCTGGGGGACACCCTGAGCCGGGGGACACCCTGCCTCACAGGAGGGACCCCCTGACCTGGGGGACACCCTGCCTCACAGGAGGGACAGCCTGACCTGGGGGACACCCTGAGCTGGGGGACACCCTGCCTCACAGGAGGGACACCCTGAGCCAGGGGACACCCTGCCTCACAGGAGGGACACCCTGAGCCAGGGGACACCCTGACCTGGGGGACACCCTGAGCTGGGGGACACCCTGCCTCACAGGAGGGACACCCTGAGCCAGGGGACACCCTGCCTCACAGGAGGGACACCCTGAGCCGGGGGACACCCTGCCTCACAGGAGGGACACCCTGAGCCGGGGGACACCCTGCCTCACAGGAGGGACACCCTGAGCCAGGGGACACCCTGCCTCACAGGAGGGACACCCTGAGCCGGGGGACACCCTGCCTCACAGGAGGGACACCCTGAGCCGGGGGACACCCTGCCTCACAGGAGGGACACCCTGAGCCGGGGGACACCCTGCCTCACAGGAGGGACACCCTGAGCCGGGGGACACCCTGCCTCACAGGAGGGACACCCTGAGCCGGGGGACACCCTGCCTCACAGGACACTGTGCCTCTCAGGAGGGACAGCCTGCACTGCGGGCACGGTGCTGCCTCACGTAGCATGACAGGTAATTCATGGCTCACACTCACACAACTGCAGACACGATTCATGTGTTAACCAGGCAGAGAACCGTGTGTTTAGAGAGCTCAGCTTGGAGAGGAAGGAGGTAAAGTAACACTGCAGACTTCCCACTGCTTCCCTCCGTTTATCCTGGTGCCAGCAGCTGCACCCTCAGCTCCCACCCCATCGCTGCAGGGAGCACCGAGCCCATGCACCTGCCTGGCCCTCTGAGACCAGCAGCAATAAACAAACCCGCCAGCCTCTCCCCTGACTGTCAGATTTTCCTCCCCTGAGGACAAAGGACCATTCTCCATGGAGCTGGCAGCCCAGCACAGCCATCGGGAGAAATGATTAATGGGTTCCTGCAGAGGGGAGGCAGCAACCCCCCGTAGTGATTTCTCCTGCTTGCACCTAGGACTTGGCTATTGATTAAATGTAATGTTGCCTGGCTTTTAATTATTTTGTAATGGCTTGGTCAGGGAGGCTAATTACGTGGGAAACTGACAGCAGAATTCCACCAGGAGCAATAACTGGGGTCTGTGTAGGCATTATTGAGATCCCCATCAACCACAGCCCTGTGCCAAGTCCTGGCAGCTCTGCTCCAGGCACAGGCTCTAAGCAGGGACCCTGCAGCCCAGGAGTCAGGGCAGGATGCTCCGAATGGTGGACAATTGCTCTGCTCAGCAGTGAGCACTGGTGTCAGGGGGGCACTGGCAGGGAGCACCACAGGGAGGGAACCTCTTGCCTGATCCAAATCCCACTGCAGCATTGTGGGGAGAGTGTTCTGTACCCAAAAGTCTAAATAAACACAGCCTGACCATCATTTTCCATACTGGAAACAGTGCAGAAAGCAATGGGAGGTTCCATCAGAACCTGCAGCAGCCTTCAGCCCTGTCAGTGTAAATAAACTCTGATGAGGATGGAGCACCAATTCCTTGCCAGAGGCTGCAGAGGCTCCCTGGGTGCAGTCACAGCGCATTCCCAGAGCTGAAGGCAAGCAGGATGTTCCTCACCTGCCTCTGGTCTCTGCTTCCCTGCGGACACGGGGACGTTGGAGCACTCAAAGTACTCCAGGTCATCTTCTGCCTCGGCCTTCTTCTCCAGTCCCGCTGGTTTCTGCGTGGAGGTGGTGGAGGCCAACTTCTCCTCATCAGTGGCACGTCCATCCCGGTTTGTAATATCTGGGATTTCTGAGATCAACACTCCTTCATCCTGCAGGGTCAAAGTATGCAGTTAAGCAAGATCTGCGGGGATCAGGCCACCAGGTGAGCTGCTGGAAAGCACGGAAGGCTCAAAATCTACAGGCGAGCTGCTCCCAGCCAGCCTGAAGCTCAGCCAGCCCAGCTCTCCCCAGCATCCCTGCGCCCAGCCCACAGCTCGGGGGTGAGACCCCACATACCTGAGCGCTGATGTCCAGGACCAGGGGCTGCGCCTCGTGCTGCTTCACCTTGCAGCCGCTCCTGCAGGAGAGAGGAGCAGCAGCTGAGTGGGGTTCAGGGCAGTGCGGGGGACGTGGGGAGCGTGCCAGACAGCCCAAGCAGGGGGAGGCAGTCCCAGCACCAGCGCTGCGCCCACCGCGTGCCAGCACCCCACTCACCAGTGAACGCCGGGGCAGAGCAAGTTCTGGGAGGAACAGAAGGAACAGGCAAACAAAAGACACGACTACACAGAAGTTGGGTTTGTGTGTGAGGTGTTTATTCCTGAGGAAGGTAAGGAGCAGAGCAAGGACCCCAAGAGGCTGATGGCCAGAGAGGCACTGCCAAGGCGCCGGCACAGAAGGATCTCCCTCGCTGCGCCTCGCCCTGCGTGTCCAGCGCAACGGCACCCGGGGCTTCGCTGCACGTCGACTTTCTGCAGGAGGAACCACGTCCAGGCTGTCTCATGCCCTGCCCCTGCAGCTGGAAGCTTGTCTGGGACTTCTCCACAGCATCCACATCTCCCAGGTGAGTTCAGACCCGCGTGGCCAGGGCAAGCTGCTGTGCCTCAAACAAACGATCCGCCTGGCACAAACGCTGTCCCAAGGAGAAGGGCCCCTCGGGTGGGACGTTTAGCCCAAGTAGGTCTTGCAGGTGGTCTCTTTGCCCTCCAGTGAGGAGGCTGTCCCTGGAACTCCATCCCATGTTCCTGAAGTCGCCCATCCAGAGGCCATCTGCGCAGGGCTGCAGGCACGGCCGCATCCCCACACACCGGGCACCAGCTCAGCCCACAGCAGCATGGGCACGGTCTCAGTGGGAACGTGGGTGGGACAGCATGAGCTCTCCTCCTGCATCTCACCCCCTCACACTCCACACTCAGGGATCTCCCAGGCTCGTGGCCACGTCTGTCCCCCCAGGAGACGCTTGCTGAGCTGGAACAGCTCGTGTGACAGCCACTGCAGAGACCTGGGGAGGCATCCCAGCTCCAGCCACAGCACTCCCCACATGGGGACACAGGCAAAGGCTCGAGCAGGGCTGCAGCGAGCTGTTCCCAGCTCCATGGAACTGCCCCCACCCTCTGCTGCTGTCCAGCCCCCCAGCCCACCGCACACAAGCGCAGCAGAGCACAACGAGCGGCGTGGGCGGCACACGGGGGGTTCTTTGCACGCTGCCATGCACACCTGGGTCACACTGAAGAATTGCTCAGGACTGGTTTTCTCCCTCATGCCCTGCCACAAGCAAGTCAAACTTGTCATTTCTTCACCCTCCTCTTTTCTGCACCCTCTCCTGTGCCAGGGTTATCTCATCACCTGGCAGCTGGTTTGAGCTCCCCCCCAGCACCAAGATAACAGCTCTGGATTGCACAAAAACCTGCTGCCCTCCATGAGCTGAAGTTTTTCAGCACTTGTCCACCATCAGAAGACGCTGCAAGGCGGCATGCTGTGAGGACAAGCACAGGTGTGTGCCTCCAGTGCAGCTCAGCTCAGCTCTCCTCTTCTCCCTCACTCCCAGGCACTCACCAGGCCCAGGCCACCCTGGGGACCCCGCCAAGGGCTGCAGGACACAAACCAGACAGCAGAGAGCACAAGTCAAAGGGCAGAAGGAGCCAGCATGCCATGGAGACGAGTGGGGCAGCACACACCCAGAGAGAGGACTAAAACAGCAAAGGAAAAGAAAAGGAATACAGGAGAGAGTACTTACAACAGAAAACAGAGAAATTTCACTTGCTCAGTAGTCCTGATGCACCAAAGCACGGACAGGGAGAGAGACAGACAGATGGAGAGAAGAAGAGTGTGTGAAAAGACCTGGATGTTAACTCTGCTCTGGAGAAGCACGGTGAGCTGCCTAGCTCTGTCTTTGGGAAGGCACACACACACGGGACACTCTGATCCTGCCTTTGCTGTCCACAGCAGCGGGGTGAGATCCAAACACAAACCTCACTGCCAGGCAATATCCTGCTGCCTGTGCTGCTCCAAGGTGACAGAGAGCGAGCAGAGAATTCCCTGCTGCTTCCCCTCCCCATTGGCTCTGCTCACCCACAGCCACACACGGGAACACCAGCTCTTACAAATGTTTTATCTACTCTCTGTAAAGTATTTCCTGGACAAAAACATCCAACACAGCCTGATTTTTGTCTGTGACGTTTTCTCTTTCACTGTTAAAACCCACTATCTAATTTTCTCACTGGAGAATCCAACAGCAGAGTGAGAGCCTACCTGTCCAACCTGTTCTCTTTCTCTGACATAAAACAGAAACTCGGTGGCAGCTCACAAAATGTCTCAGCTACATTTGACCAACCACACCTGCATCCACCAGCTCCTGCACATCCCTGCACAAGTCCAGCAAACATGTTGGCTCCAGCCTCCCCTGCGGGTTTCCTCTGACACCACATCTACACCCTGACCCACCAGCTGGACCCCCAAGGGGCTTCCAAAGAGGTGATCCTGCAAGCAGGTCCCAATCCAGCCTTCCCTTGGGACTCAGGACACTGGCACTGCTCTGGGACAAGTGGATAAAACTGAGCCACCAGCAGAACCTGAGGTGCACGGCAGGATCTGGGGCTCGCTCAGGAGGCACCAAGGCAGGAGCAGCACCACCACCACCACCTCCTTCACCACCACCAGTGCAGCTCTGCCTGCCCGCGGGGAGCGCAGCGGGGCTCAGCCCCGGCTCTGACACACTGGCACTCACGTTATCAGGCGTGACTTGGGCTTCTTGGGGGAGTCTCTGCCTTTCAGGGCATCGTCCTGCATCTCCAGTGTCTGAGATTCGAGGATTTCATTGAGGCTGTTGTCTGCAGTGGAGCAAGAGTCAGCGTCGGTGCTGGCAAGCGTCTTGGTGGGCTTGAATGGATCCATGGAGTCAAAGTTATTGGGGTCAAACTGATAAGAGTCCTTGGGGAGAACCGGTGAATTCTGCAGCACTGAGCTGCCACTGAGAGAGTTGAGGCCGGGGCTGTCCCAGCCCGTGGGACCCAGCTGGGAGGAGCCCCGGGGCAGGGACGGCTCTGTGGGACCCCTCTCTGCATCCTCAGCTGCTTTCTTGGGGGACTCTCTGTGCCTCTTCGGTGTCAGCTTGCTGGCTGGGATCTTGCTGCTCCTCCTGGGTGAAGCTAGCTTGGCCTCCACACTCTCTCTAGCCTCTGTACAATCAGCCCCAGGTTTCGGGACCTGCCCTGGGGCCTCCAGAGCCGGGTCCCCTCCCAGCTCACCGGGATGGGGAAGGCATTGTGGGGCTGCTGGGGCAGAGCTCTGCAGCTGGCAGGGCCCTGCCACAAAGGGGTTCACACTGCCGTCGTGCTGCTCAGGGTCAAGCTGGTAGGATGCCTGGGTCTCTTCTGTGGCTTCATCTGTTTTCCTCCCCAGCGAAGGTGTTTTCCCTTTCCCGAGCTGCTCCTGGCCCAGGGCATCAGCCCTCAGCTCCACCAGCTCCGTGCCAGTGTCCCCTCCTGGCATGGCCCGCTCCCAGGTGGCTGTGCCCACATGGGGCAAGGGGGCTGGCTCCAAAGCAGTGTGACCAGGGCCAGCCTCGCAGCCCAGCCCAGCCAAGGGCTGCATCAGGGGCGAGTTGTCAGGGTCAGTTTCCCCTTTAGCATCCGAGCTGGCTTTAGGGGCTCCAATCTCTGGCTGAGCCTCATCTTTGGGGTGCTTCCCAGGCGAGCTGTCCCAGTGGGCTTCCCCTACCAGCAGGTCACCATGGCCACCTGGCTCTGAAAAGATAAAAGGAGATGGTTAAACCCTGACTTGCAGTGCACTCCCTTGCAGCGGGCTTTGTTTTTCCTCCTCACAGCTGCTCCAGGGTCGGATTTTATGGGGGATCCACTGACTCACAACTCATCTTCCCTCCTGCCAGCTGACAGGGAGCCAGTGCTCGCTTGGGCAGAGAGTTAAAAATCAGTGAGAAGAGTTCGGGAACGCGCAACACATGACAACAGCACAAGATGTGAACCAGCAGGCCCCAGGCAGAAGGGAAATGGGAAGGTGTGCTCAGAAGGAGCAGAAACTGGCTGCAGGAGAGATCCGGGGGTCGCCCAGCACTGGGGCTGCAGGGCTGGACGTGCACCAGGCAGGAGAAGCTGCCCCACACAAGCTGCTTGTCCACCTGCAGAAATCCTGCTGTAGTCACACCAGGCTCTCCACGCTGCTGTCAGCGTCTCCCGGTGACAAATCCTGATCCATGACTTAATCACCATTACTCCAATCCTTTCCCCTCAATCCTTTTACTGTTTAATCTTTGCTTTGACATCAAGGGATGCAGAAGATCCTTTATCTACTGGGACACCCTGAAAGCTGCACCCACTGAGCACCCAGAGCCAGGCTCGTGGTGCAGGTGTGCCAAGGCACAAGAGGAAAACATCTGGTGTTTCTCCTGCACCTCAACCGGGGACAATTGCACAGACTCCTGGGAGAAGGCGAGACGAGATGCTGGGATGCCCAGCACCCATCAGGGAGCATGCGGTCTCTGCAGCCCTCACAGGCACCTTTCTGGGGAGGTACAGTCAGCCAGGTCCTCCAAGGGCACAACAGAACCAGTGCTCTCCCAAGGACCAAACTGGTTTGAAAACCTGGCTGGGAAGAGGAGCCTGGGTGATGAAGAGCTTGTGCCAGGGAAATCTGCCTGTCCCTGCCCCAGCCCTGCCCTGGAACAGAGGTGACAGCTGCAGAGGGGAGTCACCTCAAGCATCCCCCCTGTTTGGCAGCGGGACACCAACACCTGCTCCCACAGACCACCATCCCCAAACAGCCAGGAGAGGTTTTTCCTATCACCAGACATTTGCAACCAGCTCATGTGTGCTGTTAACAGAGAGAGTCACAGGCTGGCAGAGAACAGGGAATCAGGCAAATATCTGGTCCCAGGACTAATCCAGGACGTGGAGCCAACAATCCTGACTCAGTTGATGGCTCAGAGTTAGCATAGTTGATCCTCAGGATGCTAAAAGCCATGAAAATGAATCATGAGGGTCTGTGTCCTCCCTGAGACTGCAAAAATGCTTCCTCTGACTGCAAAAAAAAAAAAAGCTCCCTCCAAGTAGACGTTGCCTTGATGCCCCAGAAAATGCATCAGTAAACACAAATCCAGTGGATGAGTACTTGGAGTGCAGCCAGGAAACAGTCTGAGGCAGCGCCTGGCAGGCCTTCCCATCATTAGGAACCAGGAAAACCTCCTTAACAGACCCCAAAGAAAACTTTATTACACTTGCTGTGCTGCTCAGCTGTTTGAAGCCTTCCTGAGACAGCCCTGAATAGAAGAACAGACTTCAAAGTCAGGGCAAAAGGACTATTTAAGTGCATTTTATTCCCAGCGGAAGGTTTGGCAGCCGCCATTCTCACAGACATGAGCCCATCCTGGTTTCTAACCCAAGCAATGAGTAATTACTTCTTGAATAACAAGCAGCCAGCACACAAACTGCCTCTCCATGCTGTGGTGTCTACAGGGTGGGGAGGAAAGGAGCGTGGCGCATGTGGCCATAGCTCAGAATCCTTCTCCCACAAAAATCAGAAGAAGCACCCACCCAGGTTCTCCAGTTTTGTGATTCCCTCATTTTCTGCATCCAGGAGTGCTCAGACCCTTCCGCAGCCAGTCTGAGAGCTAAGGAACTGGGATATACTGGGAGGCAGGAGGCGCAGGCCAAGGGCAGCTCAGGTGCTCACCAGTGGTTTTGGAAATCTTTTGCGGCAGAAATGTCCCTCCTGCAAGCTCGGGGGTGGGGGGTTTCCCCTAGTTCCTCCCTCTCTACATTTCTTCTGCCTCCAACGCAGCCTGACAGGAGCTTGTTCTTGAGGGAACAGGATGCAGAACACAGGAGGCAGAAAGTGGCCTGAAGGGCCTTGGGGTGCACAGGGAGAGCCAAGCTGTCTGCCCGAACCCCTGCAGCTGCCCAGCCCCGGCAATACCTCAGTGCAGCCCCGTCTCTCCCCACGGAGCCCTCCCCAGGCCCGGCTCGCTGCCCGCAGCCCTCCCAGCTCCTCCTGTGAGCGCTCCCCCATCCCCAGCCCCTGGCAGTCATGCTGTGAGCAGCCGTGCTGGCTCTGCACGTACTCCCTTCGCTCGTGGCTCCTGCCAGGGAAACCAGCTTGTCCCCCATTCCTGCAGCTGTCCCCCAGCCCTCTCACTGCTCAAATCCTCCTTCTGGGCCAAATCTGTGCTGAACACCCCAGGAGAAGGCGGGCTGGCAGCCACCGACCACACGCAGCTCTGCCCCTCAGAGCAGCCGGGCATCCCAGCAGATTCCTCACTGCAGCATCCCGGAAAGGTGACCCCGAGGTCTCCCGTTCCACCTCTGGTGCTGCGCCCTGCAGCGGGGGACAGTTCAGTCCCAGCAGGAACACGGCACTGCCGGAGCACACACAGTGACTGCAGGGTCTGTCCCAAACACACACCCGGCACAGGGCACGCTGGATCTCATCCACACCCCTCGTCCCGGCTGTGCTCAGGCTGCAAACCTGCTCCACATCCAGGTGGGTACCTGGAGGGGATGCTACAAAGTGAAAACAGAGATTTTTTTACTTTCCAAAGAAAAACAGACAGGACAGTCTGGCACCGCAGTAATAGACACGTTGTGCCTCTGCATTATAATTGCTTTGCTCGTCTACCTCGGGCTGAAATTAAACACAAACACCGACTTAAACAGCTTTCCAACATGCCATCCCTCAAACGAACCAGGAGCACTTGGCAGAGCTGCAAGGCAAGGCTCAGAGCCCTTTCCATCCCACAGGCAGCTCCAGGTGAAGCAGCAGCGAGCCCTGCCCGGCCCTGGCCAGAACAAGCCCTCTGCTCTCCGGGCCCTGGACTCGGCTCAGGGCAGCGCTTGCTGTGAGTCACACACTTCCCTGTCCCAGCACAGGATATCTGCCCCGCACACCCAGCTCAGTCCTACATCACCAACCACTGCTTTCCGTTTGTGTTTAACAGCCGTTGATCTATTTTTAAATCTATTCTGTTAAGAATTAGCATACCGGCACAGGATGCTGCTAACGCACCGGAAAACACGTGCCCTGCATCAGGGTAACGGCAGCTCCCAGCACTGATGGCTCCAGATTTGCTGCTTCTGCTCATTTCCTTGTGCAAAATACCTACTGGCAGATGACTGGAGATAACTCGAGCAAGAACGGGATAGAATTAGTCCCACCATCCGAGACCACAAGAGGAAACGGAGTCATTCTGAGTGGGCATAAACCCTCACTGCAGCCCCCTCCAGGGCTGAATTTTTGTCTCCAAGGACAGGGTTTAACATACCCAGGTCACCTCTTGGCTGTGCATGGAGCAGTCAGCCCTGGAGCCACAGTTTCTGTCATTCCTCACCCTATTTATTCCCAAGGCAGGGTGGGACTGCGACTACACAGCAGACAGTGCCTGCTCCTCGCTGTCCCTCAAGGCCAGGGGTGCCAGGTCTACCCCCAGATGCAGCTCTGGCACTGCCCCCACACAGCCCAGCAGGGCCAGCAGCTGCTCCCCAGGGACTGCAGGTGCTGACAAACAGCCATGACACGGGATTGCCTCCATGCCACTGCTGCTCCCAAGCTGCAGCCAGACCCAAGGGCTCGGGCTGCTGTGCAGCAGCAGCATGCAAAGATGAGGCCTTAACACACGGATTGCACTGGTGGTGTAACCTCTGCACACTGCAAACCCATCTGCACCCAGTCAACCCCTTCTCTCCACCGTTCCAGACAAACTGAACAGACACAGGCAGAGACCGGGGCAGGGAAGGGCTGGAGCCAAGTGTGGTGGCACTGCAGTTTGGCTCTGCCGGCCCCGACATCCCACTCTCTGCCAGCCAGCACAGAAAAACAGCTTTTGCTGGAGATCATGCCCCCGTCTCCAGAACACTGGGAGCTTTGTGTGCAGGAGCAGATACTCTCTCGCTGCTGAGCGGGAGCTGCTCATCCCAGGACAAGGGGCACAGGCACACAGGGGAGCAGCGACACCCTGGAGTCTGAGGCAATGCGCTTCCCTAAGCTGTGCCAGAAATGATCCTCCTACCTGCTAGGAAAGCCTTTATCTCTTTCCCCCTTCCCAGGCATTATCCCCAAAGTAAAGATGTCTCTATCATCCCTTCTTAAAATGATCATTCCAAGAGCTGTGATTATTGGAAGCATGAACAGAGGACTCCCTCTATCACAGGAAACAAACACGAGTTTTCCACGGGGATGGATGAGCACCCAGATCCACCCCAAAGCAGAATAACACCATAGGAAATTGACAGCCACAGCATCCTGTGCCTGGGCTTCTGCACAGAAGGACCCGCGGTCTGGACCAAGCCCATGTGCTCTGAAACCAGCCCCACAAAAAGTTCCTGGCCACTGCTGCTGCACAACATTGCACATCACATACCAGGGTCTGCAGCAGTGAGGGGCAAGAGAGGGCAGGGAATGCTCAGGACAGCCTGTCCAGGACTGCCTGACCCACCACAAACTGTCCTGTGCCTTGGAGAGGCTGCTCACAAACCCCGGGGCTCACAAACACCCTGACACTGCCCAGCCACCCTGCCCTACTGAGAGCAGATGCAAAGGGAGGTCTCCTCCCTGCCCTGATAACCTCCCGTGGGCTGTTGCAGCAGTGCCAGGCTCCAAAGCTTCCTCCCAGCAGCACAAAAGCAGAGATAAACACCAAGATCAGCCAGGGACACCAGCACAAACCCCTGAAGAGGAGGGTAAGGAGACAGTGGGGAGCTGGTCCTCAGAAGGCCATGGGCTAACGGGGAGCCACACTCCGGAGAGCAGCAGCAGTGTGGGACACATGGATAAACCTGCAGAACAGCTCAGGACCCACCAGCAAAGGAAACCCCACGCAGTTAGAGCAGATCTGCAATTTCTCAAAAAAGGGGGTTTAGCAGCATTGAGCTCTTGCGTCTTTAACAGCAGCTACTCAGTGAGGACACCTGGCACCTAACTCCAAGGAAAAATGGCCTGTGCAATGAAATCCCTACCACTGACCAGCCTGGGGCACACAAACCTGGCATCTAGCCACTCCTCCGTGAGAGCCAGGGGTGAGTGACACATGAGAAAGGTCCCACCAGCCAGGAGCAGTCAGGGCAGCCCCCAGGCTGCAGAGAAAGTCTCAGAGGAACGTTTAACTGATAAAGTAATTCAACAGCACCCTCGGATTCCTCCCAATCAGCCCATCACAGCTCTTTGGGGAGCGCCCAGCCCAGCCCTGGCATTTGAACTGTCCACGCCATTAACCACTAAAAGTGTGCCAGGCATTACTCAAAGTCAGAGAATTTTACTCCTTGACCCCACCCTGCCTTTCTGCCAGTGGAGCAGAGCACCAAGAGCAGAAGGTGCACGCTGGCTCTTTACCTTGGGTCCTGGCCTCAGACTCTGGCGATCCCGGTGGCTCGCAGAACTCCTTGAGTGGCGAGCAGGTTGGTGTTTCTGCTTCAGGGGTCTCAAAATTATCAGTGGAGTCCGAGCTGCCGAGGGGGGGAAAAGAGTGAGGAATTACTGCTTTCAAGGCTACCTCTGAAATCCTCCACAGCGCCTACACGTCCAGCCAGGCCGCAGGCTGGCCGTGGGCATCCGGGGCGGCCACTCGCTTCTGTCCAGCGGGACATGCTAGCAAACGGAAAAGGGAGAGCAGGTGAAACACCATCGTCAGCAGCGCCCTGTGCGCCCCAGCCCTGCGGGAGGGCTTCGTTCCCGGGCTGAGCACACAGCACGGGCCTCCAAGGACATGCCGCCCCGCAGCATCCCCCACGCCGCTCCGCAGGCTGCAGCGGGGAGCGAGCCCGGCCGCTCCGGCCCTGCGCTCCCCAGCATCCTGCGGGAAGCAGCGCCCGGCCCCGGCCCCCCAGCGCGGTGCGGTGCGGTGCGGTGCGGTGCGGGATCCCCGGCAGCCAGGCAGCGAGCGGGGAGCGAGGGGCGGATGGGGAGAGGGCCGGGGAGGACGCGCCCGCAGCCCCGCATGGGTGCGGGCGCCGTGGGAGGGCGGGCAGGGAAGGGGCCGCGGGCGACTTGCCTGAAGCCGAGGGCCGAGCTCCCCGCCGGCGGGTCCCGGTCCTCCTCCTCATCATCATCCTCCTCGGCAGCACCGGCCCCGCCGTCCCCCTCCTCGGGGCTGCCCCCGCCCCGCACCGCCGACCAGGTCCAGCGGGCCCACTGCACCGGCGAGAGGATCTGCCAGGCGCTGAACGCCATCGGCCCCGCTGCGCTGCCCGCCGGGCTCACTGCGGCCGCGCCGCCGCCCCCATCGCGCCCCGCTCCGCTCGGGCCGCCCGCCCCCGCACCGCGCCACTGGCGGCGGGGAGCGCCCGCCCCCGGCACCGCCCGCCGGGCGGGGCCGGCCCGGCGCCCCCCCGCTGCCGCCCGGAGCCCCCGGCCGCGGGGAGGGACGCGGGGCTCCCCGCCTCGCCGCTCCTCCCGGCCGGGGTGACAGCCGCCGCTCTTCCTTCCTATGCGAACTCCCAAATTCGCCGATTTCTGCCTAAAGGCGGGGCCGGGGCACATCGCTGTCACCCCTCGCGACGCCCTGCCTCCGCCCCGCCGCCGCCGGGAGCCCCCGCGTGAGAGCGCAGGGAGCTGTGAAACCAGATCCCCGCCAGTTTATCCCACATTTACTTGGTTGCACCTGTGCTGTCACAGAGCCGGCGGGACACAGATTCTTTCCGCTCTGGACGTTCCCGAGAAGACCCCACGCGGGTGGGGAACTGCCCTGGGGGGTAGGCAGCTCCCAGGAATCCTCACTTCGCCCAGGAAGACTCGGTCCCACCGGGAATGCTTGCCCCTCTGGGAAGCCTTGCCCAAGGAAGGGAGCTTCCCTGAGCCGAGGAGCCAAACACGGGAGGCAGGGGCAGAGGGAAGGGAAACACCTGTCCTTTCCATTTTCCAAGGAAATGCCGGTCTCAACAGCCCTGGCTGATGCTATATCCTTCCGTGGCAGCAAGTTTATTTATTTATTAAACTATTGTTGTTTAAAAAGAACAGCCAGCACTTCCCACAGAAATCAACCTTGCTGGCCTCCCTCAGGAACCTTCCCCCTAACAAGGGCTCCCACTCCCAAATTCATCACCTCCCACACGCTTGCTAGAGAGAGGAGGATAACATTACTGACACCATGCCGCGGCCGCAGCACTGCGAGGAGTGTCCAGGGCTCTGGCAGCAGATCTGTCACGTGCAGTGGCACTGCTGGCTCCAGACATTTGGCAGCTCCCTGGAACCCTGACTGGTTTACCCCGGTCCCAGCAACAGGTCCCAGGGATGGCCTCGGGAATGGCAGACAACTGTCCTACTGTGAAACAAGCCCGGCCCACTGCAGAGAAGAGCTGCTGGCCCTCACTGACCACACCAAGAGCTCCCATGGCAGGCTGAGCCCACGGCTTCCCTGTGAATCATCAGTGAGCTCTGGGAGTTGGGAATGCCTCTGCATGGATAGAGAGGCCCCCGGGCCAGAGCAGACCTGTCCATCTGGTCTGGCTGCCTCTGACACCAGCCTCTGTCGGAAGCTTCAAAGAGCTCAGTGCTCCCCGTTGAGCATCTCAAATAACCTCCCCACAGGGATCCTTTCTCCAGGCTTCCCTCTCTTGGTGTCCTTATTAGATATATGTGTCATTCCTGTGTGCTTTTACTGCCCATCCTCTTGAAAAGAAAATCTCTTACTCCTTTCTGCAATACTTCTAAGCTTCCCCAAAGACTTCTCTGGGTGAACCAAAGCTGAGGTGCTGCCAGTTCCCACGACAGGTCAGTGGCAGGAGAGGCCCAGGGAACACCTCGGCCCCTGCACCATGTTGGCCCCCGCATCCCCAGGGCCTGGGGACAAGGGACCCTGCACACTCCCCTGCTGCCGTGTAGAGGACACTGAGCAAGAGGGGATTATGTGCCTCTTACTGAAGCTTAGCCAAAAACCATGAGTCTGAAGCAAAAGCAGAAGCTCAACATCCTGTTGCCCATGGCTGCCGTGAGCAGAGCACAGCCCACTTCCCGCTCCAAAGCAGCAGAGCTGATTCCTGCAGATGAATTTTACATCAGACCTTCAGCGTGAGCTGCGCTGCAGCAACATGCTGCAGCCTGACCTCATCCTCCTCCTGCTCCCGCTTCCCCTTTCCACCTCCCACTGAACCCCAGGACCAGCAGCAGTGACGGCATCGCCGCCGTGAGCAGCTGAGGAGCTCTGCCAGGGGAACGAGAGAGCCGAGTGCAGCAGGAGCAGCAGCGGCGCTGGCACAGCAGCAGGGATGAGCCACCTCCGCTGCAGAGGGAAGGAGCTGCTTGTGACAGGCTGAGGATGAGGGAACTGGGGCACACGAGTGCAGGAAACCATCAGGACCTGTCCTTGTGCAGGCAGTGCACACAGTGCATCCAGCAAGGAACCCCAGTCCCAGCCAGCACCCGGGAAAGGAGCTGGCAGGAACAGGATCAGCAGGACTGAACCATGCTGGCTGCAGAGCTCCTGACTTGCAGGGCCCTGGGGCAGGAAGATACCAGAGCAGTGCAGGGGCAGAATCTGCTTCCACCTGCTGTTCCCGATGAGCAATTAAGAAAATGCCTCGAGTGGCATTTTCCAGCTTGGCACCTGACCCAGCTTGGCAGCAAATCACCGCCAAGGAGATAACCTGACTTTGTCAGTCACACCGGAGGCTCTGCCTGCCAAACGCCGCTTGGCACAGTCAGCAAACACATCTCTGCAGAGCAGGGAGGATGCTGACCTGTTTAAAAACACCTGCCAGCAGTTTCCATCCTCACAGAGAGATGCAGCCCACACAGGCAGCAGCTGGACGGGCTGTCCTTGGCACTGCTGTCACCTCCCTCACTGCTGTCACAGGACTCACTGTGCCAAGCCCTACACACACACAGCGGCTCAGGGTCAGGGGATGTGCAGCCCACAGACGTCTCTGGCAGTGCTGAACTGCCTAAAATCCCACCCACAGTTCTCACACTGCCTGCACTTTCCAGGAGGGGACAGCAGCGGCCCCTGATGCACAGAAGACAGGTGGAGCCCCAAATATTTTGGAACTAGAAGAGCCCTGCCATCACAGCAGCTGCAAAAAGAAGCAAAACCTTGCTTAGCTTTTCATGTTTATTCTTGCAGGAAGCCAGCTGTATCCAGGGATAACAGCTCTCATCCAGATGGACCTTCCTTCACACCGGGGATGAACTTCCTTCTGGCTGTCTGGCAGCAGTGCCTCTGCCTGACCCCCAAAACACAGCATGCACAATTCCTCTCAGTATCCCTGCACCTTGGTTCCCAGGAAGGGCACAGGAAATAATGCTGCGGAACAGGAATCACACAGCCACACCTGTGGCACTTGGAGCTGCAGTGCTCCAGACCAGAGGAAGGCATGCACCTGGAATTTCCCTTCTCAGCCCTTTCATTAGGCAGGAGAACACCTATTTCTGGCTTTGAAGCTTTTCTGGGCACAGCACAGCAGCCAGCGCTGGAATTTCTAGCACAGAAACAGATCTTTTGTGGGGTTTCATTTCTTTTCTCCACTCCTGCCTCTCTGCTCCTCTGCAGTGGGGCCTTTCACTGCCCTGCCAGGACCAGGGCCCGGCTCCCTGCAGGCAACGCCAGGATGGGGCACGGGGACAGCAGGGGATGGTGGCGACAGCCCGGAGATCAGCACATGGAAAAAACACGAATCTGTATTTCACTGCTGTGTAAATCTCCCCACAGCCTGTAATAAGCACCTTATCCACGTAGCATTTATCTCCTCCAGGAGAGGAGGTTCAAGGTGTTTCAGGAGCATTTTTCTGTTGCTGTGTTTTATCCCAACCTATTTTATTGGTCAGGGGTCAGCATCCCCTGCGTGCGGCTGCATCTGGAGCATCCCGGGCATTCCCCAGGTGCGGAAGCGTCCCAAAGCATCCCGAGGTCCTAGGTGTGACAGCCCCCCCGGAGCATGTCCCGGGCGCAGCGGCAGCCCCGGGAGCCCGGCGGGCTCGGGCGGGCGCTGCTCTCGCTAGAGGGCTCCCCAGGATGGGTTTCCGAAGGCTGACGAGCTCTCCGGCCCCGGGAGTGCGGGGCTGGGGCCCCGCGGCTGCCCCGGAGCGCAGGGCTCCTTTTGCCGCTCCTGACCTTGGCAGAACTTCAGCCTGGACACCTCTAGGCACAGCCCGGACCGAGCAGAACGACACCCAATGCCCTGGAGTTCAAGGCAGACAAAACCAACCAAGCTCCCATCTCGGGCTCTGCCATCTGCTCGCCAGAGCACAGCAGGAGCCCGGGTATCACAGCAGGAGCGGAGAGTCACAGCAGGACCAGACTGTCACAGCAGGAGCCCGGGTGTCACCCGCTGCGGCAGCGCTCCTGAGCTCCAAAGCAATGCCCAGCGTAGGACAGCGCTCCCGAGCAGCTCAGCTCCCCCGGGACCCTTCCCGGCCTGGGATGTGACAGTTCCCATCGCTACACATTCCATCAAAACAGCGCTACAGAAATAGAAATGAAGGACACAACTGTCACACACGAGCCTGGACACCAGCAGCCAGCCCCGGGTTCCAGCTGCCTTTCCCCACCAGACTGCCAGCAAATGGATAAATACAGACATTTGCGGCTGCACTGAAAAGGACCGATGGGATAATGAATGCTCTGCTATTCCTGCATTTTAAAAATGCCAAGCACAGCTTAATCTCGCTGATGCACTCATGTGGGTGCGAGCTCATTTCAAAAGGAACAGGCTCCAGCCCCATTTCCACACTGATGCTGGATGAACACAAGCAGCTGCCTTCATCATGCAGCTTATTGACTCCCCCTTCAACTCCTTTGCTCCCTTTGCTAAAAATATTTGTGCTATGTGTCAGGAATGCTTTTATCAGGTGTTTGTCAGGCCTTAGTTCCCTGAGTTTACTCCAGACAGTCATTTTGGGAAATGCAGGCAGCACCCTAACCCATAACCTGGGCAACCAGCAGGAATGGGGACAGCAAAGAGTGAGGACAACAGCCAGGACAGGGATGGGGACCAGGAAGATGGTAAAGGGAGGGAGGAACAAAACAAAGTTTGCTCAAGGTGGAGCAAACAGGTGGGAAGGAGAAACAGCTGGGTCCAACGGGGCTGAAAGAAGCCCCGTTCCCAGCCACGCAGGGAACACTGGGATGGCTTTTCCACCTGAAAACACCTCTAATGTCTAGGTAGGAGGTGACTGCAGGAAATAAAGGCAGGACCGAGCAGTTACAAGGGCAGAACACACTTGTTTTCTTTGCCTGAGCCCACTGTTTGCAAACACACGGCCTACAGGGTCCCTGCTTAAAGAAAACGTGTCTGTTCCCAGCAATGTTTTGGTTGATTTACCGATAAGATGTTCCCACTTTTCCTTTTGATCTCCGCAAGTGTCTCCCCTTCACTTCCCAGTGCCCGAGCAGCTGGTGGGGAGCAGCTCCCCCAGCGCGGCCCCAGCCCTCCCCAGGCTGCAGACCCCACCAGCTCCCACCTCAGCCCGGCCCGGGAGCGGCAGCGCTGGCCCCTGGCCCACACCTGGGGGTCCGCAGGCAGCCCAGCTTCTCTCCGGGGCTGAGCTGCAGCCCCAGCCCGGCAGCTCTGCTGTGCTGAGACCAGGGCTGGGGCGCTCAGGCACCCGTGGCTGGGGGAGGACGGGAGAGCGGCAGGGAGAAAGGGGAAAGGAACTTTCTCCCCGCAAGTTAAATCTCACTCTCCGGTTTGCCGCCTTCACCGCAGCGCGCCCGGAGCAGTCCCACGCGTGGGAAGGGGCTGGCGCGGGGGCTGCGGGGGGAACGGGACCCGCCCCGGACCGCGGCCCGCCCCCTCCCCACTCACCGGCGCGGCGGGGCCCGGGGGGCCCGGGGGTCCCGGCTCTGGGCCGCCCCCATGACCGGGCTCGCTGCCGCCTCTCCGCCGGTCCCGGCGCGTCCCTCCTCCGCGGGCGGGCGGGAGGCAGGGAGGGCGGGCGCTCGGCCGGGCTCGGGGGGGCGTTGGGTGCCGCTCGCAGCGGCGGGGGAACCCCCGGGCCCCTCCCCGGGGGCAGAACCGCGGCCCCAGCAGGACCCAGGCGGACGCGGGGCTGGCATGGGGCGGGCGACTGCTCCGGTGACAGTGAGAACAAGCGATCCACGGAATCGCTTGGGTTGGAAAAGCCCTCAAACCATCGAGCCCAACACTAACCCAGCACTGCCGAGGCTGCCACTGACCCGTGTCCCCAGGTGCCACACCTACACGTCCGTGAAATCCCTCCAAAAATGGTCACTTCGCCACAGCCTGTGCCAGGGCTGGACAACCGTTTCCATGAAGAAATGTTCCCCGTTCCCCAAGCTAAACCTGTTCATTTACCAGGTCTCAGCAGCCACCAGCCCAGCCTCTCATATTGCACATTCAACGAGCAATTGGGGTCTGAGCCCCTTGTCTAGGGCCCCTGATCTCTGTCAAGAAGCCCCAGTAAAGTGCTGGTGTAATTTCTCCCCTGAGAACAGCCTCTTCCCAAATCATGCCCTGCAGGGGAAGCCAAACAGCCAGCTCCGATGCCAGCAGCAGCCAGACCCCTCCACGGGAGGAAGATTTAAGTACACTCTTTAAAAGCTCAGAGGTGACCCTGCTAAGGAAACATTCTGGTTGCAGTACTTTTAATTAAAGTGCCCGAGAATGTATCCATTTCTGACAACATTTGGGGCTTTTTACTTTTGAGAAACTGAAAACTGGAATATTAATCACCTTTTTTCTCTGTCAGGGTGTTGTGGCTAGAGCTGAAGTGTTTTTTGGCAAGAAAAGTGTCAATACCCTTGAAAGCTCTCACCTTCCTAAAAAAAAAAAAAAAAAAAAAAAAAAAAAAAACACAAAACCACCAAAAAAAACCCAACCAAACTTTCCTTGGATGAAAAAAACATCCTGCCAGGCTCAACTGCTCACCTGCCTATGACGATGCCCAGCATGCCCTCAGCCATACACACCCACAGGGGCTCCCAGAGCAGCCCAACCACCCCAGAGCCCCGAAATGCCCCCAGTAGGAGCAAGTGTTACCTCTGCTTCTGGCGAGCCAGGGGAGAAGTCGGAGGTGAGGCTGCGGCCGGTCACCAGGGCTGAGTCAGGTGACAGCCATGTGGGACCTGGCGTGGGGCCCTGCCTGCTGCGTGAGGCCAGATAATCCCTGGCAGCGCTGCAGGCAGCACCCTGCACCCCACTGTGCAGCCTGGGCACTGCTGGCACCTGCTGCACCACTGCTGGCACCTGCACCACTGCTGGCACCTGTCCTGGGATGCTGCAGCCTCCTGGCACTGCACCACGGCCACGTGGGCGAAGGAAAACCCATCAGGAGATGGCTCTGAGCAGGGAATTCAGGCTGCAGCCAGAAGCCCCAGGCCCTGGTGGCTTGTGGCAGCAAGTGAAGAAGGCGAGGAGATGACTTTTGGGTTCCCAGGCCCAAGATGCAGCCCTTGGAGTGGGTTTTAGACTGCTCTGCCATCCTGCATGGGTTATAAAGGCCAAGCACTGCCCATTATGTGGCGTGCCATGTGTCACTGTGTGCCTCCTCCCTGCTGCAGCCGAGGACAAGCTCGGCCATGCACATCCCTGCTGGGGAAATGAGCTCTGGGAGTGGATGTGCAGTCCCTGCACAGCATCCTCCTGTGGAGGCAGCGTGCCCGGGGGCCAGGCTCTGGCACGGGCAGAATTCCCAGGGCTTGGCCCTTCCATTCCTATGCATTTGGTTTCAAAGGAATTTCCTCCAGCCATTTCTGAGTGGTGCATTTGGAAATGCTGCCCTGCCCGGCTGGGCCAGGCTGGGACACACACATCTTCATCTGTTGGACAGGAGCTGCCAGGACCTGCCTGCACTCGAGGCTGGGATGCTGCATCCAGGCTTCAGCAGCTCATCCCAGAAATCTGCTTCCACGAGGCTTTGCTGAGCTGAGGACTGCTACCAAGCGGCAGGAATTCAGCATTTCCTGTAAAAGTGCATCCTGTCGGAGCAGGGATCTAAACTGGAGGGGTGAGTCTGACCAGGAGCCAAGGCTCCAGCACACACACATTAAAAACCAGCATTAAAAAATCTGGGCAGGGCCCACGGATGCCAAGCAAGCTGGGGACAGGCAGCAGGGGACATGCCAGCGCTGTGGTTCCATGCTCTGCAATTTCGGCCACAGTCCCCACCCTCCTTGGCAGGGTCCCACCCTGTGAGGAGTAAACACACACAGATTGCTGGGAAACTGCTGGCTTTCCGGGCAGACACTGGAGGGAAAGTCAGGAGGGAGAAGGCACCAAAATTAAATGACAATTTTGTAGCACACCAGCAGAGAAAAACAGTTTCCAAATCCAAAAACCCTGAGGGCACATGGTGACGTCCTTTACACACTCCCCAGAGTTCCCTCAACCTGGCAAACTAGCAAAGGAAAACTGATTAAGCTTTTCCCAGCCCCTCAGGACAACAGGAAGGATGAGTGTCATCGCCTGTGAGCCACAGCCTCGACCTTAGAGCAGTGACAGGTGCTGTTGAGACCCCCAGGAGTCCCAGAACAGCCCCCAGTCCCACCTGGGCGTCTGGAGGTGAGCAGAGCTGCATGAGAGGCTTTGCTTCCCGGCTGGGCCAAGTGTCACAGGACCCTAAACAGCCACAAGCAGCCAGTGCCACAGCACCCTGCCCGGGGAGCTGCCACTGCAGGCAGGGCTGGTGCCCACAGGGCTGGGTGCCAGTCACCCAGCAGCCAGGCTGCAGAGCAGCCAGATGTGCCCCAGCTGTGAGGTCTTTGGTGGCAAGAACTCAGTTCAGGTGGGGCTCCTGCACCCACAACCTGTCCAGCACCCCGAGGAGCACTGGAGCTGGCCGGCGGGATGACTGTGGCCTGTCAGCTGGTAATAATTATCCTCGTGCTAATTCCATGGAAATTTCCATGTGCCTGGGAAAGAGGCAGCCAAGCCCTTCTGCTGCCTGGGGCAGAGGTCTGCAGAGGTTTCCAGGGTCTGTGACTAAGAGGCCGGTCTGTCACATGGATCGTGTTTAAATGCCTCCTTGGAGACTCCCATCTGAATGCCACCAGCTCCAAGCCTGCTGGGAGCTGGCAGCACCAGGCTTCGAGGTGTACCTGGGCATACCTGGAACACCTCGGCTCTGCCCGCCGGTGCTGGGAGAGCAGCAGCACAGCGCCTCGGAGCCAGAGCGCTGTGCCGGAGCCCTCTCGCCCTGCTTGCTCGGAGCTCTGGTGGCATCTCCCGTTCCCGAGGGTCCCGAGGGAGGGCAGGCGGCGTGAGCGGCGTACCAGCACACATCATCCCGTCTGGCTCCGGCAGCTCCTCCTTAGCAACCCAAACAGAGCCACAACAGGAGCCTGGCGGCAGATCACATCCCGGCCAGCTCGAGGGCTCTGGAGGAGAGCCCGGAGTGGCGACACGGCCCGGCTGCCCGCCCAGCAGGTGCCCGTGCCCCGCTCTGCCCGGGAAAGCGCCTGAGATCAGCTCCCTGGCAGGGCAGAGCGGCAGGAGCTTGTGCTGGCCAAAGGTGTGCTCCAAGGTTTGCCGTCGCAGGGGGCTGGTGGAGCCGGGGACAGCTCTGCAACTCGGGCAGCCGAGGAGCCCTCGGTCCCTGCTCTCCTCCTCCCTCCAGCCCGATGTAGGCAAGCTGTGGGTGAGTGTCCCAGCCCTCAGCTCCCTTCTCCTTCCTACCTTTGCAGCTGCAGACTTGTCCCAAGCTCTGTCACTCTCTGCTACCTGTCCCGGGCTTCCTTCGAAAGCCGCTTGCGTAAGCGGCTGCCTGGAAAGGAGCAGGGAGGAAGGAAGGGGATGGACGGGGTGGGGAGGGCCGGGCGGCAGCGGGTGTCTCTGCACCCTGTAGCCGGGGGGGAAGGAAGGAGGATGTTTTGTAATATTTGGCGAGCGCTTCCACGGGCAGAGCGAGGGCGGCAGGGGCGCACGGCGCTGGCTGAGCCGTGCACCGGCTGCCGCTGCGCCGGTACCGGCGCCTCGCGGGTGAACGCCCGGAGCTCATGCCGGCTCCTGTCGGGGCCCCACTGGTGTCATGCCGTAAAAATGTGTTTTCAACTGGAATTTGGCAGCCTAGCTCCTGACGGGGAGGGAACCTCTCCGCTTACAGAGGGAGTGGGAGCTGCGGCCCTGGGACTGCAGGGAGAGGTGATGGGGAATTGCTCCTGAGCTGTGCTAGGCCGGGGAAGGAGGTCCAGGGGCAGTGGATGTGCCCGCGGATGGAAGCCCAGGGGAGCGAGACACGGCAGGGACAGACAGAGCCACGGAGCTCCCCAGAGCAGCTGGGCAGGAGACGCCAGTGCCCGGAGCACGGGGTAGCGGCCCCGGGGCAGTGGGGATAGCAGGAGGTTTATCTGGGGACACATTTTGGAGCAGAGGAGCTGTGAGGGTCCGAAGGTTTTGTTCTGGGCCCCACCCCAGCGAGGGGCTCTGCGGTATTGCTCTGGTGAGCATCTCCACACGCCGCAGCTTCTCGTCCCCTTTCAGCTCCCGCTCCCCCTTGGGGCACGTCCCCCCCGGCCCTTTCCCCGGAGCTCTGAGGCCATCACCCCCCAGTCTGCCTAAGCCCAAACTTCAGCCTGGTCCCCGAGCGTCCCTCCGGGCAGGACTCAGCGCGCGACACGCACACGGAAATCGGCTCAAGCCATTCAGTTAAATCCCCCCGGCCTCACCCCGAAGGGTTCGTGCCAGAAGTGCCAGCCTGGTGCGGGCTGCGAGCGTGGGCTGGCAGCGACCCCCGGCCCCGGCCCCTCCGGACCCCCGGCAGAGGGACCCCCTCCCGCCCCGCTCCTGCAGAGGGAGCGCAAGGAGCGGGAATGAGCCACGGCCTCCGCGCAGCCATTTCGTCCTCGGGAAGCGTCAGCAGGGTGTTGCTGTCCAAAGAGAAGAGAAAACTCCGCTCAGACGGGGAACTTCCCCTCGCAAACAAAAATGTGCCGTCGGTTCCCGCAGTGCTCGGCCAGACCCGGGGCCGTGCCCTTTGTTTGCCCGGAATTCCCTTCCCAAACACCCAGGACCCACGACATCCGTGCAGGGGAATGGACCTGCCCTCCTCACTCCCACCTCCCGCAAAAAGCAGGGCAGTGATTGGAAAGGACACTGCTGCACCTTCCGTGGACAAGCAGGGAGGGGAGTGGCAGCCCAGGAAGCCCCCATTACTTCTGCCTTTCCCGGGTTGCTCTCTGTCTGCTCGCCCTTCCCGTCCAGCCGTCTCTTCCTCTCACCAGAAGGGCAGAGGGCCGATGCCCCGGCAGGAGGCAGAGGATCCACCTTGCTGGGGTGGCTGTTGTGTCCCACCTGTCCCAGCACCCACACTCGGCCCGGCTTGGCTCTGCGTGCTGCCAGCCCCGTGCGCAGCCCATGCCAGCGCCCCAGGAGCCGTGCTCTCCCCAGGCTTTGGGGCAGGACAGTGTTCCCAGCTGCTGCAGCCTCGGAGGTTGCTGTAGCAGTGGCGCTTGCCTGCTTGTCTCATTGCTGGCCCGAGTGTAGCCTTCAGCTCCCATCTCCCAAGTGGCTCTTTCCTTTCAGCTGAAACTTCCTGTTGGCTCTCATTTTCATTCTTTACCTCTTCAGCAGTGCAGAAAATTGGCACTTAATGTGCCCTGTGAGGCTGTGTGGTAGCAGCTTAATTGACCCTGGTTGCATCACCCTGGCCACAGCGCGGTCAGCGAGCTCAGCCTCGGGCCACGTTCATTTCCCGTCCCCGCTTTGTTTTCCTGCCCTTCCCGGGGGTGCTGCTGGTGTTTGGCTCCAGGTGAGGGTCGTAGAGGAGCAGGCACGGCCCAGGCTGCCCAGAGAGGTGCAGGAGTCCCTCTCGGGTTCCCACCCAGGGAAATATGGCTTCCTGCAGCTCTCCAGCCTCCTTTCTGCCCTCATCCTCGTGCCTTCCCCAGCTGGTCAGCAGGTTGCTCCAAACCCTGCACATCCCAACATCCCACCTTTGATGAGGCGGGTGGCAGGACCGTGCTGCAGCTCTAGGAGCTTCCCCAAGCGCTGCAAATCAGTCAGAAACCTAAACTGCTGGTGGCAGCCCTGACCTTGACAGTTGTTTTCCAGGAGCTGGTCCCAGGCACCTGGCCTTGCGTGAAGGGATTGCAGAATGTGTCAGTGGGGACCAAGTGGCACACTGACCAAAAAGCTTATGATAAAACCAGACCTGTAGCAATCACCCAGACGTGGTCTCAGCTTAGCTCAAATTCCCTTATTGCATCCTTTGGGGCAGAGATTGCTGCAGGAAGACCTGAAATAATTGGTATTCAGAGCGTCGTAAAACTCCACGTGAGGTTGACAATCCAGGCAGGACTGCATTATGGCAGATGTCTAGCAGGGGAATAAGATTTTCCAGGTGAATGAAGGAAATGCATGCAGCCATTGTTTTGGGATATTCCTGAGCGCTGCTGAGGAGAAGTGGCTGCTCACTGCTGCTCTGTCATGGGAGAGTGGAGCACTGCCGCCAAGGCTGTGCCCAGCTGCTGCCCTGGCACTCAGCCAGCGGGACCCTCCTCACCCCAGCGGGCTCTGGGGGACAGCAGGGCCACACCAGCAGCAGCAGCAGCAGGTCCTGCAGATGTCCCTGCAGGCCCCCATGGAATTCCCTGGGCTTGGGTACAGGTTCCCAGGGTAGGGCTAAGGCAGCACCTCCGACGTGGCGTGCCTGGGATGCTCTGTTAACGAGGAGGGTTTCCTCCGATTGAATATCTCACCACTCAGTTTGTGTTGGACCGTGGAGTCCTTCCAGCACTTGGAATACAATGAGTTAGTATCTGCTGCTCTGGAGTTTGCATCCCGGCGGAGAGCCCGGCCAGCTGGGAGCACGCTGGGACCAGGCTCCAGCACAAAGAACAATGGGAAGGCTCAGCAAGGGGCTCTGGGGGCAAGACCCAGCCTTGGTAACAGCGCTGCGTCTGGGGCTGCTCCCATCTCTCTCATTCTCCACCAAGAGAGGATCACAGCCTCCAGACCCTCCTTTTAACTCTGCAGCTTGTCCCCTCGCTCGTCTTTCCTGCTCTTTCAGGCGGTGGGCTCTGCGTGCCAAATGGGATGCTGGGGAAGGCGCTGCTGCCTGGATGGGCTCCAGATGCAATGCAGCTAATCCATTTTTATAGCCGGGAGCAGGTGTCTCGTGCATCACCAGCAGCTCTTCTAAAGATCACTCTTTTTATTTGGCCACGAGCACTGGAGGGGTCCAAGGCACCACCCAGTGCCCTCCAGCTCCACAAACGCCCTGTGGAGCCACGGTTCTGCTGCATCAACCCAGCCTCACCCAGGAGAGCAGGGAGGGCTCTGGGTGACTGCTGGCATCCCTGGCCAGGGTCACAGGACCAGAGCCATGCCTGCACCTCACTCCTGGGCTTCAGAGTCACAGTGACCAGTCCTGGGGCTGTGCAGCCCCCCCAGGGCTTCGTGGACTGACGAGTGTGTGCATAAAATGAAGAACACAGCCTTGGGGACACAGAGAAATTCCTTTTTTGCTTGTACTATCCCCCGGTTCCTGTGCCTGGGAAGAGCCAGTACCTGTGGGGAGGAAAAGAAAAGAATCTACTGTAGGAGCTGGAAACAGGAAAGGCCAAAGGGTTTGTTTTCCATCCTCAGACCTCAGCAATGCAGCAAGTGGAGCTCAGTCAAGAAACCCCATCCAAACCCACAGCTCATGAAGCTGCTCTGGGCAAACAAAACCTCAAAGGGCCCTCTGTCCTTGCCCGTCCCATTCCCGCTCTGGACGGGAGAAGTGACCCGGGCCTGCAGGACTGGGGACCCTCAGCCGTGCCACAGCAGGACTGAGGCACAGCCCCAGCGCTCTCTGAGGTGACAACCCCATCCCCAAAGCAGCCAGGAGCACCTGGAGGAGCTGCAGCCACAGATCCTGCAGCTTTGCTGAAGGGAGTGGGTCCTGGAGGGCTCAGAGACCCCAGAAAAGAGCCGGGGCCCCAGCCAAGGAGCTTCACCACAGCAGCTACCGACGCGCCTGGGCTCGTTGGCCCTGCTGAGACAAAGAGCCATTGCTGAATTCAGCTGCCCTGGGTATTTTTTTTCCCTCTTCGATGAATCACCTGCTAAAAATATTATAAATTGAGTCGCTGGCCAGACCTTTCACTTCTCTGGAAGCAAAAATATTTATTTTACTCAGGCCGTGCCTGTGTTTTAGCAGAACTTTATGATCAATTTTGGAGGAATGTGCCATGCTGTATATTCAAATTACAACTTTTTTTGGCTCACAGTGTAAGTTTAAAATGTCTTGTTTAAGACACAACTGTCAAGCTGCCAGAAAAATGCATTTTCAGCTGTTTTCCTCCCAAAAGCAGCAGTTTTGCCCTGTTGATGGTTATTGTCAACCCAGGTGTGTGCCTGTTCCAGGGCTTGGTGATCGAGGGGGGCAGGCTGGACTGGCTTAGACTGGGAGCTTCCACTTCCATGGAAAAACCAGCACTGCAAAGTCAGGTCCCAGGGAGCTCCGGAGCTGCCTGGCTGGTGGGGACAGATCCATTCCCATGGAACAAGGCTGCATTTTCGGGAGCTGGAGCGGGACCTTCTCCTGCCCAGGCTCCAGGCTGGTGCAAACGTGATGCAGATTGTCAGACAGGCGCCAGCACAATGAGATCCTTGAGGAGAGAATCATCACAGAAGCCCCGGGAGCCAAAGGAGCTTTGTCCTGGGAACATCTTCCTCCTCCTGAGGTGTGCAGGTGAGTCACATCATGCTGCCAGGGCACTGGAGCCAGGCTCTGTGCCGCCAGCCACCGAGAGCCCGCCGGGACCACGCACCACCAGCTCCTGTTGCCCTTGCTCCCGTGCCAGGTACACTTCCCCATAAACTTTCATCTGAATTTAGGAAGGAAATGAGGGAAATTTCTTTTTCTTGCTCCAGGGCAAAGAGAATAATGGGATCTTTATTCCCCAGTAATTAAGTTGATTTTTGTGTGGGTTTAATTTACACTCCCTTCCAGCCTCCCCTGCAAAGTGGGAATGTGGCTGTGGGTGGGCAGGGAACATCAGCCCGGCTGGGCACCAGGACCAGGTGCTTGTCAGGGCATCCCCGAGTGCAGGAGCTGGGGGCCCAGAACCAGCAGTTGGGATCCTCTTCATGCCAGTTTCCCAGTCCCACGGGCGGGAGCTCTCCCCACCACTTCTCCCAGGTCTGCCAGCCCCCGGCACCTGCTCCGCACCGCTGCCTGTGGCACTGCCTGTGGCACTACACTGCTTTCCTGGACAAAGGCATCCAAAGCCTTGCAGCCCCTGCCAAGAGCCCCGAGGATGAGCTGGATCCCATCCCTTCAGCCCCCTGTGAGGAGCAGCTTCCCCAGGAGCAGGAGAGGGTGATGAGCCCCCCAGGAGCAGCATCTGCTCCCGCGGCGGTTTCCCTGTGCCGGATGTCGCAGCCACAACGCAGCGCAGCACATGTGGGACGCCCTCAGCCCACCTGGCACATCCTCCGAGGAGCTGGGCTGGCCTCATGGGGCACCAAGGCTCGCGGGAGCGGCCACAGATGCAACGCAGGGGTTCCTGCCTCTGAGGCGAGGTGGCGATCGGGCACAGGATCATCCTCAGGCCAACACCAGCAGAGCCAGGGCACTGCACTGCCAGACTGCAAAAACAAGCACACAGAGATATTCACACCCACATGAAATTCCCAGCAAGCAGAGAACAGTGTCTTCATCACAGATGTCAAGTACCTAAATACCCGAAGCCAAAAGCTGCTGCGGCTGTGGGAGGAACGAGGGTCCCCTCGCTGCCATACACCCCCCTGGCCCTCCCTCGCTGCAGGGCACGTGGCAGAGGAGAGGAAAGCCAAGCCGGGCACAAATGAGAACCTGCTGTGTCTGCTCTGCGCTCGTGGGCTGCAGAGGGGGAGCAGCACCCCCTGCACCCAAAGCCAGCCCCATCCCTGGGGGTGCAAAACCCACAGCAACACCTGCTGAACCCTTTCTTCCTCTTATCCTGTCCAAGGGGATGATAAGAATTCAGACACCCTAAAGTCCACCATCTTGTCATACAAGTCACAATATTAAATCTAGTTGCGGTATCAGCAGTGAGTTTCCTTGGAAATGGCAAAGAAAACAGCAGCATTAATTAAAAGCACAGCCTTTTGTGTTCATTCCTCACTAGCTGTCTTTTTTCCACTCTCCTCTTGTATATTTGATCTGTTCAAAGCTGAGGAAATGTTACCCACAGCTTTACAATAGCAACCGATTTACGGTGCCTGCTTAGTCACTGGGGAATTTCTTGGATTTTATGTTTTCTGAAAAAACAGAGCCACCATTGGCTTGGTCAGTGTACAGCTGACAAATTCAGACTAAGGCTCACCAATATTTTATAGTTGTGGTTGGAGGTGAAATTCCACTCATAACTTTTTGACAGTCCTGAGGCCTTTTGTACATATACTGGGCTCTGAGCACCCTGCTGGAGCTGAAGATGTCCCTGCCCATGGCAGGGGATTGGACTAAATGAACTTTAAAGGTCATTTCCAGCCCCAAACACCCTGTGATTCTATGAATTCTCATTCAGGGCTGCTCCACATCCCCTCACAAGTGTTGGTCAGATGCAGAGAAGAGCCCTTCCTGCAGAACAGGCTCAGGAAGTTTCTGTCCTCGGCTGAAACCCCTTTGGTGTGGAAGAGCCTGGAACTTATTACAAATCGCTTAAGTAACTTTGGCTCACTCATGCTGATTAAATTGCTTCCCTGACTATTCCAGAGGCTCAAAACCACCAGCAGCTCCCAGGCTCACTGTGCAAAATTAATTAAAGCAGACGATAACTTGGCAAGGACAAAAAAAGAAAGTCTCATAGTAAGGAACAAGCCCAGGGCGGGGGCGTTTGCTGGAGCACGTGCCTGTGGGTGCCGTTAGGTGTTTGGGATACAGCCTCATGCAGGGAGAGACCTCAGCTCACACGTAACACCACCCTCAGCCCTCAGTGCTTTCCCAAATCTGGGCATAAAAATAAACTTGGAAGTTCAGAGCAGAATCAGAGCACAAAGGCAGGGTCCCCTCGGTTTCCATAGGAAGCAGAATTAATAGCTTGGCAGAAGGGGTGCGTTTCCATTTTTGTACAAGTATTTCCTCCGCCTCCTGCAGAAAAAAAAGTTGTGTAAGAAACACGGATTCAGATAGTTCTCCAGAACCTGGCAGCGGCTCCAAGGCATCCCAGGAGGTGCCTGCAGAACTTCCAGGTTTCCAAAAAAAAACAAGTGGACCATCACTCCTCTCTTCCTTGAAAGCACCAGCAAGGCAAGCACGGAGAGGAGCCTGGCACCTTCCTCCTGGACCTGCTGCAGAAGGGGAAGTGGGCTCCAGGGTCTTTGACACGCTCAGCTCATCCAGTGGAGGTCCCTTTCAGCCCCCTGCGAGGAGGGGAGGGGGCTCCATGGTGCATGTGCCGTGCATTAAGCAAGAGCCGTGGCAGCAGGAGAGAACCGAGCCTGAGCCCGACCTTCTCCCCCCTCCCCTTCCCCAGCGTTATCTGAAACCACAGCCTTGACTGGCTGCAGTTCTCATCCATCTGCAAAAGCACATTAAGGAGGGAGAGAAAGGTTGGCAGCTGACCACGAACCAAATCCCCAGAGAGGTCCTTACCTGACTCCAACCAGATGCTGTTTATCAGCCCGAGCGTTCGCTACATGCCCGATGTGACGGAGACAGGAGAAATACAAGAAATGCTTGTTATGCTCAGGGCTTCGGGGGGTTTTCATCCTCGGGCCGGATATACAAGTTCCAGGAGAGGAATATGCATCCCTGGAGTCCTGGGCTGAATCTGGAATTCATATACTCTGTAAATGTACTTTATTTAATACAGGAATCAAGAAGGGGTTTGGAATTATTGCACTGGAGAGTTTGATTGCATAGTTACAGCTTGGAATTAAGGAATAACTGCCGATCTGTTGGGCAGTGCATCAGCCCCATGGAAAGGGCAGGATGGTGTGTTCTGGCTGCACTGTTCTGTCCCTGTTCTCCAACCAGTGCCCTACATGTGCTGAAGCCTGAGAGAAGGTTCCAGTGGGGTCTGCTCCAGCCCTGCAGGTATCCCATCCCAGATCTCCCTTTGGATTAAGCCAGCAGAGCCCATCAGACCAGGAAGAGGCACCACAGGGACAGTGCAGGGTCCCAGAGGCCAAGGAAGCCTCTCAGAGCAGCACAAGAACCAGGGCCAGGCTGGGAGGTGGGAAGGATGTGCTGCCAAAACCAGGGCAGCGGTGACGTGGAACATGGAACAGCGATCCAGCCCAAGCAAAGGCAGATGTGTTTGCTGGGAAAACGAGGACAGGACTCTCTGAGAGATGGCTGTATCCTTGTGCAAGCACATACCTGTATGTTTATATAGATGTACACGTGCCTTTTATGTGTTCCAGCCTGGCTTTAAGGATCTAACATGTTTTTGCTGCACCACCACGCTTTATCTGATACCTGCAAGGTGCATCTGTCTCTGGAAGTGCCTCATCCTCACCTGTGTCCCACTGGCAGCTCTGCAGAGCATGGTGCCAGCAGCTCAGTGTCACAGGGCTCTGGGCACCGTGCAAGGCTCTGCCTGTGGAAATGAATGCCCAAAGCCCCAGCCCAGCTCTCAGAGCCTTCGGCCGGCTGTTACAGTCACTAAGAGCTTTTATAGCCTGGAGGGACCTGATTGCTAATTAACAGCTAATTATTGTCAAATTAACATCTGGAGCACCTCTGGAGGAGCCCCAGAGCCAGGGTGCACCCTGGGGGTTTTTCTCCCTGCCAGGTTGGGTGTTGGACTCTCCCAGGTACTCCTACAGAGCTGCTGGCACTGAGCAGAGGGAGGGCACACTGGCTGCTCCCTCCTTTGCTTTCCCAAGCAAATCTGCAGGGAAGAACCATCTCCCCACGCAGCCCCAGGCCCTGCTTTGGGACCCTTGGGGATTATCAGCAAATGGCATTTTTTGGAAAGGCTGTGACATGAAATTTGCTATAGGGAAAGCATCCCATCCCCGGAGATGCCCTGGCCAGCTGATCCCAGCTGACAGGCAGGGACAACCCATCGGGAAGGTGCTGAGGAAGTGGGTGAAGAACACTTTGCTGCATCAGTGTCTCCTGCTCCACCAGCTGCTGTGTAAATCACGTTGGCTTCAGAACCTGCTGGCAAAACTTAAAGCAGTCTCCATGCTCCAGCCACCACAAGGGTATTAATCAGGCTAAAAATATAAAAACAACATGAAAAACACCATCTACGGGGTGTGCGGCATCAGACGCTCACTCCGGGAGCTTGGCCAAGTGCTCATATCTCGACTCTCATAAATACACCGCCAGGAAAACGCATTATCTCTGCAGTGCTCTTGGAGCAGGGAGAGCTCAGAGCAAAGCAGGCCATGGCACCTGCTGCATTTTAATGATCCTTCGTCATCAGCTGTAGGGAAACTGAGATTTAAATGACTGTCCTGCAGTGCCCTGACCTTCCCACCACGGCTCTTGCAAAGCTGGCATCGGCAGCGGGAGGATCAGCAGTGCCAGCCAGTGCATTCACACAAATCCTCCCGTTCTGGAGCGCCAGAACACGACCACACATCCATGTCCTGGACCAGCAGCACTGCCAGGGGAGCACCAGCCACTGGGATGTGGGAGCGTGGCCTGAGTGGGGTGACAGACCCACCCTGGTAAAAAACACAAAGAAAGGCTTTATTATGTTCAGGGAGCCCAAAGAACAGGGTTGATGTAGAAAACACGCCCTTTGCATTGCTCTCCATTGCCCATAAAGCCATAAACCCCTTTCAAATGCTCCATCCCCCTAACTTTTGGATGTCATTAAACGCTTTATTAATTTACTCCAAATGTCTTCTCTCATATTCCAGCACAGCTAACCCCATCAAAAGGAGACAGCATAGTGCTTAGGCAGCACTTCTGCTCTTCAAAGCCTGTTACTGAGATTAATTGCTTCTCCCGAGTCCTCTGTGAAGGGGAAACATGAGGATAGCTGTTATGAGTGCTGGGTGTGAGGGGGGAAGCGAGATCCAAGGTAAAAGCAGAGTTCCAAGGTGTCCCAGCACTGGCTGGAGAGGATGGGCTGTGCAGGCTGCAGGGGAGGCCCCCAGGACTGCTGCTGGGCTCCCTCTCAGATGGATGTTCCTGCAGCTCCTCGGGGCAAGGCAAAGCCTTGGGTGGGCAGCGTGGTGCCACTTCAGAGCTGAGACCCAAGGTCCTGGCATCTCCCACCTCTGAAAATTCTCCCCGGGCGAGAGCCGAGCGTGTCCTCAGGCTCCCCACTGCTCTTCCCTAACCTCTGCTGCCTGCCAAGAGCCTCTGCAGGCAGAGCTCCCGCCTCCGTCCCAATTTATCCTATGCTGTCACCAATCCCAGTCCATCCTGACATCACCAGTGCCATCACGAGTCCTTCCCACATCCCCGGTGTGGCAGCGGGGCTGGGCAGGGGAGGACCCGCGGCACCGGCCGTGCCCTGCCCCACAGCACAGCTCAAGGTCCCAGTCTCAGTGGCACTAAGGAGGGCTTGCAGACCCGGGGCAGCTGCTGCACAGCCTCCCAAAACGCTTCCTGGCAGCCCCCAGCCTGGCTCCCGCTGGTACCTGCGGAGGATCCTGCGGGAAGCGCCCCGAGCCCGGCTCGGCTGCGCTGGAGGAGCACCGGTGCCCGCGCACCGCGGCCAGATGCGCGCCTCGCCGAGGCTGACACGGTACATCTGCTCTGCGTTTGGGTTTCCATCGTGGAGCTCACCACATCCCCCCCAGCAGGCTGGAGGCGAGGAGGCGAACATCTGGAAGCAATCGTGGCTGTCACGCTTCAAGGAGATACTGCACCACAGAGAGGAGAACCCGATCCCTCGCCCCAGCAGCCGCCTCCCGCCCTCAGCCCGGCAGACGAGCAGAGGACCAGCATCCTGCCACGAGCTGGGTCCTGCCCGGTCCCGAGCCCCTCCCAGGAAGGGCAACGCCCGGCAGCAGCGTGTCATTGGGCCGGGGGACGGGGCTGAGCCCTGGGTGGGCTGCCAGCCCAGCTCCGTGCCAGAGCAGGAGGGGTGCTGGCTGGGGAAGCTCCCGAGGGACTCGGCTCTCTGTTTTGGAGAGCTGGGCTTTTTCAGCCTGGGGAAGAGAAGGCTGCAGGGAGATCTCAGAGCCCATTTCAGTACCACAGATGTCCAGAGAAGCTGTGGCTGCCTCATCTCTGGAAGTTTTCAGGGCCAGGTTGCACAGGGCTTGGAAAACCTGGGACAGTGGGAGGTGTCCCTGCTCATGGCAGGCATGGGGGGCACTGGATGGGCTTCAAAGTCCATCCCAAATCATTTCAGGATTCTGTGATCCCCCTACTGTGGCCAGGCATCTCCGCGAGCCCAGCACGTGTTCGTAAACACCCTGTCACTCCAGCAAACCCTGTACCACATTGGTTTCCTCGGTGCCACCCCCCTGGTGCCCGGGAAGGAGGTGCTTCTCTGTTTAATTAAATGTTCTGTGATTTCTGTAGCTCACCAGGGCTCAGGAGCACCATCACTGCAGAGCATTTCTGGCAGGGAAGGAGCCCTTGTTCCTTTATGATATGGAATAGTTTCAGCATTAGTTATTCCAAAATCATTCTGGTTTATGAGCAACCTGACAACTGGGCAGAGGCGGGAGGCCTGGGTCTGTACCAGGCACTAATAAAACCTTGAGAAGAGCTGTAAGCCCCTGCTGGCAGCTGCTGGGGAGGAAGGGAATTACTCGAGGGCACCTCTGCTCCTGCCTCCTCCCAGTGCAGGCAGCAGCAAGTGTGTTTTCCTCTGCAGAAGGGGATAACCATTGCACGCCACACTCCTGGCAGCAGTGAGCTCCTTCTCATCCCACTCTCACCTCATCCATTTCCCAAAGCATCTCTGGGTACCATCCTGCAACTGCAGGAGAAAAAAAAAGAGGCAGGAACCTCCTCAAAATGCCCAGCTCGGGCACAGAGGCATCTAAATAGCATCCAGTGCTGCTACCCTGGCAGGCTCTGGACCAGTGAGAGTCCATCACAAGGTCCCAGCCCAGTTCCTGAGAGCCCCCAGCACTGTCTGCAGCAGGGATGGAACATCCAGCTGCTGGGGGTGCTGGTCTGGAGCAGGAAGGTTTGGGAGGAGAAGTTAAATAGACGTGGCACCTAGGAGCAACGAGGGCTTTGTGCAAGCCATGAAGAAATAATGAATGGATTAAAATAGAGGATCTATTTTTGGAAGGCCTGGCACAAGATCTGACCCAGAAAGCCACCTGCAAACCTGGCCAGCACCACTTGCCTGTCCTTAGACCTGGAGCTCTGCTCAAAGGCTGAGGCATCCCTGACCCACTGCAGGCCAAGTGCTTGGATGGGCTGGGAGGCACCACTCCGAGCTGCCCCAGCGCCCAGGGGAGGCTTCCTGGCTGCAGGAACCCAAGGGACTCCCAGGAAGAGCAAGGGTAGCTTGGAAAGGCTCAAGGAAAACGAGGTCTGTGGAAACAGGCTCTGTACTGTTTGCACGCTGGATCCAGTTACAGACCAGGTCAATAAAGGAACTGAATTTCGATTTTATGGCCGAAATAATTGCCACTGGCATGCCAAGGACTCTTTAGCAGGGCAGCAGGTGAGGCCATGGCTGGGGTCTGCAGCCCCTCAGGCTGGACAGCACTTGCTGCTCTTTTGTTCCCTCCCTTCTGAGAGGGAAGCTGCAGTCAGTGGCACACGTGTGAGTGACCCAGGCAAGCCACGGCCACCAGTCCCTTCCCCACACAGCACCCAGCCTTCCTCTCACATCTCCTCCTCCTTGCTTTTTCCCTGAAAGCATTCTTGGCTGTGGAAAGCTCCACAGCCAGCAGGTGTGGGGCTGGGGCCAGGACAGGGGCAGCAGGGTCCCCTTGGCACCCTGATCCTTTGCTGCCCAGTGCCTGCCCAGCGTGGGGAGCAGCAGGGCCCTGCCCTCACGCTGGCCATAAGGACAGGCAGGGCTCTGCTGCAGCCGGGCACAGCAGCCAGCGTGTCCTCCCTGCAGGCACAGTGAGATGATTAATTAAAGTGAGAGGCTGCTGCCAGCAGAGAGAATGGGGCTCAGGTGGTTAATTGAACTGAGGCTGCAAATCCAGCCAGGGAGTTTCTGCCTGTGGTCATGCACACAACATCTGCTCTGTTAGGATTCGAGATATAAAGGCATGAGAGGTGTGAGGATGTAGGAATTCCACGAGAGTCCCCATGGCAGCCCTTCTTTGGCCTGGCACCCTTCAGCCTAGAGATGCACAAGGCCAAGCCAGAATTCCACAGGGACGTAGGCATCCCTGGAAATTCCTCCTCCTCTGTGGAAGCGCAGCAATGCACTCTGATAAGCATCACCTCGCTCAGCAGAGCTGCAGCGCTGCTGAGGGGGGCTCACATTAAGATAATGCGAGCGCTGGGCAGAGCAGTTCAACCCAAAAGTGATGGGAGGGTGTGTGACACCCCGTGTCAGCTGCTGCAGCTCCCGCCTGCACCTCGGTGCTCAGCCACGACCTGCAAACATTGGTGGGGCTGAGGAGAGGAGTGGCACCGGCAAGGTCGCTCCAGGGCTGGATCCCTCCTCTCCCTCCCCAAACATCTGTGCAGATGTTAACAGGCGTGCCACGGCTCGATTTTCGATATGAAAGGCAAAGGGTTAGAGTTGAGCTCTTGGGTAAGCGACACCGAGAAAGTCAAAGTTTAATTGGCATTCCTGCCTGGGATGAAAGCCCCCGGCTGCCGGTGCCGGCACGGGCTGAGCGGGTCCATTGGTCACGGGCCGTAAAGGCCACACACAGGCAGCACTGGGGCAGGGCTCCTCTGCCCGGGGGAGTCACAGCTCTCTCGCCTTGGCCTCTCGCTCCCCACGTCTCTCATGAAGGGGCAGCAGAGCTGGGGGACATCCCTGCCCATGCACGTGCTCCCCGCAGTGGTTGGTCCCCGCTGGGGTCAGATCCATGCTGCCCCATCCCTGTCCTCACCTGTCCCATGGGGCTGGGTCCCTGCTGTCCAGGGAGCCACCCTCTGCTGAACACCCTGCACCCCTTGGCCACTGCTTTTCCAGTTTGCAGAGCCCAGGGTGCTCAGGCACCACCCTCACCTGTGAACGGGAGGAAGTCACGTCACCTGCGCTGCCAATGGGCTCCGGGCGTGGAGGAGGTCACGCAGCAGCCACAGCAAGGGGCACGTCTGCCAGGCTTCCCAAACTTCCTGGCAAGGGTTATCCCGCTAAACTGAAGGTCTAGCAGGTGCAAGGCAGTAATTTCACTTCTGATGTGAGTTGTTTGCAGGCCGAGGTGCCAGGGAGGAAGCTCAGATGAAGGTTCCCATTAACACAGGAGCCCCTTGCCTCGCTCCAAGCCCTTCCCACATCAAATTCCTCACTGGCAAAATGGAACCACTGCTGTGGCCTCAATCCCTTTCAGCTGCTGCATTGTAGGGGAGCTCTTGGCCCCGACGGAGCTGCTCCAGCTTCTTCTGGGCTTCTCAGAAGAACCAAAGCTGTTGGGGAAGATGAAATAGGAAAACCTTATAAATATGATTGCCTGGCAAAAGATTTGGAAAATACAGACATTGAGATGAGAACTAGATTTGAAATAACAAACCTTGACTACTGAATAACTAGAAAACAACAGTATAGCCAGGTTGAAAGCAATCCCCCTTCTGATTAAACAATGCCCTTTACCTGCAGATAGGTCCAAAGGTCAAATGGAATGCTCTGTCTCACCCCCAATGTATGGTTCATCCCACACCTGTGACCCTCCCCTGAAGCATCAGATATCTGTGACCCCATTGGCCCAAGTCCTGCTCCAGCCCACCTTGAAGCCCCCTGATAAGGTGTGCCCGAGGGACCAGACGCTCTCTTGGACCTTCCCCTGGGACCGTCACCTGGAACCCTCGCTCCCTCTCCCTCTCTCCCTGGGCCTGCCACGAGTTGCGCCTGGCAACTCCAAGCAGGGCCTTTCCCCCTTTTAATAAACCACATCTTCTAAGACCTGACTTCAGAGATCTCTCATCCATCCAAACCGTCCTGGAGTCCCGCGCTCGCTACAAAAGCAAATGAAGAAACATCTTTCTTCTTAAATTGACAGGGACACGGGTTGCTTGGAGGAGCACCAGGATCAGACTGGGGCAGCTTTTCCTTGTCCCACTGATCCAATATTACTGCAAAGGATGGGGCTGGGCATGGCTTTGCCTCTCTGGGGGATCAGCAGTGAAGGGGAAGGTGGTTGCTGTTATCAGTAGTTCTCACTGTAATTCGGAGCAGCTGCCCTGTGCCAAGCTCCTTCTGCAGCCTGTTCCTAACAGCACACTGGACACAGCTGAGCACATCCCCGGCTGCCAGACAAGTCCTTCTGCTTCAGCTGCTCCTCTCAGCCTGGCAAAGCTTTGGGTGTCTCCTGTACAGGGCCACTGCTCCCATGGCTGAGCCACTGCCGTGTGGGCACACACAGAGCAGCTGCCAGTGGGACTTCCATTCCCATTCCTACTCTGTTGCAATGGCTGCAAGGAGCAAGACCAGCCTCACCAAAGGCATACCTCACTGTGGCCTGGCCAGACCCTCGGAGAGAAGTCAAGTGATCTTGGAGCTGCAGAAGATCTGCCATAAAAATCCATCCAGAAGCTGGTGCCCACTGTGCAGCAGGATGTGCCTCCCAAGTTATTGTTCCACAGTTCTTCTGACAGCCCCTTGAGAATCCTCTGAGGAAGGGGACACTGGGCAGGGAAGGATGGCATGGTGATGGGGTCTGATGCAGCCCAGAATGCCCTGAGAGGAGGAGGTGCTGTGCTCCGTGCTTGTGGACAAGGAACACTGGCTTTATCTCTGACACTACTCTGTAAAAAACATTAAAAATTCCTACAAAATACAAGCTTTTTGTGCAAATACAGTGAATCCTCCTGCTCTCCCCCTTTGCCTCCTGCTCTGCACTGTGCATTCCCATCCGGTCACTTTCCACTGCAGTCAACACTCCATTGCTGGCTCTGCTGGGACGCAGCTCCCTGCCCATGCTCGCTGTCCCCTCCTGCCCCTCTGCTCCTCTCCCGGCCTCCACCCCTGCCCAGGACCATGGCAACGGCCGTGACGTCTCCTGCACCTCGAGGGTGATTCGATTACAGGGGCTGAGAAAGTCCCTGTTGGAGCAGAAATGGATCCAATTATCGACACTGCCAGCGGCGCGGGCTGGAGGTGCCGGTGCAGGGGCAGGATGTGCTCAGCCGTGCCCACCAGCGCCGCTTCAGAGCTGAGGAAAATTCGGAGTCCCAGGGTCTGGGCTGCTCCTTGTCCGTTCCCATGCTCCACAGCCCGGCAAAAGCACCCCTGCTCCGGAGCAGCGAGGGGTGGCTGTGGCTGTGGCAGGGTGAACCCCCACGCTGCAGCTCCTCTTTCAAAGAGCCTTGGATGGGGATTTTCATTCCCTTCTTCCTCCAATTTCAATGAAACTGCAATTTTTATGCAGAGGAAAAAGTCTTGAGAAAACAATTTTTTGGCATGTTTTTCGAGTAAAAATCCACTTTTTCTTGGAAAACAGGCCAAGGCCTAGCCCATATTCCTTGGAAGTAGGCCTTCTTCTACTTGAAAAACATCCCAATTTTTTGATGGAAAATTGGAAAATAGATCCAGGTTGGCTCAGGCGAACATGGTGTCACAGCAAAACTTTCCGTGAAAATGATCTAGAGTCTGCACAGAGCAAAAACCCTCGAAAGTGGAATTTCACCGGCCCAGCCCAGGACCATCCTGGCAGAGGTACTGGCATCATCCTGGCAGGATGCTCCGGTGGTGGGATGGTCTCGACAGGGATGCTGTGCCCTCAAAAGCTGGAGTAGCTTTGTTACTGCTCCAAGCACTTTGCTGTGGACTAGAGGAAATGCATGTCCCCTCAACCACAGCTGTTTGTTTTTTCCAACCCAACATGATAAAAGAGTCTCTCCCCGCCCCCCGAATCTGCCCTGTAATGCGATTCTGGCAGGGCATGTTACCCAATAGGATTTCTATTAAAACGTGATTTTCTTCTGCTTATAATTTCATTAGAAGGCATTTGTGTAGAACATCGACCCCACAGGTAATATATAGGCAGGGGAGCAAGATTAGAGAGCATGGATGATTCCTAATGGAGGCTGCAAGCAGACGTGAAACAATCAAGGCTGGGCACAGCCGCCATCATTTACTGCTGCCTGATGTGGAGAAATACTTCATCGAGGGGTTATTGCCATTTAACACATCTTTCACTTCTCCCATCTTTCCTGGACGGAGTGCCCGGCCGTCCTATCCATCTTCAGGCGGGATCTGCCATCGCTGCTCCCGCTCCCGGGGCTGCCGCAGCTCCCACGCCCGCAGCAAGCCGAGATCTCCTTCATTTATCAGCTCTCGAGGTGTTCCACGGACACGCAGTCAGGGACACAGCGGTGAGGAGAAAGCAGGCATGCTCACCTCCATCCCCATCCTTGTCCCACAGAGCCATGCAGACTAAACCCATCCTGCCCCCCTCTCCCTGCCTGGGGTGGGGGCCAGGGCCGGCTGTGCTGCAAGTCAACCCCCTCCCCATTGCCTCAAACTCACATAAGAACAACCAAACTCAGAGGGCTGAAATGCCGTTTTCCAAGGAAAAAGAGCAGGAAAAAGGCTGTTTCCCCTTGCAGCAGGCTGGGGGTGGCGGCAGCCCCATCTCTGGTCCTGGGCAGACGATGTTCAATCCTTCAATGCCACTTGGCATTCCTCCCACACCCGAGGAATAAACACCGCTTTGTTTTAACCCCCCTGGCTGCACAGACAAGAAGCACTCCGAGGCTTTCATAAGCTCATCTGCATAATAATGCTGGCGAATTCCTATCTGGAGTGATCGGAGTGTCAAAACCCGGGATCCAGCCGTGAATTATGGGGAAGAAGCATCGCAGGGAAAACGACACCGGTGCGGGAGGGAGAGGAGCTGCCTGAGAGCTGCTCCCGGGCCACGCGCTTTTAAACAAATGCCTGAGCGAGAGGAGGGCGACTGGAGAGCGAGGAGAAAATCTGGGTTCCTCCCCAGGACGCAGGTTGCTGCTGGGGCCTCGTCCCCTGAACCATGAGCAAACCTTGTCTGCAGCATCCACAGGGTGGCTGGGAAGCTACGGCATCACCAGAGAGCCCTGAGGCCCCGTGCTGGGATGGGGCCGTGGTGCCACCCCTGCACCAACACCCACTGCATTCAGGGGGGCTCGAGACCTCCCCACCCCACTGCTGGCCCACGGGAAAAGAGGCCACGCTCCAGATGCGTGATTTCTATGGAAATTCTGATTTATGAGCAGCAAAACCTGCTAACACCATCCGTCTCGGACGAGGGAGCCGTGTTTTCTCTGGCATGTGTAGGAACAGGGGCTGCTTTGAGCTGAAGTCTTCCTGAGCCCTCCGGGTGCGAAGCTGCGCGGCGATAACTTATGCAAACACACGCTGTTACCCGGCAGCTGAATTCAGCAGAAATCGTGAACTCTGGCTTCGCCAGAAAAACAAAGCCGCTGAAATGAGGCCGGGCAAACGGAACAAAAGCCCCTTCCCCACTTGGGTGAGGGCAGGAAGGCAGGCAGCGCTGCAGCGGCTGCACCAGCCCTGCGGGCGATGGGGCTTGCCAGGGGCAGGGGCACCCGGCAGCGCTCTGCCAGGAGCTCCCGCAGCCCCTCAGCCCTTCCCCACGGCCCTTCCTCCCTCAGCCCGTCCAAAGGGCTCCTTGGCAGGAGGGGGAGATCAAGCATGCAGTTATTGATTTATTCCAGTTATTTTAACAGATTACTGGAAAGCACAGAGGAGGCAGCCGGGCAGTGCTGGGCTCAGCTGGCACAGCGCTTCTCCTGACGGCTCCGTCGCTGCCCAGTGATGCTCCCCGCGGACCTGTGCAGCCAAGAAGTCCCTGGCTGGTGGCAGCAGTTGGCCTCTCCATGCCGGGGAGGCATTTCTGCTCTGAGCCGGCTGCTGCATCCTCTGGCAGCATCCAGTTGTTTGGGATTTTTTCCTCCGCCCCCGCTGCGTTTCACAGGCATTCTGCTGCGCAGGCGGAGCTCGGGAGGGGGCTCTGGGCAGAGCGGTTCACCTGCAGCAAACCCAAGGAGTTCGGGCAGGGCTGGTGGGAGCAGGGGCACCCGAGCTCGAGCCGCCCCGCGGGTGCTCCCGTCCCCTCCGGAGCGGGGAGGCTCCTGCGGAGCCGAGGCTGCGTGACACGGTGCCTCCGGACGGGCCCCCCGGGTCATGTGCCGGAGTCACTCGGCCACCTTTTGTCGCCTTTCCATCCTACTACATATTTATCAGCCTAATTTGCATGGCCTTTGCATAAACCGCTGGGCCGGTCGCTGCGGAGTGTCTCTCTTGAAGACAAGGCGAAGTATGCATCTCCACAATTCTGCCGGCATTTTGACTTCCCAGGACAGAGCCTTTGTTTTATGCCATTGCCAGCAAATTCCTGGTCGTGTGGGCTCAGGTTTCCAGTGCACCATTAGCACACAGCCGTTCCCATCCAGAGCTCCAGAGAATTTCCCTGTTCCCTTCCAACTCCAAACAGCAGCAGCCTGGATCCTGTTGGGAATCCTCCATCTTATTTAGATGCCTGAACAGAGTTGGGATGAAAACCTTTTTTAAAAGCTCCATTACCAAGGCTCTGCCACCACAGCTCAGGGATGTGGTCATTCGTTATCCAGTCACTGTAGCCAAAAAGCTTATTTTTTGACTTCTCACAGCTCCATGGAGTGAGAGGAAATACACTTTTGGTTCCAGAGCCTAATTAGGCCTCAGGAAAGGAGATAATGTGCTCTGTGCTCCCCAAAGGGTCCGAGCATCAATCCCAGCTTTGGCAGAGTTCACTCGTGGTTCCCAAGGTGGTGCTGAGGAGGGATGACGGTCTGTCCCCCCCACAACAGGCCCACTGGTGTTTCCAGTGGGAATGGGGTAAAGACTCTCATCACATGGGCAGAACAGGCAGGAGGAGGTTTATCAAAATTTTCCGTTTCTGCATCATATTCCCAACATCATCTTCCACAGCACTGTTGGGACGGAGCCCTGTGGGCCCAGAGCAGACAGTGCAGGACCCTGGGATGAGGACACCAGGTCAGGGCAATTGATTTCATAATCCTGGAAAAGCAAAAACCCCACAGCAACAATCTCATCGGATGCTCCTGCAAATACATCCGTGTCCATTAGGCTGCTCGGCAGGTTGGCTGCCTGGAGTGCTGGCTGAGTGCTCCCGCCTGGATCGATGCTCCCTGGCTTTAGAAACCCACTAATCACCCTGATTTATCGGTAACATGCCTCGGCGGCACCCAGAGGCCTGTGCTTGTTCCGAGGGGAGGGTTTAAACCCTTCCTGCTTTTTACTACTTTTTTATTTAGAGAAATCTGTGGCTGCTGGCTGCCCCCAGCCCTACAGTGCCCCCACAAAGTCTGCTGGAGCAGATTACTGGGGGCCGGGGAGGCAGCTCCTGGGGCAGGGGTTCTATGAGCACACAAATTTTGGGAGCCAACACCATGGCAGCTCTAAGGTGCAATATCTGTGCTGTAATTGCACCCTTCAGCCTATTCTCTGCCCAGCAACTGGTCTGTTATCTGCAGGGTTTGGCTCACAGAAGCAGGCCTGGCTGCTCTGCAGTGTCCTGGGGCTGAGAGGTCTCAGAGGCACATCCAGCCAAGCCAGGGAGCTGAGAAATCCCTCCCTGCCTGTGCCAGGGAGCTGCAGCACAGACAAGGGCCTCTTCAGCAGCCAACCACATCCCCTCTCTGGGCAGTGGGAGTGGGAGCAGCATCACTGGGCCAGGGCATCTCCCTGGGGTGCTGAGGAGCATCTCCAGGAGCATCGGGAAGAATGTCCACGGGGTGCTGCATCTCCACAGGGTGCTGCCTGCAGCCTGATGAGCCTGGGCTCCTCAGCTGTGCTGTGCTCAGCTAATCAAAAGGAGCTGAAGTGCCTCCCTGATTGAAGTGAGTAAGTGCCTCCATGGGCAGCAAATGCTGGGCACTGGAGAGCTCTTCAATCACACCACAGAATAGATGGCACAGCCAGAGCCTGCAGCCAGGAGCACTCGGGGGTTGCCTGGGGACCAGCACATGCTTGTGAGAGAGAGGATGATGGGGGAGGAGGGAGAGGGAGCGGGAGCAGTAACTCCATCTCTGGGTGTTGTGGGGGGCTGCAGGAGACCCATCATCCAGGCTGAGGCACAATGGCCTCATGGTGTTTCTGGTCCTCAAATCTGTGAACCCACAGACTTTAAGTGTTTTCAAATCATTTCCTGTATTTAAGGAGAGAGCTGCTCTGGAGTGCTTCCCTGGATGCTTTACTCATGTCCTGTAAATAATGCATTCGTTTCACTTACGGGAGTGAAAACAGCCCAGGTTTGTGTTACTGCTGGGGCTGCTGCTCCCACTGCAGCAGCTCCTGCAGACAGAGCACAGCATCCCCCCCTCCCCGGGCTCCTTCCTCCCCACAAACTCCACTCCTCATTCTTCATTTCCCTTTTCCTATTTAATGAGCTGGTAAGCACAGGGATGATGCCTGTCTCAGAGTGCCCTGTGCATTAGCCAGAGATGATCCCATTAGGAGCAGTCTAGCGAGCCTGGCTGGATACATCCCGTGAGAGCTGTGGGGTCCGTGGGACCCCCTGCCTTCCCTCAGGGGATGAAAGCTCTCCTGGAGCAGTGCAGGCAGCCCCACAGCAAGGACCAGGCTGGTTCATGCCAGCCCTTTCCTGGGATGGATCCGCACGTCCCTGCTCTGCCATGCTCCAAGCAGCTCTGCCAATGCTTTGCAAAACAGCTTCACCTGGGAGATGGACAAGTTTCCAGAAGTGGGGTCATGCTCCAGGGAAAAGAGTATTTTCAGCTGTCTGCTGGTGAGGCAAAGCAGAGAAGGGAAAACAGGTTCTGCTGCTGGAACCCACAACCTTCTGGTCCAGGGATCAGGACGTGGCAGCTCATCAGCTCCCAGCTGCCAGAGACATGGCAGGTACTGGGGTGTCACAGTGACACAGCGTCACTGTTCAGTAATTCATCAGAAAAGGCCAAGCAGAGGCAAGTGCTGGGAGCAGCCCAGTTGTGGGAATACGTGAGCAGCCTCCGGAGAGCTGGGCTGCAGCGAGGTTCCCACTCCGCAGTGAGCAGTGCTGGCAAGAGCTGCTTGGAAAACTTTGGGTGTCTCCGCTTCCAGTAACATGTCTGTTGAGTTTCCCTCTGTCCCTCCTGCAATTTTTGTGACATCATTTTCCCTTTACCTCCCTCCTTCCCTTTTGTGTTTCAGACCAGGGTAGGAAGGAGAGCGGCAGGGGCTGACACACCCAGCACCTCCCGAACCCTGGAGAACCCCAGGGGAGGCTGAGCCAGCCTTGCCCACAGCCCGGCTGCTGCGGGGCACCCCTTGCCTTGCTCAGTGCTTGGGGGAGCCCTGAGCAGGAGCTGCACCCCGGGGTTGAGGGTGGGGGTCCCTGCTGCCAGCGCCAGCCCCGTGAGCCCAGGCTGTGCCCCCAGTGCACAGCCAAGGGACACCGCACCCACAGCTCGCCATGGGCCGGGCTGGCAGGTTCCTAGTGCCCATCCTGCAGGTTAAATCTGTTCCCAGCCACAAATTAGACATGTCTGTTGAGTTCATCTTAAATTACAGTGCAGGGCGGCCCTTCTAATTAGGAGCTTTGCTCTGGAAGCACATCCCTGCAGGAACGCCCTGTGCACACTTCCTCCTGCTGGGGCAAACCAAGGCAAAGGGGCCCCCTCCTGCCCATGGGACCCCTGGAGGGTCCAGCTGCCGTCACTGCAGGGAGGGAAGGTGGCATTATGTGATGCTGCCCTGCCCCTCATGCCGGATTTCAGCCCAGTGCAGCCCCAGTTCCAGCTCTGCAAGACTGGGACAGAGGAGTGGCCAAACTGGGTTTTATCCCCCAGCCCAGCTCCTCACAGTGGGTCAGGCCATGCCAGGACCCATCAGAGGCACAACTCTGTGCCATGGGGAGGGTGGCAGGGCCGGGGCACCTCCATGCCTCACAGTCCCATGAAAGCTGTGCAGCACAACCAGTTCTTGCTCCAGCACCGCTGCCTGGGCAGCTGTGCCAGGAATGGGTTTGGCTGCTTCCCTCTCCTGGAGCTGCCAGGGTCTGGAGCCAAGTGGCAGCTTCCCAGGTGCCCAGGCAGCTGCAGCATCTGCAGGGATAACTTGGCACTGCTGGAGCCTTTGTCCTAACAAAGGAAACAGCAAAACACCCAGATTAAAAAAAAAAAAAACCAACCTGCAGGAGTCCAGGAGCTGTTACCCGGGCCTGAGCTGTGTGGGAGTGGGAGAGGGGTGCAGGTCACTCCTGCCCCAGTGAGTCCCATCCCAGTGGGATGAGGCACAGCAGCAGGAGCAGTGGGAAGGCACCAGGGTGTTCCCACACCAGTCTGGCCTTTGGGTCAAAACAAACACGGACACAACATCTGCAGAATTTTCACTGAAACTTCACATTCTCTCTCACAGATAAAATTTCACTTTCTGGTTTGTTGTTTTTTAACCAGAATAACCTAAAACATTTCAGAAATGCGGTCCGTGGCCCGGCCCCAGATGCCTCCCAGCATCCTCAATGCAGCAGCCCCGGCCCCAGCCCGCTCCTCCCTGCCGTGTCCCACCACGCCGGATGCAGCCGCAGCCCACTGTGGCTGGAGAGCACCGGACGTGTCCCTGGGCAGTCCCCTCCTGCCCAACTAATATTTTTGTGGTCTGGCAACTGAGAGCCAAACCTCTCCCCTCTTCCCGCTGCCGCTGGTTTTGGCACAGCTGCCAGAGCCCTGCCGGACTCAGCACAGGGCTCCCAGCAGCCAGGCAGGGCATCCCTGCGGGGCCTGAGCTGCTCCGTGCAGAGCGGAGCGCTGGGGCCCTTGGGGCAGCGCGGCCACTGGTTTAATCCCACCTCCCCAGTCCTTCCCAGTCCCTCTGCCATTCCCATGCTGGGCACTCCCATTGTCCCTCCAGCCACCAACACTGCAGGTCCCTGCTCTTCCCAGGCCTGGGAGGAGCCCCCATCCTGTGCATCTCTATCCAAACTGGGGTCCAACACCACCAGGCAGCAGCCAGGGGCCTCCAAGTTGTCACACCAGATGTAAACTTGGGCCATTGTCCCTCTAGAATGTTTGTCACCTAAAACACCCACTGTGTTTTCCTGCACACCGCTTTAGTTTGTAATTGGTGCACATAAATATATACATATATATACAGAAACACAGCGAGCAGGTCGCTATTTAAAGCCTGGGCAAGGAGGAGGACTAGAGCCAAGCCTGGCTTTTAGGAATGGGACACAGGTGCAAGCCGAGGACACGGCCCCAGGCTGTTTGGCTGCGTGCCAGGGCCACGGACCCATCATCCTGCAGCGTAGATGGGGTTTGGAGGAGTTTAAATAACCACTGCAGCGGGGTGGAGTGGCCAAGGCTGGCTCTGTGGAGCTGTGGGTAACCCCTGCCCCTCTGCATCCTCTAGAATCCCCCGGAGGAGCCCAGCAGCACCCACGGCAGAGCCCGGCAGCGTTCAGCGCTGGACGCCAGGACGGGGGTGCCGCAGGGCCCCCGCTCTGCTCTCCCACCTGGGCACACAGACAGGCTCTGTCAGGCCCGTCCTGGCAGCTCAGCTCCGTCCTCGTCGCCCCGGGAATTTGCGCAAGAGGAGCCCCGGCTGTGCCGCGTGGGCAGCGGCAGGGCCGGGGCGAGCCCGGGGGCTCGGCTCCAGCCCGAGCACAAACCACCTCCTGCCCGCGGCTCCGGGGCTCTGCGCTTCCTCCCACAAGGACGGAGTCAGCCCTTCCTGCGAGCGCAGCCTCTGCCGGCGCCGCTGTGCGAGGCCACCGAGCTCCCCCTGAGCCCCAGCCGAGCCCACGGTGCCCCAGGACCCCCGACTCGGCATCCGCCGTTCCTGGGCCAGGCATCGAAGGGTGCCAGCTGGTGGGGACAGCGCTGGGGACACCCCGTCCCAGGCAGCCGAGAATCGAGGACAGGGAGTGGCAATGCCGAGAGCCACAGTCGGGGTCCCAAGGGGGCTGCAGCTGGCAGACAAGCCCTGCCCAGTGCTCCCAGTGCTCCCAGTGCCTGGCTGCAGCGGGGATGTACCTGCCGTGGGCTCCACCCACCGCCGGCTCGGCCAACTGGCAGGTGACGATGCCGGGGCTTTGTCCCCGCACTATGATGTTGCCTGTGATTTATAGGTCATTTTACAGCAGCTGTAAAGAGGCTGTAAATTATAGGAGGGGCATAAATTAGCCACGGACCCCTTTACTGGCCATAAAGATCTAAGGCCCACCACAGCTGCCTTTGGAGCTGGCACCCCGGGACATTCCCGAGGACAGCCAGGGGTGTCTTCAGCCAGGCCAGTCAGGCTGTGCCGACTTATTTAGCACAACTCAAATAAATGGGGCCTTTTATTCCAGCAGGGCCGCAGAGCTGGAGTGTGACAGGTGGGGAGGGGCCGGGGCAAAGGGGGCAGCCCAGGGGCTCCCTGCCCAGTCCCGACCCTTCCCCCTTGATTTCTTGTGGGGAGAAGTCACTGCATCCCCCCAAGGATGGGGGACCCCCAGCCCAGCCCAGGAGGGTTTGGTGGTCCAGCCTAGAGGCCATGTGCCAAGAGGCAGCAGCAGGACAGGGACGACGCCTCGGGGTTTGCAGGTGGCTCTTTCCCCCATCTGTCAGCACCAGGGTCCCTCCCTTCAGGCCACGTGCCCCCTCCGCATGAGCGAGCTCCCCGAATTCCTGCGCTGCCCGCCCTGCCTGCGGCAGTTGGTGCCCTGTTGTTCTCCGATGTGACCCTGGAGCACAAGCAGCTTTGCAGCTCCTCGCCTGTTAATTACATTATGTCTAACGAGCAGGATCAGGCGGAAGGGATTAAACCTTGAATCTGCTTCTGCAGTCCTGGAGCACAGGAGAGAAAAGCAGCTTTATCCTTTCAAAACGGGAGTCACTTTTCACACCGGCTCCAATCCCAGAGCTAATCTCCTTAGTTTGCCCAATGCACTGACAGCTCCACACACAGGCAGGGCAGGCAGGATGCTCCTGGCCCCAGCCTCGAAATTTTCCCGACCTTATCCAGCCTTGGAGCCTGCTGGATGTGCTGATGGTGCTGGAGCTCTGACAGGGCAAGCAGGAGACTCTGCAAGCCCTGCCCCAGCACTTGGCATGCTCCAGGGACCCTTTCCATGGCTTCTCTGCTCACCACAGGACCAAACAGCAGTTCTGGGGAAATTCTGGGAGTTGCCAGTGGCTCAGCATTTACTGGGCCTGCAGCTGCTCACTGCATGGCAGGAGCATGGGAAGTGCTATGGTGGGGTGCAAATTGTCCCCAAATACTTCAGGGAACACCTTCCAAGCATTGGAGTCCACACACACAGAGCACCTGTGGAGCTCCCGGTCCTCGGGACCACCCAAAATTCTGAGGTTGGACACAGGGTGATCCCCAGGGCCAAGGAGAACCCCAGAGCAGGCAATGCTGCCTGCTGCATCCTCAGCCTTGGAACTGCCCGCTGGAGGGAAGCGGCTGTTTTGCCCAGAGACTCTGTCAGCCAGAGCGAGCCCCTGGGGGCACCACCCTCGGCTCCTGGGCAAGAGATTTGCATGATTATTCGGCATGAATTCGCCTTTGGTACCGAGCCAGGACTCGCCACGTCTGGAGCTGGGGCGCTGGCAGGACGGGGCTGCAGCGGGTCAGCGGCCGGGCTGCCACCCACGGCAGGGTCACCCCTCGTGTCACTCAGCCTGTGTGACAGGGCACTTCACATTCCGAGAGGCTGGAGCATCACCTGCCTCCCCCACGACTACACAGGCTTAGCCATTGAGCTCCCTGGGGAATTCACAGAATCAAGGAATCATTTAGGTTGGAAAATACCCCTGGGATCATCAAGTGCGTCTGCTAACCCCGCACTGCTGAGCCATCACCCCATGTCCCTTGCCAAATCCAACCCTGAGGCTGCCCAGCACACTCTCCCTGCACCTTGGCATCTCTCAGGAACAGCCTGAGACAGGGAAAACCTCTGCCCCCGGCTGGGCATGGGGCTTGGCCCCACGGGGACACGGCTGCCAGGAGGGTGACAGACACGGGGCTACCCCAGGCAGTGCCATCAGCTGGGCTCAGCTCAGTGACACTGTCCCCAGGAGCTGCAGCACGGGGAGGGGTGGGCACAGCCACCGGGCCCCAGCCCAAGCACAGCCGTGAGGCGGCAGCAGTAAACCTGGACTCGTTGCTGGAGACCCGAAGGAGAGCATCTGCAGCTTGTTTCCAGCATGAACTCCTGTAAAAAGGGCACCATGTCTATAAATCTATCATGGAGAAGCTTCCTGGAAACCCAGTTTGGCTTCTGTTCCTCTCATTCCCCATGCTCAGAGCCCCCAGGGCTGCAGAGCAGAGGCTGGGAAGGGCTGGGAATGCTGAAGGGGCTTTGCACATTTCTGAGTCCTGCAGAGTCACCTCTCAGCGCTCAGAGCAGGAAGGGGGGCTCCCACCCTTTGGGCACCAAACCCCCCTGCAACAGCTCCCTGTGAGCCAGGAACCTCTGCCAGGACCATCCTCTGAGCCAGGTTGTGCTCTGTGTCCTCTAGCATCAGCTAAAACAGGATCTAAGCCCTCCACAGCTCAGCAGCCAAGCCGAGGGTGAATGAAGGCAAACATTGGCAGGTGGAAGTACCAGGGGATGCTCCTCCCCAGCAAATTAAGCCCAAATGAATTAATCAATGAGTCAAATTTAAAAAGCTTTCATGCACTTGTGTAGCTCTTGCTCTATATATACACCAGTCAGCTGCTCCAGAACTGCTGGTCAGGGTAGGACCCTGGGGAGAGCTGATGACTGAGTCACCTTTACCTGGAAGTGCCCTGCAGTCATTCTTTTCCTGACACCTATCTGTCAGAGAATAAGGGAAAGGGCAAGAGGATTCCAGCAGTTCTGGACACTGAGAGGAGCCATTTACAATCTGGAGGGGTGAGAGAGTTTAGGGTCTGTCTGTGGTTTCCTTTGCCTTCCTCCTCCTCCTGTTTCCAGCGTGTGGGAGGCATCTTCATCCGGCCTCGCCAGCAGCATCAGGCTCATGTGGGTTTGGCAGAGCAAGCGGGCACAGCTCTCTGCCCTGCTCTATAAATACAGTGGCTTCTCCAGGGCTGTCTAGACAGGAAACAGCCCGAGAACTGGGAGAAAACTCCTTGAGTTAAAGAGGACTGGGACTGTGCTGGGAGCCCAGGGAAAACTGGCTACTTGCTTTCAAATCCAAGGGGATCCAAAGCTCTGGATGAGGTGGAGGAAGATGGGGAGGCAGCATAGTTACACCTTGCAGCCACCACCACCCCTCTATCCTGCTCTGGCTTCTCTGCTTCCCATCCTTATGCCAACCATTGCAGAGCAGCTCTAGGGATGGGATCCACTGGATCCCTCATTCATCAGAGCCTGGGCAGGGCACAGGGACCCATCTGCTTGGGTCCTTCCTTCCGGGTGCTAAACCTGCTTGAGTTTGTTTTGCATTGCTTTCACTTTATACTCCTGCAGGGGAAAGTCCTCATCCTGGCTGTTTTGTCCCCAGCTGTGGCTTTTTTCCCTGTAAACATCCAAGTAGTACTTGAAAGAAAAAAAGCAGCTCCAGTTAGTGGGAGAGGAATCATGGCCCGTGGGTAATGACACATAATGACAGCCCGTCTCCCACTGGAAGGAGCTGCTGTCGGGCTCCCAAATGACAGCGTGCAGAAAATGCCATTAGCAGATTATCCATCTGAAGAATCTTTGCAGTAACAAGAAGGTGAAATGCATCTGGCCTTGAGAGAAGGAGCTGCCAGCTCCATTTTCATCCCCGTCGCACGCAGGAATGGGAGAGGCAAATCCCATGTCCGTACAGATCTCTGCACCAGCCCAGGCTGCCCTGCCCTGGACACTCACAGGGATCCCACCAGGTCCAGGGACCAGTCCCCACGTCCCGGGTTCCCAGCAGGGAGAGGGACAATGTGTGGGTGCTGCGGGTACTGCTGGAAGGGTGTGATAAGGGGAGAGAGTCCTCATCTGAGGAGAACCCCCAAGTGATTTGTCTTGTGCCTGTATCACTATAAAGGCTGTAAATTACTGACATTTCTTATCTGGAGCGTCCTCCCCCTGTGAAGACGAGATAACAGCCTGAGGAGGTGGCTGTTGCTGCTCTCATGGACTTCAGCACCTTTATCTGCCCCTGGAGATCTCTTGGGGCCAATCCAAAGATAGCAGGAGGATTTCTCAGGGTGGAGAGCCAAGGGGACAGGATGGGCAGTGTCCTGGCCCTGCCCTGGCTCTAGAGACAGTCGCTGTCCTGGGCAGCCATCAGGTGTCCTGGTGTCACCAGGGCAGCTGAGCAGCACCAGAGAGGACGTCCTTTCTCCAGCCCACAGGCAGCAAGCCCAGGGATGCACTGCTCCATCCCCAGCCCTCTGAACCTGCCTGGGTGTGTGGGCACTTCCACGGAGCCTGAGAAGCCTCGGCATGCATTGAGCATCAAGGCAACTGATGGGAAGAGCTGGCGGTCCCCTGGGACAGCTTATTAAACATCCCAGCCCCACGAGCAAGCCAGGCTGGAACAGAATGACATTCATACAGCAGCTCAGCCTCAGTGCCAGAGGGGCAATGTCAAACAAACATAATTAATTTCCCCCTGCAAATCAATCGGGGGCAGAAGTCAAGCTCTCCCAGTACAGGAGATAGACTGCAGTAGATAATCATCCTACACGATGAGCGTGAGCCCCGCAGCACTTCCAAGGGCACCTGCTCACCTCCCAGCAAATCAGAGCCTCCCCGTGGGCAGGATCTCTTTGATGGACCATCAGTGAGTAACTGCCTGCCTGCACTGCCCACGGCAGGGAGCTGAGCCTGGCAGGACTCTCGGGCAGCAGGTTTTTGGGAGGGATAGCTCAGCCCTTTACCTGGCAGCTCCGGCAGTGTGGGGAAGGATTTGTCTTTGTGCCAGGAGTGCCTGTGGGGATGCAGAGCCCTGAGCACCCTTGATCCCCATCTCCCCTCTCCCTCTGCCTGGGGAGGGGGCGGTTGCCTGTCCTGACAGGCAGACACCAGTCTGGGGACATGCAGGGGTGCTGGCCTGGCTGCAAGCACTGCGGGGGAATTGCCTGCCTTGACTGCTGTCTGCAGACAATAAAATATCATGTGATGTCTTAATGAGCCCCTCGGCATGTGACAATTGCAGGGGAGAGGAGCTCCTGCCTGGCTGGAGGGGTCAGTCCCAATGTGTGAGGACCATCAGGAGCTGCCCTGTCCCAGGCAGAGGCTGCCAGGACTCTCAGCCCTGTGATGGGGCAGAGAGCTTTTATCAGCTGTGATTTAAAATGAGATACCACACGAATGTCAAAGAAGTGGCAAAAACAGCTGGGCTGGGTGCTTTGAAGGCAAGGCTGGGTGGCATTGATGTTCTGCTGTCCCTGGCTGAACTTGCTCAATCAGCTCCTGCCAGGTCTCCTAAAACTGCAACTGTGGTGTCCCAAGCACTGCTCGTCCTGGAACAGGTCCCCACCTCCACGAAGAAGAGGATGTTTGGGCAGTTTAGCAGGCAAGGGCTCCTAAAAAATGTGTTTCCCAGAGGAGCAGCCAAGTAGTGGCGGGTGGGGGAGGTTATGGTGTTGGGAGGAAACCAAGAAAAGAAAAAGCCAGTGTGGGTCCAAAAGTCGTGGCTGGACAGTGGACAGTGGCCCATGAGAGGGGCTCGAGTTCTCTCAGAGGTGGCATCAGCAAACCCCATCCTTGCATGCCACTGCCGAGCTGGCAGCCTTGGAGCAGCGTGCCAGGCTGCTCTCTGTGACTCAGATGTTCCAGATGATGGGAAGTGCTTTGTCAAGGCCAGGCAACACACCTGGAATCCCTGCAGGGTGCAGAGCAAACCCTGCGGCCTGGCTGTGAGGGCAGAGCGGGAAAAGACACCAGCCACGTCCTGGGGATTAGGACAGAGGGTGACACGGGCACAGCCTGCCCTCGGTGCTGGGTCCCATCTGGGGACACACAGGCGTGTCCTGCCCGAGCCCCAGGACCAGGCTGCGTCCCTGTGACCACGAGTGCACACATGTGCACGTTCGGCTCTGCCCTGCGGGGCTGGGGCACGTCCCACACGCGTGTGCTCTGCCTGGCCGGGCTGGGAGCCGCCAGCTGCCTGCCAGGAGCCCCGCACCCTGATGGGCTCCAGCCTTTTCAGGGAGAGATGGAGCTGACAAAGTCTTTGTCAGTCAGATCTGTCAGGGAAAGCTCTTTGTTCTTCAGCATTTGCTCTTGCCTCCCCCTCTCCAAACCTAAACTAGATGCATCTGCTTTTGTTTTCTAAATGCAGAATTAGGGGCTGAAAGGAGCCCCTTTGTAGTGGGGAGGAGGGGAGAGCTGCAGATCTTTCACGGGGAAGGCAAGGTCAGGGGGGAGCCGCTCTATTGTGCAGGGCCTCTCCTCCGCCGGCTCAGCCCTTTCTGTGCCCCCTCTTCACAGTCCGGTTCCCACTGGAAGCACTCCGGGGACGTGGGGGAGCCAGCCCGGGAGGACGGGCTGCTCTCCCAGCTGCGGGGATGGGTCAGCTTTGCCTGGGGTGGATTTTGCTGCTTCCGATGCCGCAGCTGGGAGCCAGCTTGTGGAGGCAGCAGATGAGGAGGAGGAGGAGGATGAAGGCCACCCCGTGGCCTTGGGCTGGCAAGTGGAGGCGGGCAGTCTGACAGCGCTGAGCGTGCAGATGGGCACACGTGGGGCTGGAGGGGCTACAGTGTGCACACGTGTGTGTGACTGTGCAGGGACACAGCTGGGATGTGCGTGCTCCTGTGGGAGGGCAGGGTGCATGCCAGCAGGTACAGCCCCTGTGTGTGCTGTGGGAGGAAGGGGGGTCTGCCAAAGGCTGTGGGCTCTGGGAGCCATGTCCCAGGGAAGCTGCTCCCCAAATGCCTTTGTTCCTCCTCAGCCAAGGCAAGGCTCTCCAAGCTCTGGCCTCCCAAGCCTCAAAACTGCATCACCAATGCAAATGTGTTTGTGGAAGAGCCCTGCAGGTCACACACTTCCCGCCCTGGTCCAGGAGAAGGGCAGGGGCTCAGCATGGGCTGCTGATGCCAAGGAACTGCCCCAGCCCCTCATGTCCCTGAAAGAGCCAGCAGTGAGCTCTGGCTTGCTCTGTGGTCTCTGCTGCTCCTCAGGCTCAGCCATGCCCCTTGCAGACCCCCACCTGCTCCAGGAGGTCATTCCTCTTCCTGTCCATCCTGAAGGGCTTGCTTGTGCACAGCTTATGCCACCAGATGGTGACAGCTCATGGTCGCTTCTGTGCTGAGCCCTGACATGATGCTGGGGCCAAGGATGCAGCCTTGAGCCTCCCGGGAGCAGGGGATGGTTTTGCCCATTTTCTGCCATTTCCAAGCACCTTTATTGATAAAGGCCCAAGAACTTGTGCCCTGTTGATGCAATCATGCAGAAAACCATGCCAAAGGACCAGCAGCCACAGAGCCTGTCCATCATGAGGGGTTGCAGCCCTGTAAGGTCTGTTTTGGAGCCAGCATAGAAAAGTCTGGGGCAGAAGCCCAGTGGGAGTCATGGACAGCAGGGTCCAGCAGGTGTGGGTTCCCCAGCAGCCTTGGCACCTTCAGCCCAAAGCTCCTGGCTGTTGGGCAATGAGGAAGGCAGGGCTGGGGATGGGTGACTGCACCCTATATGTACCTTGGGTGAGTTGTGCTTGTGTAGGGCTGGGTTGGCTCTGCCATCACTGAAACATTTCCCATCTCCAGCTTGCTGGGAGAACATCCCAGCAGGTGTGTTACCTTCCCCCCTTCTCCCTGTCCACAAATCTGTCAAATGTGAAAGGGAAATATTCCGTAGGTCTTGGCATGGGGAGCTGAACGGTTGCCTGAAGCAGGAGGAGGCTGCTCCTGGGGATGGATGCCCAGCATTTGGTTCAAATCTAACACCAGTGACTGACAGGGCTAATTCAGCCTGTCCTCTTCCCTCTTATAACTTAATCACTCACACATTGCCTCGGCAGGTCTTTCCCTGCTGACTGGAGATGTCTTCATCCTGGGATGCCCTGACTTGGACTCATGACTGCTCCCACATGCTTCCTGCATGGAGGCTGAGTGCCCTGCACCACTGTGTTACCCTGAGCCAGTCCATCTTTGGGGGAGCTTGTCTGCGTGCCCAAACTGGGGCTCTGTGAGCTGGCCTTCCATACTGGGGAGTACAGAAGTCACGCTGGGCTCACTGGTGTGACAATATCCCACTCTGCCTTTTGGCTTGGGGACTGAGTGCGGCCCCAGCTGAGACTAAGCCAGAAGTGCATGTTGAGAGTTTTGGGGAGCTGTGTGTTAGAGCTGCCATGTTCCTGCTCCAAACCTCGGTGAAAACGGTCAGGAAGGGCAGGGACTGCAGCAGTGGTGGCTCCTGGGAAGGACTCGGGGCTGATGATTTGGGGCCCTTTAAACATCTGCCCTGGGCCTTACTCTGCAGAGGGGCTGGCTGGGGCTCCAGGCTGCCCAGAGCTCTGCCCACCCTGCTGCCTGCATGCACTGCTCGCATCCCGCTGCCTCCAGCTGCCTCCAGACCGGGTGTTGCACAGGGACAACGGGGAGTGCAGGCAGGCCCCTCGCCCCAGCCTGAACCCACGGGGCCTGAGGCTCCCCTGGTGCCAACGAGAGCCACAGGGCACGAGTGCAGAGGTGAGGGGAGCACCACGGCCAGCATCCCTGTGCTGCCCCGAGCCCAGTCTGCCCTGCCTTCGGGGCGACAACCGCCCGCAAAACCCCGGGGCCGTCTCGAATGCCACTGCCGGGAGGCCAGCAGGGTCTCCAGGTGGGAGGGCGGTCCGGCTGTGACTACAAGCCCCATCAGGCCGCTGAGGAGGAGGAGGAAGGCGGAGGAGGAGCCGCGGCTGTCGGCGGGGCGGTGCGGGAGCGGCTTAGTTCGGCGGCGGCGGGCGCTCGGCGGGACGCGGCGGGCGGGCAGCGGCAGCGTCGGGGCGGCCGCGCCTTCGGGAGCGCGTCCGGCAGCGGCTCCGGGAGCGCCTCCCGCCGCCTCCGCCGGCCGGGCCGGACCGGGGCTGCCATGGGGCGGCCGCTGTGAGCGCGGCGGCGGCGGGGCTGCGCCTCTCGCCCCGGCCGGGGCTCCCCTCCATTGTTCCCGGGAGCGGCGGCACCGCGTCGCCGCCGCCGTCCGCGGGGCTCCGGTGAGTAACGGCCGCCGCTCTCCGCGCGGGGGGCGGCACCGGGACCGAGGGGCGTCGCTTTGTGCTCCGCGGGGCTGGCCCGGGGGCTCGGTCGGGGGACGGGGCTCGGTCGCGGCCGAACCCCCCCCAGGTGCGCCTCGTTGCCCTGGCGGGGCGGTTCGACGGCGGCACCGGCGCGGGGGGGGCTCCGCCTTGAGGGACCGGGGGGTTTGCCGGCAGCGGGGCGGTCCGGTGTGCGGGGTTCGGGGGCCCCGGGGCCGTTCCCGGGGTGCAGCCGCTCGGCGGGCAGCAGTTCGGGAAGGCGGCGGGTGCGACCCCGTCCATCGGCTAAACCGAGACTGGAACCGCCCCCACCGTCCCGACCCCGAAACCCCTCCCGGCCGCGGGGGAGCCTGGCGGGAATCGAGGGTCGTTTTCCGAGTCGCTGCCTGGCCCCTTATTCCCGAAAAGTACCTGAGCGGGAGCCTTGCGGCTTCCAGAAAAAAATGGAGAAGGAGCTGGATTTGGTTGTGTTTCAGTTTTGGGATCCCGGGGCGGTCAGCGGGAACGGAGGCGCTGGAATAACGCCGTCCCAGAGCTGGTGCTTCCCTTTGTGTGTCCACGCCGGTGGGGCCCCGGAGCCGCCGCATCCCAGCGCCGTGCGGGCTCCGGGAACCGCTCGTCCGCCCACGGCGGAGGTGCCGGGAGTGCGGGGAGGCGGCGGCGACACCTGCGATGGCGGGTGACCGCCGCGCCGGTGCGGTGGCCCTCGGCACCCGGAGGGATTGGTTGCAGAGGGGTTTGGTTGTGGGTTTTGTGGGTTCTGGGGCCGGGAGACGTGGAGGTGGCCGCTGGCCTCGTGTGGGGACGGAGCAGAGCGTGTCCGTGTTCAGGTGACGCCGAGGAGCTCCACGGCTGCCTCGCCGTTCCCTCTCTGCCCGGGCTGCTGAGTTAGTGCCCCGTGTCCCGGATCCCGGCGGGCCGGGGCAGCTCCCTCCCCGGCAATGTTTAAACCCAAGCAGTTCAGTGAACCCAGCGGCTCACACGGTCGGGCTCGGAGCCGCCCGCTCCCGGCCAGAGGAAGACCGGGGCTGTGCGCAGGTGGAGGCGGTGGTTTGCTCCGCTGGGGCTCTCCGGGGGCCGACGAGCTGGATGCCAGCACAGGGGCGCAGGGAGAGCCCCCCCGCGCAGCCCGGGGAGCCGCAGGAGCGTGGGCCCTGCAGCCCCCTGCTCTGGCTAGCAGCCATCTTCCCCACTCAGGAGCACTTCCTCCCTTAATCCCTGCGCTGGCTGGCATGCACTGCTGCCTTTTCCTTGTGTTGCTCCGAGAGGATTAAAATAAATCGCCCCTGCCCCGGCAGGGTGCAGGCACGAGTGGTGCCGGGCTGAAGGCAGCCGGCGGGAGCCTCGTCTGGGCTGTTCTGCACACGAGGTGCCTGCCCTGGCCGGGCGGGAAGGGTCACTGCCAGAGGCAAGCTGGAGCTCCCTCTGTATTTACCCCCCTAAAAACATAACCTGATCCGGGAGCCCTATTGTCTCCAGCCCCAGGTGGAGCCCCCCAGGCCCTGGCTGCTGGAAGTGGCCGCTTGCAGATGCTCATCCCATCCTGAAAATCCAACTTTCTGCCCCTTTGGGGACCTTCTGCTTGTGGACATGATGGCAAATGTGTGTCCTTCCCCTCCCGATGGCTTTCCTTGGAGGAGTGCAATGTAGTGAAAACCCCATCCAGCTCCCTCCCAGGCTGGGTAATGGGTCTCTGTCCCTGCCTGGGATGGCAGGCTGTCATCGTGTCCCAGTGTCCCTGTCCTTGACCAGTCTCCTCCCAAAGCAGTCAAGGGTACCAGCCCAACGTAGATTTTTGGGTATCAGTGGTTGTTGAAAATCAAGTCTTCAGGTAGGGAGGGATCCCTGGGTGTGAGGATGCTTCTAGAACTGCGATGGTTTTATGGAGATCTGTGGGTGAGGCTGGGCCTTCCCCTGTCCTTCCTGCCCCATGTCCCAGGCTCTCCCACCACTGGATACCCGCCCACAGCTCGGTGCTGGAGGTGGCCCTGGTAGCCCTAAGTCCTGGCAGCCAGCTGGGAAGGGTTAACATGCTCTTTGTGCTGCACAGTTGGATATTTATTTTTCCAAGCATGTGTCTGCTTTAAGCATTACAGATTTTCCCTACAGTTCCATGTGCAGTTATGTTTGCTTTTTATTTTAGCAAATACTTGGTTCTTGACCTGAGCCACAGGTTGGGGCACGGAGCACTGGGCAAGGGAAAGGCTTCGCTCCTGCCGCCTACGGATCATGCCTTTGGCGTGTCCTTCTTCCCCAAGGGCAGCTGGAGGGCTGCTTTTGTCGTGGCTCAGAGGAAAAGGAGTCTCTTTTCATGTGCTTTGGAGCTGAGGGGCATTTGTGCCAGGCAGGGTGGTCTGCTGGCAGTCGCCACCTCCCCTCCTGAGGGACAGGGACTGTGCCTGGTTGGGCACAGTCTGCCACCTCGGGCTCCTGATGCTGTGCAGACCCAGGAGTTGAGCTCAGACTCTTCTCCCTGTTGGATTTGGCCTGTCCTTGTTCTTTTCCTGCCTGCTGTGTTACCCACTGGCTGCTGGTGCCAAGGCAGCCCGGACGTTCTGATGTGGTGAATGCCACGGGCCATCTCTGCCCCAGCAGGGAGGCAGAGGAAAGGAACCAGAGCCCCCCAGCCCCACCGAGCCCATGGCAGCAGCCACCCCCATCACATCCAGCACACAGGGATCAGACTGGGGCTCCCCTGCTGATGTCACAGCATTACAGGGCTCCGACCCTGGCTGGACACCCCGCTCCAGCACCAGCTCCTGTGTTTGGCACCTCAGATGCATTCCAGAGATGAGCCACAGGACAGGAAGGGGCTTCCCCACTCAGCTCGGAGCCATGGGGTGCATCTGCTGTGCAAGTGGGAAGGTCCTGTCTGTGCCGTGTCCCTGGGACAGCTCAGCCCTGTGACTCAGGGGTGTGGGAGATGCAAGGAGTGAAAGTGCAGCCCTCAGGGTCCCTGAGGACAGTGGGAGCATGTGCTCCTGGAGGGTGCACGGATGGGCACAGGGTTGTCCATCACCACTCCGAAATAGCTCTGTGGGTGTAATGGCTGGTTGTAATTGCAGTTTTGGAGGCAGGTCTCCGAGGGGCACTTAGCCCTGGCTCCTCTCTAGCTGCTTCTGTTTTTAGTTGTTTGAATCCACCCCGGAGCAGTAAATTGCAGTGTGCTGGGGCCACGGGGAGTGGGGATGGTGCCCGGTGCCCGGCAGGAGCCAGAGACCCACCCTGCCCGAGCTACCATCCAGCAGAGCAAATGGTTTCCTGTTGGGATTTATATAAAAGCTGTTTAAACACGGAAAAGAGCCATGCTGTTGTTTGCACAGGTAGGAGCGCTCTCCCCACTTCCTTGCCTCCTTCCCGTGTGGACACTAAGGAGTCATGAGGGCAGGTGTCTTGGGGTTCCTCAGTCTCCCCTTTTCCCTTGGGAAGGAGGAAGAGGTCTGTGCTGCCTCTTCAGCATCTCTGAGCACTGAGATTCCCTCGGGTGCTGCTGAACCTGTCCAGGAGGAGCAGGCAGGGTGCGTCCCAGTCCTCCTACCCTCCAGCAAAGCTGTGGCTGCTGCACTCTCCCTCACTGCCCTGGGAAGCCAACCATCTCTGTGTGCTCTTGCTGGGTCCTGGCACCCTTCCCTCTGTTCCTCCCTTCCTCCCTCCCAGTGACCCTCTCAGCCACGGGACAGCTCTGTGCTGCCGAGCGATCCCTACGCCATGGAAATATCCTGCTGTCAAGCCCCTGAATCAGCTGGAAGGCACCCGCTCCGAGGTGTATCTGGAGAAGGGCTCTGCTGTGTGCGAGCCAGCACTGACTCATTTTTCAGGAACTGGAGGCACTGGGCTCTCCTCCATCCCTCCATCCCTCCCCTCGGCGCGGGGCTGGCTCGGGAGGCCCACGCAGACGCTCCGCATTAGGGCATGTTCCGGGGAGCATGTGCTGTCGATAAACAAAGCCACTGAGAGACAGAAAATAATTTCCAGAAATACCAAAGACTGCCCCCCCCCCAAAGAATTCTGCCTCCCCTTTCCAAACCCTGATAAATCCTGAACATTCAATAACTATTTCCAAGCACTACCCAGTGCCTGGGAGTGCTGGTGTCAGAGATAACACCAGTGTTTGCTGGGTGCCCTTTTCCCTGCCCGACTCCCTGTGTCAATAGTTTGGATCCCAGATATTCCTGTGCCAGCCAGAGCAGTTGGGCAGGAAGAAGGCAGCTGGAGCCCCCACAGCTGCACCCCAGCTGGGCTTCCTTTGGGTGCAGAGGCTCTTTGGAGGATCTAAGCCCTTTGGGGCTCGTGGCTGCTCAGCCTCGGGGAAAAGCCACCACTCTGGGCACAGGCAGCGCAGGGTCTCACGCCGGAGCAGGAGAGGCAGAGGCCAGAGCTCCATGGACCGAGTGCGTGGGGAGGATGAGTAGCAGTTTATTACTCACGACGATTATTACTCACTGTTTTTAGCAGTGTGTACTTCAGCCTGACGCCTTTTGGCGAAGGGAAGCGCCTGTTCCCGCGGCAGGTCAGGGACGGCACAGCGGGGAGCGCAACCGGGTGAGCTTGGGATGCTCGGCAGGGGCTGAGGGGCCTGGAGGCACAGCTGTACCCCGGGAGGTGCCTTGGGGAAGGGTTTGTGGGATGGTGTCGTCCTGTCCACGTCCTGGTCCTCGTAATTGTCCCAGAGCTCCCGCTGGCAGTGGCGATCTGGCCGCGGCTGTGCGGGTTGTGCAATGGCTGGGCAGCATCTCCTCGGCAGAGCCCGGCGGGACCATCAGCGACGGCCAGCGTCGGGACCTCATCCCAGGCTGCTGCCGAGGTGCAGATGTGGCGCGGGGGTGGAGCACAGGGGCTTGTTCCCATCCGCAAGGCTCGGAGCAGTCGGCCGGGGGCGGCTGGGTTTGGGCTCCAGCGTCCCCCTGGAACATGTCTTGGAAGAGCTCCATGCTCCTGGCACAGAGAGAAGGAGGGATGGTCAGAAGGAAGGAGGAATGAGGGCCGTGGAGGGCACACCCCCACAGCACCCTGAGGCAGGATCAGGCTCTGCTGGGCCTCCCTGTGCCAGAACCCAGCTCTGGAGCTGCCCTGCACTGAGCAGTCCCCTGGAAAGGGATGGAGACCTGAGGGGATGGGTGGGCTGGAGAGCCCAGCATGAGAGCTGGCAGGGACGAGAGCGAGTTGCAGAGTTGGCCCAGGATGCCAGGGGATTTCTCCCCACACAGCCACTTCAAAACCAGCTGTTGGTAGAAGGAGATCGGCTGCAGCTGGCTGACCCTCTGGCTCCAGGAAGGCCTCTCCAAGGGGGTGGCTGCTATGTGCCCTATGGATCCTATAGGGAATGGAGGGGGCTGGAGTTTGCAGTGAGAGCTGCTTTGCTAGGGGTGGCACAGACAATATGAGATTTTGCTCTGAATAGGGGATTTCCCTCAGTGAAGCCATGGGTCAGCAACACCTGACAAAGTGCAGGAAGAGGGGAGCAGGCATCTCCCTTTCTTTAACTGGCGTTAATGTTTCTCTCACCATTCTGGGAAATCTTGCTGCATTCGGTTCTGCTTCGCCAGCGGTTTCACTCTTGACACATCAGCGCTTTTACACAGGGAAACATAACCCTGCCAGTCAGTGCCAGGTCGTGTCAGGCTGCTGAGGGGTCTGTGGAGACCTGCCACCGCAGTCTGGGGACATCCCTTGATCCAGGGACATCCTGCTGTATGGGTGGATGCGGGGGGAGCACTGCCCGTGATGGCAAGCGCACGCACAGTGCAGCCGTGCTGGCTGGTGGGATGTGGGGGAGCTGGCCCTGCCTGACTCTGCTTTCCTCCTTCACAGCTTGTAGGGGCTGCCAGCCCTGCGGAGACCCCCCTGCGCCCGCCCGGGGCCCCCATGGAGTGGCAGTTGCGGAGCCCAGTCGCCGAGCAGTAGCCGCAGCAGTGGGATGTGGACCTGGCGGTGCCTCATCCTTTGGGCTGTGCTGGTCGCAGCCGCACTCTCCACTGCCCGGCCGGCCCCCACCCTGCCTGAGCAAGGTAAGAGCACGGCCGGGGCCCCCGCTCCCTCGTCCGTTGAGTTCCTCGTGGGCCACACGAGCTGCTCTTCCCTGCGGCAGAGGCAGAGGCTGCCGTGTGCTCCAGCTGTGGGGCCACCAGCACGTCCCCAGTGCCACCTCTGGTGTCACCCGGCTGCCTGGGAGCTGGTGCCTCTCGGGACATGGCACGTGCTGTCCCCAGAGTGGTTTCTGTGGGCACAAAAGTGGGTGTGTGGCTCCAGCAGTGCCTGGGGACATTTTAAACCTGGAGGAAAATTGTGGCAAACCTTGACCTGTTGGTTTGAAGGAGGGTACAGAGCGCTGGGGGCTGTGTCCCCCCACTGGGGTCGCTCCATGTGACAGCACTGTCACCCCTGTGACGATCTGTAACGTGGGATGTGTGTGAGGCTGCTCCCACCCTGTTGGCCCCACTGGGGTGACCCTGGGCTCAGCCAGTGGGGATGGAGGTTTGGGTGCAGGGTACTGGTTCAGGTTTTGCCAGCTGGCAGCGCTAGGGATGAATGCACCCCGCAGAAACCCTCGGCATGCTCCGGTGTTGCTCCCAGCTGGGAACGCCCAAGGTGGGGGCTCAAAGCTGGGGCTGGCTCATGTGATTTGTGCAGTCCAAATCTCTGCTCTGTGGGGCTGGGGAGTGCAGTCCCTGACCAGGACATCCCTTGTTATCACTGCTGTCCCCCAGGAGCAGGGCTGGTGGCAGTGGCCAGGGGTGCTCCTGCCTCAGCCTGGCTCGGCTCTGCAGTGTGGGGGCACCCCAAGGCTCAGGGATGGGCCAAGTGGGTCGCCTGGCCCTGGGCAGAGCCGGCCCTGGCAGAGAGCCCCGCTCCGGCGCGTCAGAGCCTTGGCCCTCGGCGAGGCAGAGAATAACCAGAGCCGGCAGCGGGACTTCGACTCGCTCCTTTTGGTTCTAATTACCCAAGAATGTCTGGTCTGTGGGCACTGCTCTGCTTTTTAAGACTCTCTCCCCCTTCCCCCTTCCTCCCAGCAGAGCCCTGAGAGGCCGATAGCCGGTGTGGCCAGCATGGGCACGGCACACTGCGTGCTGCCCCGGGGTCCCCTCAGGCTCAGGGTGGGAGCTGGCAGCCGGCAAGTGGCCCCTGCTGCAGCTGCACTAGCCCTGCTGGGAGATGCCTGGGCGATGCTGTTGGCTGCCGGGGGGTGGCACCTCTGACCGGAGCAGCAGGTCACACCCTGCGAGGTGACACCCCAGGGGACAGCCAGACCCATGCACGGTCCCTGGGGAGCTGCAGCTCCGGAGAGGAGCCCGGGCAGAGCTTCACTCACAGGGACCATTGCTGAGATTTTTCCACTGGCGTGCCTGCTCCCCGCATCTGTAAACAATGCGGTTGACAGTGGTAAACATGTTTTTCTCAGGAGATTGCTCTTCCTGGAAGAGGTTTCCCATCAGTGTTTGGGGTAAGGATGGCTCTGTGCTGCCAGCAGAGCACCACCTGCAGCCCCAACCCCAGCTGTGGCACTGAGAAAAGTGTTGGGGTGTTCAGGCTGAGGGGAGCTGATTGAGCACAGGTGAATTTTGGGGTGCATGAGGAGCCCTGCAGCTCCTGGAGGGTTTGGGAGCCTCGTCAGGCGGTGGCAGTGGAGGAGGAGAGGAGGGAGCTGGTTCCTCGCCAGCCTCATGCCAGGGCTAACAATAACCTCTGGAAACGTTTCCCGACATGGTTCTCACCAGGGCAGCCCAATTAGTGCCACAGCAGGAGCCCGGCTGGGGCAGAATCCGTCCCTTGGCTCGGGAGCCGACTGGTGGGAACAAAATGTTCCCAGCACAACGTGTGGGATGGGAAGAGCCAGTGCTGGGCCAGGACCTGCAGCCAGGGCTGAGCCACCAGCATCTCTCAGGGGCAGGCTCTGACCCAGCCCCAGGGGTTTTGGGGTCCCCAGGGCTGTGGATGGGGTTCAGCTGCCATGCTGAGGGCCATCGTCTCCTGGGGGCCAAGGTCTCTGTCCTTGCCCCGTGGCACCGAGACTCAGGAGCATCCCCCATCACCCCAGGGCAGCAGCGGCCGCTCTCGGTCCCTCGGTGGTGGAGGCAGCAGCTTTCCCGGACTTTGTTCTGCATGTTTATGGGGTTTCAGTTTACTCCCGGTTCTGAGGCAGCTAAGCTCCCTTCTCAGGGAGGAGTAATCCCCCGCGGCCGGCCAGCGGCCTGGCCTCACGTGGAGGGGGGTTCAGCTCTGGCCCCCCTCTCCCTGTGGTGTGGGAGGGAGTTTGGGAGCTCTGCTCGTCAGGGGCTCCCTCACAGTACCAAAAAATCTGGAGCAAATAAAACATTAACAGGCATTTACTGCATTTTATAGTTACCTAAATTTGGAGGTGGTGAAAAAACCCTGGTTAAGGGGAAAAGCCAAGAAATTTCCTTGCGCAGCCTCTGTCCCTCCCTCGCACAAAGCCGCTCTTTGTCTCCAGGTTAAATAGAAACCTGCAGAAAATTGCCAAGGTTTTTTTCCCCTCTCTCCTTGTCTGCCATTGTCCCAGCTGCTGCTCCTCGCAGGGGGCTGCCATGGCCCTGCAGGGGGTGCCGAGTGGCCGAGCAGAGTGTCCTGGGGAGCGTGTCCTGGGGCAGGGGGGGTCCTGCCTTGGGCAGCTGGTTTTGGAGCACACTGAGCCCCAGACTGCCCCAGTGCAGCAGATACTTTCCCGGGGTGTGCGTTTGCACTCCACAGCACAGGGGATTTGGCTGCAGCCCCCTCCCCATGGGGCAGGGGCCGAGGGCTGCCCCATTTCCCAGGGCTGCTGGCTGCCCAGCTGGCCACAGGCTTAAACCCCCACCCCAGCCATCTGCGGGGCCAGCAGGGGCCCTGGCTCCCGGGGCTTTGTTGTCCCCAGCTCATCCAGGGGGTCTTGCTCTGGACCCTGCAGGAGCCAGAAGTCCAGGGTAGGCAATGTGCTCAGCCCAGGTAGCCTGGGACAACCCACGAGACTCATTGGTTTGTCCCCGCTGCTCCCCACGGCACTGCTGACCCTCGGCTCTGTCCCCCTCCCCATTTCCCTGCTGCCCAGTCCCTCCTGGTTCTTGCAGCTCTAGGTGTCTCCCACCCAGTGCCTCGGGGAGCCCAGGGGATCCCATTTGGAGAAGCTGACTCCTTGCTGGAGCCCCACGAGCAGCCCAGGGACTCCCTGGCAAGCCTGCAGCCTCCTGCACTTCTGCTGTTGATGGCAACAGCCCAGGAATGTTCCCGGAGCTCGGGGGGCCCAGCAGCACCCCCAGACCCCGCTGCTGCAGCTGCCCAGTCCCGGCTGCCATGGCTGTGTCCTTCAGGGCATCACGCCGCCGTCCCCAGCATTGTTCCATCCTCCCGCCTTTCCACTCGGATGCTGTCACTCCGGCCCTTAATTGAGGAGCAAAAAAAAGAAATAAGAGTCTTTGGGAAAAGCAGCCGTACTCTGCCAGAGCCTGGGCTGTGGAGCTGCCCCGGGGGGAGCAGAAGGGTCCCCGAGTGGAGCCCCCGTGTGCCGCAGCCTGGGGCTGTGCAGGAGGGAGGTGGGCACGGACACTCAGTTCCAGCAGCGAGCCAGGGCCAGGCAAAGCCAGCCAAAAGCTGTGGGTTGGGGTGTTTTCTTGTGACCCCTGTCTGTCCCATGCCCGGGGGGAGCCGATGGAGAAGTGTCTGTACCCCAAGCCGCTGCCTCCAGGGCTCTGAGCGTGGCCGGGGGGGGGGGGGGGGGCCCGGGGGAAAGGCGTGGGTCTATCCTGATAGCTTTGCAAACTCCCAGTGGCCTGTTAATTAAGTGCTGCTTCATTTGCGGTGCAGGCTGGGAGAGCAGGAGAACCTGGAGCGGGACATAAATCCCCTCTCCCTGCGGAGGAGCCCACGGCCCCCGGGCTGGCTGGGACAGGAGGAGCTGGGGGTGCCCTGAGCACTCCAGGAGCCATGTGTGCCTTTAGCCCGTGATGCTCATCTGTTGGCATCTCCCTGCTGCAGCCTTTCCCGGGATCCAGGCATACGCAGGGCTCTGGAGCAGCCGCAGGGCTCTGGAGCAGCCGGGATGCTGCACCTCGGGACATGCCCCCGGCACAGCCCGGGCTGGGGGGACGCGGCAGGGTGAGGAGCTGTTTAAATCAAAAAGAAGCCAATCCCCACGTCCCGGTGAGCGCTTCCTGTTGGGATTAGTGGGGCTGCCGGGCATGTGTGTGCTTTTTCTTCAGGAAATACCTTCGGAAAGCCCCGCTGGGGTCTCCAGGGCAACCGGCGCCTGCGGCTCCGTGCCCCCTGCCCGCATTGTCCCCGCGCCGCTTTGTTGGCCCCTTTATTGCCATCGTCGCCATCGCCATGGCCAACACAGCCTGTGGCTTTCTGTGCTTGGAGGGTGCGCCCCGGGCTCCCCACGGTGCGCGCCCAGCCTGGGGGGCACGGCCAGCAGGGAGAGAGGGGCACAGTGAGCACGTGCAGCTCCTGTCGGCAGGGCTGCCCCATGTCCCTGTCCCTGCTGTCCCCGTCGGGGGCTAGCCCCAGGGAGCCGGTGACAGTTATATACACTTGGTGACACCCTCCCTCCATCTGGCCGAGGCTCGCTGGGCTCGGCTCCACTCCCGGTTCCATTTCAAAGCTGGAATAAAGTAATTAACCCGCGGCAGCTGCCCCCACCATGGCACTGCGCAGCTTCTGGGGGTGCTCACAGAGGCAGCATGGGCTGGAGCTGCCCCTTGCCTCACTGGGGACCCTGGGCTCCCCGTGGGCATGAGCCCTCCTGTCCCCTGGGGTGGACAAGGCCTGTGGGACTGGTGTTCCTGTGCTCTGCTCGCTGCCACCTTTGTTTGCTCAAAGGGGCTGTGACCAGCCCCACAGCTCCCAGATGAGGTGAGGACTCCCACTAACTGACCTTTGTGCAGTGCCAGGAGCACCCAGAGCCTCGGGGATGAGAGCCAAGAGTTGGTCTGGCTGATGACCCTTTGGAGAGCTGGCCCCTGTGGGCCTGGCTTGTGCCCATGGAGAGGCTCTGCCATGGGGCTGTGCCCGGTGCTGTGGTTTAAGGTACAGGAAAGCGGAGGGGGATGTGAGACAGCGATGTGTCACGCTAATGAGACCAGCAATCATTAACCAAAGTGGAGGCCACACCAGTGCCACAGCTCACACCAGCAGCTCTCAGTGGCCCCGCTGCCAGCCTGGTGCCATCTGTGCCATGCCGGCAGCCACAGTGCTCTCTGCCTGCCAGGGCCAATGTGCTGCTCAATCCCGCCGAGAGGCTGAGCAAACCTGGCCATGCTCATTAGCCTGTGAATTCCTTCTCAGGCTGTTCCCACCAGGCTGCGTTTTCCCCCTCGTCCCAAGTGCCAGAAGAGTGCCGTGGGTGACCGAAGGGCAGTGCCCACCGTGCCCTCTGCCTCTCCTCTCTGTCCATCACCTCAGCACCCCCGTGCCTCAGTTGTGCTGCTGATGCAAACCAGCCCTGGCTCAGTGGGACTGGAGAGGGCTGGAAGATCTGGGAGGGGATCTGGCCTCACGCCCAAGGGTCTGAAGGAGCAGTGGCACTTGCATAGCATACCCAGGGACCTGTGGCCATTGGGAAGGGACCCTGCTGAACCTGGAATGCTGCTTCCTCAAGCCCTGGTATCAGGCTGGGATCTCCCAAAACTTCCCCTCCTCCAAAGACCTTTTCCATCCCCAGGATACCTCTTCACATTGCACAGGTGCAGCTGTGGGGTGCTGGTGGAGCTCAAGGCTGGGAGGAGTGACCACCCCAGTTTCCCTGCAGGGCTGTTCTGTTCCATAGGGAAGTTTGCTGATGCGTGGGAGGGGATAGAGCTGAGAGCCAGATAAGAGCAGATGTGGCTGCAGCACTGGACTCGTGCTGGTTTGGGTTTTCATGGCTGTTTGTTGCCCGCTGGCCTTGCTCTGTGTGAGGAGGGAGTGGGGACGGGCAGGAGGATGTGGTGTTACCCAGCCCCGGGGGTTCAGAGGGACAGGATGGGATGTCACTGCTGCTTTGTGAGCCTTCGGAGATGCCTGTGGCTAATCACTGGGAACACAAATCAGAGCTGTGAGAAGTGCCCGTCCTGTGGGAGAAAATCAGGGGAAAACAAGACTGCAAAGCAAGACCCTTCCCCACCACCAAAGGGGCTCCCATTGGTCTTCCCCCTTCCGCATTAAAATGTTTTGTAACCTCTCATGGATGAACTGGAGCCCTGGCACTGGTATTACAGCAACTGAGGAAAGGGAATGCAGCCCCATCCCACTGTTTTCCTTCAAGTGCTGAGCAAAAGAAAGAGGAGAAATTCTGGAGCTGCTCATGAATGTTTTTCCCATGAAGCTTCTCATCAGTCCAAGGCAAAGAGAAGTGGCCAGAAAGTGAAGCGCAGGTCACGGTGCGGTGAATCAGAGTTCTGGAGAGCCGAGGTTTCATTTTTGGCCGTACAGAGTGGCTGTTGGGAGCAGGGAGGAGTGAGGCCTCGATGCTGGTCCTGGCCCTGTGCTGCCTGCACCTACTGGCCCAGGGCGAGCTGCTCTGTGGCTGCTCAGGGCACATGTGCAGAGCAGGGAGCAGAGGTTGTTCTTGTCTGGCTCCTTGGGCACTCAGAAATCCTGGGGGGCTCAGCCCTGGAGCTACAGACCAGCTGAAGTTTGAACTTCTCCTGGCTGGTTCTGCTGCGTTTATTGGGATTTTCCAGCCCCTGAGAGGAGCATCTGCAGCAGTGCCCTGTGCCCCTTCGTGCTGCTCCCATGGCATCCCGATGGCATCCAGCTGGCCAAGAACAACGGACACAACCAGCGAGGAGGCAGAGGTCAAGGGGTGCCTGAAGAGCTGGGCTCTGGAGCTGTGCCCACCAACCTGTAGGGCTCAGTCTAGGATGATGATCACACTGCATCCACCCACATCATCACAGGGAGCCTCTGCAGAGCTGTAGCAGCCTGGACCTTTCCGTGGGCTGTGGAATTTGAAGAGATGATTTGAAACCCAGCGTCTTCCCCAAGCCTGGGACCAGGAGAGCTGTTCATGCACCACCCACTGTGGAGGGCAGGACTTGAGGACAGAGCCCTGGTCACTTCAGGGCTGGGAGAGATGAGATCATGTCACAGCAGGATGGAGAGAAAGGATCTTTGTGCTGCTCACACAAGTGTCACCTCGGGGAGCTCAGCTCCCCTGCCTGGGAATGCTGCGGATGGGAACGCCGTGGCCGGCACCTGGCTGGCCAGAGCTCCCCGGGCTGACCTGTCCCTCTCGCTGCCTGCCTGCTGTCCTGCCCTTTCATCCCTGCAGTGCCCTGCTCTAACCAGGGCGGGGGTCCTGGTGGCATGGGGACCCTGGCCTGCTTTGCTGGCTGCCCGCTTGTGGTGGAAGGGATCCTGAGACCCCTGCGAGGTGGCAGAGCCATGCAGGGATTTGGGATGCTTCTGGGCGAGGCTGGATCCTGCCATACAGCAACACTGAGTTGTCACTGTTGCCTGTTTCTCCCCCGTTGGGAAGCTCCTGCCCTGTCACGCTCCATAAGAGCTGAGAAGGGTGAGGGCTTTGGAGCTGCCCGGGCACCGAGCAGGTCCTGCTGCAGAGGGAAGCACTTGGTGCTGCTTGGGGTGCTCGCAGCCTCTGCCTCTGCCTCTCCTCTGCTCTGCTGCTGCCCTGGGCTCTGTCCCCTGAGTGCTGGGGTCCCTGGTGCTGTAGTGGGAGCATCCCAGCAGTGGGAGCATCCCAGCAGCGCATGTTGCCTCATTAACCAGGCCACAGCAGCAGCAGCATGGTTTTTCTTTGGTCTCTATTCCTTTTCTCCTTTTTTTTCTCTTCTTCTCTCCCCTAACTCCTCCAGCTCTGCCCAAAGCAAAAATCGAAGTGGAGTCGTACTCAGCCCACCCCGGTGACCTCCTCCAGCTGCGCTGCCGGCTGCGGGATGACGTCCAGAGCATCAACTGGGTGCGTGACGGCATCCAGCTGGCCGAGAACAACCGGACGCGCATCACCGGGGAGGAGGTAGAGGTCAGGGACGTGGTGCCCGAGGACTCGGGGCTCTATGCCTGCATGACCAACAGCCCCTCGGGGAGCGAGACCACCTACTTCTCCGTGAACATCTCAGGTTCGTAGCAGCCCCGGCTGTGCAGAGAAGGGGCAGCCACGGGGCCAGGCTGCGAAGCGAGGAGCAAGCTGCCTCTGCACACCTCTGCACACCTCTGTGCGCCTCTGCACACCCCTGCACACCCCTGCACACCTCTGTACACTCCTGCACGCCCCTGCACACACACTGGCCACACGCGGTGAGTTTGGGGCTGACCTGCACCTTGCGGGTGCCCAAAAGAGTTTCCAGTGTGGTGCCATGGCTTCCTGGCCACTGCAGTGCAGGGAGAAGCAGCAAGAAGTCATCTCACGTTTATCTGAGGGGGCAGGGGGCTGCAGGGCTGCCCCAGAAGGGGCACGTGCTGGGTGGGAGCCGTGGTCTGCAGTGGTGTTGATGAAATGTGAGGCTGGAGAGGGGGGAACGCTCGAGGTGGGGACATGTCTGTGCTCGTGGGTCTTGGCTGCCAGCCCAGGGGTGTTGGTGGCACTGGATGTGGGGTGAGGAGCTCCGAAGTCACCTCTGACAGCAAATCTCTTCATGGTGTCCATGGCTGCAGGCACTGGGATGGTGGGCTCTGCCAGCCCTGGCTGTGCTGGGGATTGTGTGGAGTATTTTCCCTGGATCCCCACGCCCCTGCCGGGCACCAGCACCGCCCTGCCCTCCCACCTCACTGGGCACAGCCCCCACCACCCACTCACCATGCTCCAGGCCCGCCAGCCACAAAGGTCCCCTCACACACACAGGTACTCAGCAGGGCTGTTGCTTCTCTTGCAGACGCTCTCCCCTCTGCAGAGGATGATGATGATGAAGATGATTCCTCGTCAGAGGAGAAGGAGGCAGATAACACCAAGCCGAACCGTACGTGCGAGCTGGGTTTGCCCTTGGCGCTGCCCTGTGGCCAGGCAGGGGGAGGCTGGGCACACACGAGCATCACCCAGGGATGGGGCAAGCAGCCCAGGGCACCCGGCAGCCAGGGCACCCGGCAGTGGCGAGGGCGCAGTGGGGAGAGCAGGGCTGGGTGCTGTGGGCAGAGCAGCTGGGTCAGAGCAAGGGGCTGTGCCAGCACGGCTGCACTGGGGTCGCTGCTGGCGCAGCTGAGCATCCACCCCACAGGGAAGGGGCTGCGGTGACTCGTGGGTAATGCCCTGTGACCCAGAGCTCCCCTCCCTGCTTTAGCTGGCCTTGGCTGCTGGCATCTCTCCTGATTGCTGTCTCAGCCCAGCTCAGGGCATCCTTGGGTTACTGCAGGAGCAGGGGGCTGCTGGGTTTGGCCGTGCTGAGCCCTCCCTCTGCTCCCCAGAGGCCATCGCTCCCTACTGGACCTATCCTGAGAAGATGGAGAAGAAGCTCCACGCTGTCCCCGCTGCCAAAACAGTGAAATTCAAATGTCCATCGAGCGGGACACCCAACCCCACCCTGCGCTGGCTGAAGAACGGCAAAGAGTTCAAACCTGACCACCGCATCGGGGGCTACAAGGTACGGGGTGGGGCAGTGGGGGAGCAGCCCCCGGCTCTGCATGGGCCCGGGGGGCTCCTGGGGAGGGGCCAGGACGGGGACGGGGCTCTGCGGCTGGAGAGGCACCAAGCCCCCACCCACGCCACCCCAGCAGGGGCAGATGGGCCCCTCTGACATTGCTGTTTGGGAGAGGCCCTACAGCAGTGACCTGCTTCTGGGTCATGTTTGTACCAGCTCAGCCCTGGGGGAGGGGGCTTGTGCCGAAGAGCCAGCCGGGCTCGGCCACCTCTGCCTAATCCCCCCGCCGAGGACAGGGGCCCGGGCAAGCAGAGGGGTCTGGGCATCCCCTGGGCTGGAGGAGCCCCTCCATGCCCAGCAGTGGTTGGTGGGGGTGCTCCAGCACATGGGGTACTCCAGCCCATATTTGGGGTCCCAATTGGCTCCCTGAGCTGGGGAGGAGCTCTGTGCTGCTTCTCACAGCTCCAGGCCAGCATCCCCAAGTTTCTTTTCCACCTGAGGGAGGGGATGACCAGCCAGAAGGCAGCACTCTCCCCTTTTGCCATCTCTGTTTTCGGGAGCAGGGCTGCAGCCTGCCTGGGGCTCAGAGCCCTCAGTGCCTCCCAGGCCGGGAGCCCTGAACCAGCCCAGCCGGGGGGCTGTGGGGCCACCATCAGCGCTGAGTCGCATGCCACATGTCAAAAGCAGCTCCAGCCGTGGCCCTGCATGCCAGGGCTCCTGCCAGGAGTCTGGGGCAGCAGCAGCAGGAATGCGGCCACGTCACAGCTTCCAGCTCTGTGCAGTGTGTCAGGCTTAGCCCAGGACGTGGGCTCGCGGGTCGGGAGGAGAGGGGCTGCTGGCAGCACTGTGGCTGCCAGCTGGTGACAGCACAGTGCCCCAGCCAGCCAGCGGGGCTGAAATGCAGGACTGTGGAAATAACCAGTTTCCAGCTGGGCTCAAGGAGGGTTTGACATGAGGAGCCACAGCTGGAGCTGGCAGTGACAGGGCTGGCTTTTGGAGAACCTCCTGGTTCCCTGTGGCCAGAGGGATCTGGGCAGTGCTCTTCCCAGCAGAACCACTGAGTCTCTCCCAGAGGAGATGCCCTGGCTCAGCAGCACCCACAGTGGTGCAGGACACCAGGCTGCAGCTGCACACTGCCCAGCACAGGGCCCACTGGCCATGGGGAGCAGTGGGGTCCGAACCCCTGGGCCAGCCAGGGAAGCAGCTCTTGCAGAAGGAACAATGCTGGTCTGTTCCCTGCACACGCGGGGGCCATCGGAGAGGGTGTCCCCACACCAGGCGAGCCCATCACGCTCGGCTGACATCTGCTGCTCAGCACAGCTGGCCTCGTGGCTCCTGTCCCTCCTGGGACAGCTGGGAGCAATTACAGCCCCTCTGCAGGGAAGGAGAAAGGTGACCTCAAAGGGAGATTTATGTCCTGCCTGTGCCAGGGGTTGGGCCAGCTCTGACATGAGCAGGGGCTGGGGCTCATGTGTGCTGCACGTAACTGGCTCTGTCCTCCCCGTGCCCCCAGGTCCGCCAGGCAACCTGGAGCATCATCATGGACTCGGTGGTGCCATCTGATAAGGGCAACTACACCTGCATCGTGGAGAACAAGTACGGCAGCATCAACCACACCTACCAGCTGGACGTCGTGGGTGAGAAGCACGGGGCTGGGGGCTCGCCCCACACCCTCGTCCCCCTCGGCCTTCCCAAGCAGCAGTGGGTGCTGCACCCTGTAGGGATGGGTGGGTTGTGCTCCCAGGGAAGGGGCTTGCTCACCATCCCCAGGGCAACCTCCCGTCCCCGTGCTGCCCCAGTGTGCGCGTCTGCAGCACAGCGGGCAACAAGAGGTTCACCCCACCCTCTTCTGGGAGTTTTTAATTGTGGTGAAAATAATTTCATAGACCGGACAGAAACTTCTTCTAATCACCTTATTAGCCATAATTCCCAGCTGGGAGCGCTGGTCTGAGCAGTTCCACATGTGGAGCTGCTCTAAATGCCAGTAAATGAACCATTAAAAATGTGATTTAATTTGATTACACTGAGCAAACTGAAGGGAACAGTCAGTGAGGTGAACAAAGGGGTTTGTTAATGCTGACTCACCACAGTGGCAGCCACTTTGTTAATGGCCACGGCCCTCCTTAGGTTTGTTTGACCTCTGACCCTGCCCAATAGGTGCTGATGTCCCTGTCCCCACACCAGGGTTTCACCTGTCCCCCACCCTGGATGCTGTCACCCCGTCACCCCACTGCAGGCAGGCTCCTGGGCAAGGGGACACTAATGCTGCGTTGGGTGCATTGGTGCCCACCTCAGCCAGGGGTCCTGGGCATGGAGGGCTGCAGGGTGCACCCAAGATGGGCAGCAGGCACCCAAAACCCCGTTGTAAGGTGCCCCATCTCCTGGTCCCGCAGAGCGGTCCCCGCACCGGCCCATCCTGCAGGCAGGGCTGCCTGCCAACAAGACAGTGGCCCTGGGCAGCAACGTGGAGTTTGTCTGCAAGGTCTACAGCGACCCTCAGCCCCACATCCAGTGGCTGAAGCACATTGAGGTGAACGGCAGCAAGATCGGCCCTGACAACCTGCCCTACGTGCAGATCCTGAAGGTAAAGCCACACGCTGGGTGGTCCCAGCCACGGCCCAGCTTCCCTGTGCCTGGGGCAGGAGCAGGGCACTGGCAGCCACCTGGATGGGCCAGAAGAGTCACCTGGGGCTGGGGACCACTGGCCTCAGAGCAGCTGGAGCCCAGAGTCATCACCAGCCTGCTGGGCAGGGAGCAGGGAGGGCTGTGTGTGCCAGCTGTGTGCTGCCTTTGGAGCCCTAAGGGCACACAGCACAGGGCTGGGTGGGCTGTCCCGGGCAGCGAGCACAACACTGGAGCTGGGAGCTGAGCCCTCCATCATCCCAGTGAGAGCAGCTCCCTCTGCACCCCAGCAAGTGCCACTCAGCGGGCACGCTGGCCACTGGTCCAGCTGTGGCAGGAGGCCAGACTGGTGGCCTTTAAAGATCCCTTCCGAGCCGTTCTGTGATTCCATGCAGCCATCCCAGCTGTGCTCCTGACTGCTGGGAAGCGGGGGGTGGCAGGGTTACACCCCCATTCCTGCCTGCTCCTTCCTCCTGTGCCCCTCTGCGTGCAGCCCCGTCCCTCCCACCCCCTGTGGGTGTGGGGGGAGCAGCCCCTGCGCTGGCAGAGGCGATGCCAGCCCTCGGGGCGCTGCAGTTCCCGAGCACATCCGGGTGACTCCATGTTGTTGGTCTGTTCCAGCACTCGGGGATTAATAGCTCTGATGCGGAGGTGCTGACCCTGTATAATGTGACAGAGGCGGAGAGCGGGGAGTATGTTTGTAAGGTTTCCAATTATATTGGCGAGGCCAACCAGTCTGCGTGGCTCACAGTCACCAGGCCCCTGGCCACAGGTAACCGGAAGAATGCCTGGCGGTGGAAGACAAAACTCTGGGCTCTCTTGTTTCTGCTGTTTCTGGTGCAACAACCATGGAAAAATACCCGGCGGGGCCGGCTGGGCGCTGTGCTCTGTGTGTGTGTCCCAGTGTCTCTGCTGTGTGCTGATGTCTCGTGTCCCGCTGTCTGTCCTGTGTGCTGCCCTCCCCATCACGCAGACACCACAGCAGCCCAGGTACCTGCTGGGTCTGGCACCAGTGAACCTGGGTCTCTGAGGGTGTTGCCATCAGGCCAGTCCAGGCACCCCAGCCTGGCACAGTGCTGCATCCCCTGTCTGTGCTGCCCTCCTGCCACCATCCTCTCGTCTCTGTCCTGTCTCTGTCCTCCCGTCCCGTGTCAGCGAGCCAGCCGGCCGGCTCTGCCCGGGTGATTTCTCCATGCAGCCCATCGGCAGCATGCTCGGATGGGCAGGACACTCCGTTTGGTGGAGGGTTTTAACAGCATCTCCCTAGGTCCGCCGGGATGAGTGGTCATCCCGAGGGTCTCTCTAGCAGGTCTGCAGTGGTCTCTGTCTGCTCCCCGGGGGTCTGGCAAATGAGACTGGGCTCTCCCTCCTCTCTGGCCTCCTCCCAGAAGATCTCATGTCGTTTGCTTCTCCGTTTTTTTGCTTCCATTTTTCCTTCCAGACGGCTGGCGTTAACACGACAGACAAAGAAATGGAAGTCCTTCACTTAAGGAATGTCTCATTTGAGGATGCTGGGGAGTATACATGTTTGGCGGGTAATTCTATTGGGATCTCCCATCACTCTGCATGGTTGACAGTTCTCGAAGGTATATACTCCTCTTCCTTTCCTCCCTCCTTTCCAATGTATGCATTGTGGTCCGGGAGAGAGCACTTCCCGGCCCCTGTCCCCCTGGGTCAGCGTGGGTGCTCCGGGGCTGCCCTGCAGCTGGAGCAGATGGGGCAGTGTCCCCCAGCTCTGTGCCCCCCTCCACCCCAGCTGGGGTCTGCCCCCGCTCTCTCCCTGGCCCAGGCAATGCATACCTGGGGAACTTAACCAGGGCTTGCTCCACCGGAGCAGGACAGTCCTGCACCCCCGGGCCAGGCCAGGCCAGGCCAGCGCTGCCTGCTCAGGGGGACCAGGGGGGTTTGGGGGTGCTGGCAGCTCTGCCCTCCCTCCTGCCAGGGCCTGGCCTTGCCCTGCGCTGCGGGACTGTCCGGGGCTGTGTGTGCTTGCCCTGCGGGGATGGCTGCCCCGTCCCCATTGATGCTGCTCCTCAGTATCAATGCACGGAACAAAGCCTGATAACAGCTGTGGGAAAGTTTTGGGGTGCTGTGTGCTCATTGCTTTCCAGCCAAAACTTTCCCAGTTATCAGCCACTGCTTTGTCAGCCGGGTGTGCTCAGAGGTGGGGCAGGAATCTTCAGCTCCCTCTTACACCTCTCTCTGAGGCTCTGCTCTTTGGGGGTGTCAGGCTGGGGGTGCACAAGTTGCAGTGGCAGCCTCATCCTGCCAGATTCACCATGGACCACGGCACGTGGCTGTGGGCTCTGAGCTGTTCATGACTGCAGCACCCCTCAGCCACCAAGGCTGGGTCTGTGGGTCCCTTTTCCCACCAGCGCAGGCTCCCACAGCAGGTCCTTGCCACGGGAGTGCCACTGGCTGCTCTGCTCTGAGCTCTCCCCAGTCATTACCAGTAAGGCCTGGGCTCCCACAGCCCTGGGCACGGCCAGACACCCCATTCCATCGTGCAGGGGGTGACCCCACATCCTGAGGGACCTGCAGCTCCCATGCATGGGCAGAGCACAGCAAGGTGGGACAGAGACGTGTCCCCAGAGGTGCCCGTGGTGCCACTTCCCTGTGGGGTGACTCGGGCCCTGTCCCCCCACTTCATGCTTGTCCCAGTTGAGCAGGGGTGGCAAAGGCATTGCTTGGCCGTGGGGATGATGAGCTGGGGGCTGCTTGCACACCTTCCCTGCAAGGGTGGGTGGGCAGCCCCCTGTCCCTGCTGCACTGACGGCCCCATTGAGCTTGGGGACGAGCCAGGGGCTCCCCAGTGCCACTCCCTGGGGCCTGGCGGGTGCTAACAAACACCCTGTTCACAACGAACCAGCTATTGAAGACACCCCAGCCATGATGACGTCTCCCTTCTACCTGGAGATCATCATCTACTGCATAGGAGCCTTCCTCATCTCCTGCATGGTGGTGACCATCATCATCTACAAGCTGAAGAGCACCACCAAGAAGACTGACTTCAACAGCCAGCTGGCCGTGCACAAGCTGGCCAAGAGCATTCCCCTGCGCAGACAGGTAACAGAAAGTAGAGAGGGGGTTTGTTTGCACCTACTGCCTCTCCTGGAGCCCAGCCTTTCCCAGGGGACGTGGGGGAGGAGGGATGGGAAGACCCAGGACCCTGCAGCACATGCCACCCCCTGCAGCCTGTGCCCACGGGATGGGCACTGTCCTGGCTGTGCCTCCGGTGGCAGCACAGTCAGCAGGGTGGGGGGGCTGCACAGCTCCCCCTCGTCCCCCCCTTGACGGGGCTCACAAGGAGAACCAGGAGGATTTACCACAGTTTTAAGGTTTGAACAGAGCTTGGGACACACTGAGGAGATGGGAGAGCTCCCAGGCTGTGCATTTTGGGCTTCAGCAGGATGGAGTCTAATTTAAAGTTCCACACAGGGGGAGCGGCACTGCCGGGTGGGCAGGGGGCTGCAGGCAGGGTCAGCAGGGGCTGCAGGCAGGGGCCATGGGCAGGGGGCTGCAGGCAGGGGGCTGTGGGTAGGAGCTGCAGGCAGGGTCAGCAGGGGCTGCAGGCAGGAGCTGCGGGCAGGGGCGGGTGCGAAGGCTCCCATCACCATCTCCCCTCCGGGGGCAGCCAGCCGCGGCCTGGGCACTGCGTGAAGGTAACCCACGGCCCCACTGCAGGTGTCGGCCGACTCCAGCTCCTCCATGAACTCGGGCGTGATGCTGGTGCGGCCCTCGCGCCTCTCCTCCAGCGGCACCCCCATGCTGGCCGGCGTCTCCGAGTACGAGCTCCCCGAGGACCCGCGCTGGGAGCTGCCCCGGGACAGGTGAGCCCCAGCCCAGGAGCTGGGTGAGGAGGGTGCTGCTGGTGCTGGGACCAACCCGCTCCCCTGCATCGGGGTCTTCTCCCTCCAGGCTGATCCTGGGCAAGCCCCTGGGAGAAGGGTGCTTCGGCCAGGTGGTGCTGGCAGAAGCCATTGGCCTTGACAAGGACAAGCCCAACCGTGTGACCAAGGTGGCGGTGAAAATGCTCAAGTGTAAGTGGCCACAAGAAGGGTGGTCCTGGCATGCTGCCACAACCCTGGCTGGGGTCTGCGGTGTGCAACCCAGCCTGGCACCGCCTAAGTGCTGCCTTCTCCACTTTAGCCGACGCCACGGAGAAGGACTTGTCTGACCTCATCTCTGAGATGGAGATGATGAAGATGATTGGCAAGCACAAGAACATCATCAACCTGCTGGGAGCCTGCACGCAGGATGGTGAGGGTGCATGAGTGGGGAGGAGGTGTCACCTCTGCCCCCGCTCCAGCTGCTGTCCACTGGGAGGGGCTGGCCTGGCACCCTGCTCCAGGTTCCAGCCTCTCATCCCACCGTCCCCTCAGGACCCCTCTATGTGATCGTGGAATATGCCAGCAAGGGCAACCTCCGGGAGTACCTGCAGGCGCGGCGGCCCCCGGGCATGGAGTACTGCTACAACCCCAGCCGCGTCCCCGAGGAGCAGCTCTCCTTCAAGGACCTGGTCTCCTGTGCCTACCAGGTGGCGCGGGGCATGGAGTACTTGGCCTCCAAGAAGGTGAGGAGCTCCCAGGAGGCTGTGGGGGGATGGAGAGCCCAGCAGCTGGGCCTGGGGCACGCACCCTTCCCATCGTGGGGAACCGTGCGGTGCTGACAGCGCCGTGCTCGGTCAGTGCATCCACAGGGACCTGGCGGCCAGGAACGTGCTGGTGACAGAGGACAACGTGATGAAGATCGCTGACTTCGGGCTGGCCCGTGACATCCACCACATCGATTACTACAAGAAGACGACAAATGTGAGTGTGTGCAAGGGGTTCTGCGGGGTGGGGAGGTTCCAGTCTGTGCTGGGAATGCCACATGCACGCAGGGCTCACCCCTGCCCCAGGTTCCCTCACAGCCACGAGCCATTGTGGGTTTTGTGTCCCAGGGTCGCCTGCCAGTGAAGTGGATGGCCCCCGAGGCTCTCTTTGACCGAATCTACACCCACCAGAGTGACGTGTGAGTAGGGCCTGCTGGGGAGATGCATGGATGGGATTTGCCTTGATTTAATGAAATTACAATTGTTGTCAGCCAACCAAACATTTTGAATCCAAATTGTATTTGGTGCTGGGACTCATTTATCCTGCAAAGTGAATTGAAGCTGTGGATGGTTGTTTCTCCCAGCAAACCAGCCTCTCACCGGACCCAAACTGGGGCCCAGCAGGGTCTCAGTGCCCCAGAGCCGGTGCCCCAGCATCTGCCCTGTGTTCCCAGGTGGTCGTTCGGGGTGCTGCTGTGGGAGATTTTCACACTGGGTGGGTCACCCTACCCCGGTGTGCCCGTTGAGGAGCTCTTCAAGCTGCTGAAGGAAGGTCACAGGATGGACAAGCCCAGCAACTGCACCAATGAGCTGTGAGTGCAGTGCTGGGGTGGGGAAGAGGGGTTTGAAGTCTCTGACTGCCATTGCCAGGTGCAGAACGCGGGCTGGGGCACGGAGGGTGGCAGGCAGATGTTTGGAGTTACAGTCCCAGCAGTTCCCAGCTCTGCAAAACCCTCAGTTAACCGGATTTGCAGTAATCGGCATCTCCCTGGACAGGAGGGAATCCCAGGGTGACCCCAGCAGAGGGAGCAGCCCAGACTGTGTCCATGCTCCTCCCTTGGTCGTGAGGGCAGGTGGGAGGGTTTCCCTTCCTTGCGCATGGGGGATTACCCTCAACCCCTGCAGTAGCATCTTCTCTGGCCGTGGGTCCAGCCCGGGCACAGGGACACTGGGCACATGTTCCTGGTGCTTCTCTGTTCCTGTGGGTGGGGGTCCCTGCCTGAGGACTGAGCCTCTGCCTGCCCCTGCCCTCGCAGGTACATGATGATGCGGGATTGCTGGCACGCCGTCCCTTCCCAGAGACCCACCTTCAAGCAGCTGGTGGAAGACCTGGACAGGATCGTGGCCATGACCTCCAACCAGGTAGGAGAGGTGGCACTGGTGGCAGCTGGGTGAGGTGCTCCCTGGGGGCTGCCCAGTCCCCTCCTGAGCCCGGCCCTGGGGTTTGTCCCTCTCAGGAGTGACGCTGTTGAGCCAGGGACGAGCAAAACTACTCGCACGATTTCAGAAGGCAAAATGAGCGTTTATTCAAAAGCACTTCTCTCTTTTGTAGAGAACATCGTGAACATTAATTCCATTTGGCTTAGACTAAAAACATTTCACCTGATTGGTACATGGGACTTAGGTCAGTGTGGTAGAACCGATCTATAATCAATATGAACAGAAAGCAAGATAACAGATTGTTTACATTCCTCTCGGATTTTTCCCAGGCTTAGCCTGGCAGAAATCTTTCTCTTTTTCTCTCCGACTGAACTGAGAATATCCACACAGGAGTACCTGGACCTGTCCATGCCGCTGGATCAGTATTCTCCCGGCTTCCCGGACACACGCAGCTCCACCTGCTCCTCGGGAGAGGACTCTGTGTTTTCCCACGACCCGCTCCCGGACGAGCCGTGCCTTCCCAAGTTCCCCCCTCAGCACAGCAATGGTGGACTGAAGCGACACTGAGGGTGGCACTGCCAGGGGTGCCGTGCCGTGCCACACTGTGCCATGCCCGTGGACACTGCCTGCACAGCCTGGTTGTGCTGAGCTGTTGCAGAAAGGGTTCAGAGACATCCGTAGCATCTCACGTAACCAAAACCAACCACCTCCTGCCAGCCTCTCCTGCCACTCGTGTCAGCTCTCCACTGCCCAAAGGGTTCGGCTCCGGGGTTTTCATGGCGTTTCCTTTCGTTTTTAAACCTCTTTTCCATGAATTCTGTGCTTGAGTACTCCCACTTGGCTGAGCTGAAATCCTCTCCTGTGGGCAATGCATGGCCAAAGAGCCAGCCAGGCATCCTGGGATGGCACATCCTGGTCGGGCACAGAGAGCCGGGCTGGTCTGCCACTTGGAGAACCTGGTGAGCCGGGAGCAGCACCCGGCTCCTGCGGCTGCACAAGGGGGAGCCTTGGCACTCTGGGAGCCTTGGCGTGCCAGGAACCTCACTGGTCTGCCAGGAGCCTCACCGGTGTGCTGGGAGCCTCACCAGTCTGCTGGGAGCCTCACTGGTGTGCCAGGAGCCTTGGCATGCTGGGACCCTCAGTGTGCCCGGAGCCTCGTGGTGTGGCTCAGCCCTCTCTGCCCAGGATGCCCCCGGGCCACAGGACCAGCACCTGTGGGCTTCGCTGAGCCACGCCCAGCACATCCGGGGCAGGAGCCCTGCACTGCTCAGAGGCACCGAACCCACCTGTGCTAAACCCAGAGTCCCGTGTACATAACGAAAAATATGTATAAATATGAATATATATTTACATGTCTTTTTAAAAAGGGTTGTTATCAGAGATATACCAGTTTGGTAGGAAGGTACTAGTGGCTGGTAGATATCAGTTGCTATAAAAAAAAAAGTCATATATTTTGCTATTTTTGCTGGTTTTATTTTTTTAAATTATGTTCTAAACCTATTTCAGTTTAGGTCCCTCGATAAGAATTGCTGCTGCTGCTTCAGTTTTATATGGGGTTGTATTAAACAGTAATAATAATGTGTCGATGCCTTTTGGGAATCCGTTGTCATTACGTGCCTGGCCTTGCCCTGGCCCCGCGTCCCCCGCCGGCGCTCCGGCGGGGCTGGGGCCGGCCAGTGCCCGTGGCCCCGCGTGGGGACGGTGCCCTGGGGAGGGAGGGGGCTGCCCCCCTGCCCGGCCATCGCCTGCCCGGGCGAGGAGCGGGGGGCGCCGCGGGGCTCCAGCCCGGCTCGGTGCCAGCCCCGCTCCCCGGGCGGTGCCTGCCTGTGCCTTACCGGGGGAGCAGCCCCGTCCCAGCTCTGCCCGCCCGCGCTCCCCGGGCTGTCCCAGGGCCCCGGCTCTGCTCCACCGCGCTGCACCGGCACGGACGGACGGACGGACGGACGGACGGGGCACTCCCTGGCCGGGGCCGCCTGAAACCCCTCCCTCCCTGCCGCCGCTGCCGAGACGCTGGAGCCAGGCCGCTGTTACTTGAAAAGTTTATTTTGCCTTTGTATGGAGAAATATTATTTGTTGTAAACTCTTCTGTAATGAATCTGGAATTCTTGTAATTATTAAAGATTTTAACCGCGACTTGGCCACCCACGGCCGTCCCTGGGGGGGCGATGGGGAGGGGACTGGCCGGGCTCTGGGTGCTCAAGCTCATCCAAGCAGCACTTTGGGAAGATGACACTCAGGGAGCAGCCGTGATGGCAGCTGCTTTTGTGGGAATTCTGTTTTGTGGGAATTCTGTTTTTCATGGCTCCAGCGCTCCCCATAAAAACGTTTGAGCGCCCTGCACCCCACGGGGCCTGGCCAGTGGTGTGGGAGGTGGCTGCTGGTGCATGGAGGGAGGGCGTGAGAGGGGCTGCCAGCTCCTCCAGAGCCCTTAAATGGTTAAGCTGAGGCAGCTGCAGCAGCACCGGCCTCCCCGGCCTTTTTAAATGCATCTGCTTGTTGCTGTTTCCCCGTGTAAATTAAATCGATCAGCTGCACTCTGCCCACCCCCCGCCCCCTTTAAATTAAGTAGAGCTTTTAATCAAGTGATTTATGTTGAATTTGTGGCCCTGGATTAAACTCGCAGCCCAGGCAGGGGGGCAGGGCTGGGGGCTCCATAAATCACTGCTCTCTCCGGGACCGGCTTGGCGCGGCGCAGGGAGAGCTGGAGTTGGTGTTTACATCATCCCAAACTGCAGCTCTCACCGTCTCCTGCTCATTTCCTGGGGTTACCAGGAGGGCAATTAAATATGATAATAAGCAGAGCAGCTGCAGCAGAGCTGCTGGTGCTCCCTGCCGGGCTGGGGAAGGGGCACATGCAGCTGGGTGCCCGCTGCATTCCATGGGGACACAGCATGGAGGGTCCCCGGGGTGCTGCCCTGGCTGGCGCCCAGCAGAAACCACGGAGGCTGGTGGGACAGGGCTGCCTGAGTGCTGGAGCCCAGCAGGAAGATTCAGCTCCTCTCTGCTCTTCCTGGTAAGCTATCCGCTCCATGTGGGCAATCTGGGAGATGGGCATACCCCAAAACTGACCTCAGCACCCCACAGGTCCCACCAAGCACTGGGGGGTCCTGCAGGACCAGAGCACCCCCCAGCTGGGACCCTGCCCAGGGGGTGCCTGCAGCCCCCCCAGCTCTGCCCAGCACCAAGGTCTCTGCTTAGGCGGGAAATGGCTCCAGGGCAGTGGAGGAGCTGAAGGTGCTGCCCTCAGGAGCTCCTGAGTGGGTGGGGTGTGTTGGGCATCAGTGGCTGCTGAGTGCTTGGCCTCCAGCATGTTTGGCTCTCACAGCACCCTTTGTCTTCTCTCCTTGCCTTCCTCGTTCTCTCCTTTTAAAGCCCTCGGACTGTGCAGGGCCGGGACAATCTCCTGGCCCCAGCCCAGGCTGTGGCTGCTCTGCCAGCGCTGAGCTGGGCTTTGTCCCCGTGCCAGCCGTGGCAGGAACCTCCTGTGCCATTCCACCTCGGCGCAGGTCCCACGGCTCCGAGCACGGCTCAGCGGGTGCGTGGGGAGCAATCCCCCAGCCTGGGGGCCATGGCTGCCCCTAGCCCCCTCAGCTGCCCTCTGTCCCCCGTGTCCCACCCAGATGTGGGGTCAGCAGGACCCCAGGGTCCAGCCCCAGCCTACCCGGCCCCCCACAGCCGAGCAGAGCCAGAGCCAGGTGTGTGCAGCTGGGGCACACAGCCCCCCCAAACCCCTGCTGTCCTGGGCCCTGCCCGCACCATGCAGGCACCATGAGGAGAAGCAGGCTGGGCAGTGGGATGGGACCATCCCTGGGGACACCTTGGGGACATTGCCACCTGCACCCCATTCTCCTCCATGCAAGGTTCGACAACGGAGCCCTTGTCCCATAGGACTTTAGGCTGGGATAAAGCTCCATCTCCTTTGTTAGACGTTTATAGCAGAGGCAGAAGGGCTGCAGGAATGTGGCGCTGGGATCCGGGAGCTGTAAATCCCAGCCTTTGTTGTGCTTGGGCCGCACTACATCACTGCTTTTCCCTCTGAATACTAATCTCCTCCAAAAGTGCTGACCGGGGCATCTTTCCGCAGCAGCTTTCTGGGGAAGAGGCTGACGCAAGGCCCAGGGCTGGCGCTGGCACAGGAGCATCATCCAGCAGAAATCCCCGGCTGCGGGCAAAGCGCTGCCCCGGCACGGGGTGGGACGGACACGGGCGCCACGACACCCGGCTCCGGGCTGGAGCAGAGTGTGAGGATGCCCAGGGGAAGGATAAACAGCCGAGGAGCTGGCTCTCCAGGCTGAGGGGAGACGGGAAGGTGTTTGGCACCGGCGTGGCTGGAAAAGCTCTCCCCACGCCAAAGCACACACGGCCTTGGATCTCGGCAGCGTTTCATTTGCCCAGTGCTGCAGAACAGAATCCCGTGATTTATGGGGCTCCACGGGGGTCGTTTCCTCCCCTCGCTCGGAAGGTCATGCAGCAGAATTGCTGCCTCTCCCTGCTGTGTGCCTGCAGGGTACTGCGTCCTGGGAAGTGCCTGGGGTCCCCACATGCCAGCAGAGGTGAGACATGGGCATGTCCCCAGGAGCCCTGCGGCAGCAGTGACCCGTGAGGCTGGGGAAGGAAGGCAGTTTTGATCTGAAAATGGGTTTGTTCAGGGGTGTGTAAAGGGTTCATCCCCCTCTGCCTGCTCCAGGGCCGGCTCCCCTGGGAGGAGGGAGGCTTTGCCACAGCCTGTGCTCACTTCAGGCTGACCACGGGTGTGGGGCTGGTGGTCACCGCGGGACATCCAAGGAAGAGCGAGTCCAAGCTTCCAGACCTTTCTAAATTGAAAACACAGGAGGCAAATGGATACATGAGCCCTCGCACAGACACCAGTGTGACGTGGTCGTGGTGGTGCACGGCTGGAGGATGGAGACGTGGGAGGCACCAGAGCCCACCCAGAGCTCGCCCACGCAGGGCGGTGCCCAGGTGATGCCCGGGCTCCCCGCCAGCCCCTTTTCACTCTCCATCTGTGAAACCTCTCAGCAGAGGAATGTGCTGCTCCCTCGGCAGCCGGCGCTGCTGGCTCTGCCTTCATCCCGCCCAGGACACCCGCCAGCCTCCTCCTCTCCCTCCGCCCGGAGCAGGGGCTGCCCGGCAGGAGCTCCCCGAGGGGGAGAGCCCTCGGAGCCGGCACAGGTGGGTGCTCGGATGGAGCAGGGAGCTCTCCGGGCCGCTGGAGGCCGGCTGGCAAATGAAGGAGCCGTTCGTTACCTGATCACTTCACCCCAAACCTCCCCGGGCTTCCAAAGGCTGCCAGAGAAATCCAGCCGCGTTTGGGAGTGGAGCAGTGACGGGCGGGAACACCAGGCGGGAGGAGATGCCTTCCCTCATTACGGCGCTAAGAGGCAGCAGTGACTCCACAGCAAGGTGTTATTTTATTGAAATAACATTTGTTCCCATCTATTAGACACAGATCTGGCACTGCGGGTGGGATGAACAAGGAGAGGCTCAGGTACAGAGCTAAGGACACAGGACACCTGACAGCTGGCTCTGTGTTGCTGCAGGAGCCTGAGGCCTCGGGTTTAAAGTGCTGCTCACACCTGAACTTGGAGAACTGGCTTTCAGTCAGCTTGTTCTAAAGCCTGTCTGACCTCTGGAAGAGACATTTAATTCCTATTTAGCACCAAATCTAATTTTACAGTAAGTATAAATATACATATTTAAAATCCATAATGTGAGTAATTTCTCAGCATTTACATAGGACAGAGTAAAAAATTTAACAAATGCTAAAAACAGCTTTTCAGTATCCTCTGGGAGTCTGGCAAAAACTGAGTCATCACTGGAGTGTGTGAGGAGTCACTTTGCAAGTATTGGAGAGCACTTGGTGTGTAGTTTGAGCCTGGTGAGGATTAACCAAAGCTCCACGCTTGGGAGAGGTGTGCAGGTCCCGGGTTGCTCCCTCTCCTGACCCAGAGGGATCCTGAAAGTGCAAGTCTGCTTCTGTCACAGTGTGTGGCACCTGCACAGCTCCCACTGGGGAAGCAAACACTCGCAGGTGGAGGCTGTTCCTGTCACTGCTCTGCTCCTGTCCAGCAAGGCCTGAAGTCCTTCTGCTCAGTCCTGCCACAGCACAGTGCTGCTCCCTCCCTCCCTGTGGTCACCCTCCTCAGTAAAACTGTGGCCACGTGGGTCGTTGTGGGCTGGTCCCTGGCTAAATCACCCTAATCAGGACTAAGAGCCTGAGCTGTGACACTCAGGACAAGCTGCTGGCCCTGGGTGTGTGGGGATGCTCCTGCAGAGGACTTCACGCTGCAGAACAGGCTTTGCTGGACCCCAGCCCAGCTTGTTCTGTGCACAGGCCATTCTAACATGAAAAGCTGCCTTTGCTAAGCACAAACACCTGCTCAGGAACAGCACAGACAGCAGCACCATTATTAACATATTTACACCATAAGTTAAAAGTAGCAGGGCAAGGATGCAGCACAAAAGAGATGTCTGAGGCCATCCGGACAGCAGTGGCCTAGTTGCTAGCAAGCTTGGGACATAGAGAGAGGCCCCTGAGGGCTACTGCCTCCTTGTGTAGAGCAGCCTCCTGGGCAATCCCTGTTCCCTTTGCAGGAGGTGTGGAGATGGAAGCTGCTTCCTCCCAGTGCTGGCTCCAGGTCAGGCTCCGTTGGCACCAGCCTTGCTGCTCTGGGATGCTTCCATTTTGGTCTAGGGACAAAAGAAAAGGGCAGATTTTAGGCAGTACAAGTGTGTCTTGAAATTCAAATTATTTTCTGAAGGTGTCTTCCCATTTAGCATAGAAAGCTGCTCTGGAGAGTAACAGCTGATGAGGAGCAAAGTTCTTCAGGTTAAAGGAGATAGGAGTCTGTCTGGACTCCCAAACTTGCCTTAAGCAGCATGTGCACACAAGCACCTAAATTGAAATCAAATATTCACAGAAAGAAAATGGGCAAAACAAAGATAATCACTGCAGAAATATTTTTACAGATACAAAGTGGCTCTTACCCAGGTGACTCCAAGGGAAGGCTGGTCTGTCCTAGTGGCCCAAGGCAGATTATTAAGGAAGAGTACAAGGATATACCAGTAATTCCCCCCAGTCTGACTGCTCTCTGCCATCTGTGGTATCTTTGTATTGAACAGCCCTCAGTGCAGTTCTCATCCAGTTTCTCCAGCTGCTCCCTGAACTCAGCAGTGTTCACAGCATCCTGTACTAAGAACTTCCTCGGTTTGGCTGCAAGATGTGTGAAGAACAATCTCCTTTGGGAAGTGTAAGAACTCTGACAAGCTCACCTCTCGTGGGGGAGGCTTCACCGACGCTTCAGAGAATGGCAATTTCTCTGTTGGCTGGGACGCAAATTCTTCATTCTTTAAGGAAAAAGCAGCTGTAAGTCACAGAACTCTCTCGGAAAGGCCTGAACCCCCCAGGCCCTTCTCCCTTCTGACAAGGCTGTTCCCTGCTCACTCTGTGAAAGCTGTGCTGGTATTTCCATTGTTTCCCCAGCACAGTTTAACTATGTGGAAATATTTCTGGCAGTTGATACAATATTCTTTGATTCCTGCTGCTGCTTTTATCAGCTGGGATTAATCTAAGGAGTTCACTGTAGTGTGATGTTGAGAACCATATGCTCTGGCTTTCTTACTCTAGATATTTTGGCTCATTTTGTCCTGGAAAACTGAACCCAAATTCAGTAAGAAGGCTAAAAACAAGTCCTCCTTAACTGGCTTCTCTGAGCTGAACGTACCTGGCCTGAGGCCTGAAGCAATTCAGGTTGAGTCCTCCCTGGCAGGGAGCCAGTACCATGGTACTGAATAACCAGCTGCTCCCAGCACAGCACCACTTGTGCCACAGCAGATCCCTGCTCCCTTCCCGTGCCTCTCAAATCAGAACATGCAGCTGTGAGGCTCTTGGGGGGAAAACACCCACACAGTGCAAGAACAGACGCTGCTCATGCTCTGTGCCATGGTGTCAAACTTTGGTTTTGTCCAGCTTTGGAAAGGTTTGGTTACACTCAATTCCCAACAATGTCAGCACATGTTTTCCTGCTTGCAGACTGCTGTTTCTAACCTTTCTTCCCTGTACAACAGGGGCAGGATCCAGGAGGGTCTCCCGACCTTCAAGCACAGGTGTCATCACTCCAGCAGCTTCACCTCTCTGCAGAAGAACAGAGTCATAACTTCAGTCCACTTGTAGGATCAGAAAACAAGATTCTGTCACAGTCCTTCATTTTTATAATGTATAAAGGTTGAGCTATTAACCTAAGAGCTTTATTGAAACCACTCACCTTGTTCTGTGGAATGGGAACAGATTGTGGCTTTAGGTCTATTAAGTACAAGGCCCGGGAAAGCAGGAGGAGAGAAGAGGGAACGTTCTCCTTTAAATGCAGATCCAGCCACTGTTGGAAGAAAACAGAAGGAAAAAATGCTTCATATTGGCTCTATGTGAGCATTTATTAATACAACACTCTGTCCTTAAAGCAATCTTGAGTTTGGATAATACAGTTTTAAGATACCAGAATGAGAAGAAATAGGTCTGAAGAGTTAGGAATACCCCCCACTTCACCTTGCTCCTATCTGGCCTTGGTTCTATTTCTATACCTATTTCTCTTTAGTCTAGGACATAATCTGGATCCTTCATGCCTTACAGCTCAGCTCTGCGGGTGAGGATCCAGCCTGAAACTCAGCTGTGCCTGTTCTACCTGAGCACTGCCTGGAACCTGGCCACACCAGCCCTGGCCAGGGCACACTCACCTGCCCCAGCTGCTCCTTCAGCTGCTCCTCAGAGAGCCCCAGTGACCGCATCCCTCTGGCCCTGCAGGCGCTCTGCAGCTCCGGCACGCTCAGCCCGCTGACCCCTTCCTTGGCAATCATCTGGAATGAACAGACACGTTCCCATCCGGGCTCAGGGTAAGCCAAGGCCCTCTTGCGCCTGAAGGGACTTCTGGAGGTCCCCAGTCCAATCTCCTGTTCAAAATTGCTCAGCATTTTCCATTTGTGCTTTGAACCTCTTTAGGGATGGGGATTTCACAGCCTTCAGACAAACTGTTCCACTGTTTACCCACTCACTGATTTTAATTGTTTTCCTTATCAAGCTGAAATTACCCTTGCTGCAACTTATGGCCACTACCTGCTGTCCTTCCACTCTGCACGTATAAGTCTGGTTCCAATTTCCAAATAACCCCACTGCACATTGAAAAACATCCCTTTTTCATAAGCCAGCACCACTCCAAAACTAAATGTTCTAGTGACAATATCTGCAGCGCCACCTCCGTTGGAGCTCCCCAAAGACTGCAAGGGTGCAGGGAGGTGAACTCCCACTCTGTTTTCTTCTGGGATCTCTCCTGGGGAGGATCTGACTCCCATCAATCCCAAACTCCCGCGCTGTCAGGGTGTGCGGGCAGTGCAAGCAGCAGGCAGCTCCTGGGTGCTGCTGCAGACCCACCTCGTCGTCGGCCTTGATGCTGCGCAGCCGCAGCAGCAGCTGGAAGCGCAGCAGGTTGTTGGTGCCCAGGGGCTGCAGCTCCAGCAGCTTGCACAGGGCCACCAGCTGCGGCCGCTCCAGGTGCTCCAGGGTCAGCTCGTCCTCGAAGAGCTTGGAGAAGCGCACGATCTCCTGCGTGCTGGGCTGCCGGCCGCTGGGAGGGAGCTGAGCAAAGGCACAAACAGGGTGATCCTGAGCGGGATCACCGGCTGGGAGCCTCCTCCCCCTTCCCCTTCCCCACAGGGGAGGTCCTGGCCCTGCTGGAGACAGCACGATACAGTTAAAAGTCGCAGTGAAACTGTTACTGAGCAGGCACTGGCCGTTCCACAAGGTGAAAGGTGCACCCTCCAGGATGGGAATTCCTGTGAGCAGGGCTGGCAGCAGGCTCGTCAGGGAGGCAGCCTGACAGCTGCTCTGTCTCCACAATCCCGGCACAAATCCCGTGCTCTCTGCCCCAGCCAGCAGCTCTAAAGGTGTGTCTGTGCCATGGCTGCCATCCTACCTCGTGCAGGTAAAAGGAGAATTGTTTCCCTTGTCCTGTGTCTGCCTTGTTCCTTTTGGCCATCTCTGCAATGGTCTCCCGCAGGAACTTTGCTAACTCCAGCTTTGCGTTCAACTTCTTCTTCTGCTTTTCTTCCTTCATTTGGGAAATACAAAGTTATAAATCAGAAAATGGCATTGCTGTGCACATTCCTTCTGATCCCTGTCTGCAGCACAGCCTTCCAACTGTCTCGCTCAGCTCAGGAACAAGCTGGGAATGTCTCAGGCAGGGGGTGAGGCTGATCCTCACTGGCAGCAGCAAGCAGGGAACAGCAGCCCTGCACAGGTGTTCTGAGGAGCTGGGACACTCCACAGCCTCACAGAGGACACAAACCTTTTTGGAGTCCGTCTCAAACGTCGAGGGCAGCATTTCAGGGAAGAGCTTCAGGAACACAGGTAACAGGAACTCCATGAAGGGGACAATGACAAACACCAGGAAGGGAACCAGGCGGAAGAGATCTGCACAAGTTCTCAGCAGCTGTATGGAGAAAAGCACAGCAGGGATTACCCAGAGATCATCACTCAGCCAGACACACAAAGTGTGTCCAAAGAAGGGGTTAAGCCTCTTAGTGCATCACTTTATCCAGGTGTTGTGGCACTTACCCTTCTCCTCTCCCTCCTGGTGAGCACCTGCCCGTGAAGCAGCCTCCACACCATCCTGGCAGCCACCTTGGTGTCAATCCAGAGCAGGTGCAATCCATTGTAGTAATGCTTCAGCTCATCCACGGCTCTCTGTCGCAAGGACTTCCTTCCCGCAGGAAGGATCTGCTTGCCCAGAGTTTTAGCAGGTTTAGCTCCCTGGTTCCTGGGGTTCCCGCGGGGCAGGGATTCACCTGGGAGCTGCTGCCGGGGGCTGCTGGAGGTGTGCAAGGTGTGGGCAGGTGAGCGAGGCAAGGCAGCGCCCAGGCAGGCACGGCGTGGCCAGGGCTGGCTTTTGGAGTCTCTGGAGCTCCAGGTTAACTGGGGATCCACCAGCTGGACAAGAGCAACGGCTGGAGAGCACAGAGGGCTGCAGCGCGCCAGGAGAGGGGAGCCCCTGAAACTGGAGAGGTGTTTCAGTAAGAACAGTGCAGGAGAGCGCAGTGCCGAGGCATCCCACCCGAACCTCCTCAGCACCGAATGAGCCTCGTGCAATCGGTCTGCGCCGAGAGCCGGCTCCGCCAGCAACGGCTGAAATAGCGAGAACCCGTGCTGAGCCAGCAGCTCATCTCCGGGGGGTTGGCAGGCGCCGCAGCGTCTCTCGGAAGCCGCTTTAGCAGGGAGTAAGAGCAGGGATAAAAGCTGCAAACCCCCGCAAGGGCCCGCGCGGAGCGAGCCCGGGCTCACCTGGCCCTGGCCGCGGCCAGGAGCGCGCTACAGCCGCACGCAGCCATGGCTGGGCCGGGCGCGGCCGGCCCTCACCCCCGGCAGCGGCGGGGGGCGGCGGCGGCTCCGGCGGGCGCCGGTGGGCGCCGGGGCCCGGCCGGCCCCATCCCCGAGCGCTGCCGGGCGCGTCGGGGGCGGCCCGGGGGCTCCGACGCCGCCCCTCTCCGGTCCCTGTGCTCGTGCCAGTCCCGGCGATACCGATGCCGATGCCAGTCCCGGTGTCCCGATCACCCGGTCCCGGTCCCGGTCCCGGTCCCGGTCCCGGTCCCGCCCACCGCCGGCCGCACTCCTCCTGCCCTTCCCACCCGTCCCGTCGTGCCCCGCGCGAGCCGCTCGGACCCGTCGCCGCTCTGTGGTGCCTGCGCCGTGACGCCATCGCGCCGCGCCACGCCTGCTCGACGTCAGCCAATCAGAAGCCAGAATCGCGGTCCCGCTGGAGGTCCGCCCAATGGGAGCGGAGTGGGGCGGGGCCTGGCCCGAGGAGCCCGCGGGAAGAGCCGCTGATTGGGTGCGAGAACGGCAGCGGCGCGTGGGCTGTGACGTCACGTGCCGGCGCGTGACGCCATCGCGACATGGGGGAGTTGCGCATGACGTCACGTGCACGGCGGGCGCTCGGGACCGGCCCGCGGGGCTGCGAAGCCTCCGGCGGGGCCGCACCGGTGCCCGCCCGGGGCCTGCCCGCCGCTCCCGGCACGGGGCCTCCAAGCGCAGCCAGGAGCCTCCCGCCACGTCCGGCCTGGCCTCGGCCACGAGCAGGGATCGGGGCAGGCGCGGCTCCCCGCAGCAGCTGCGCCGCGCCTGCCCCCGCTCGCAGGGAGGAGCCGCTGCCGGTGTCCTCCAGCCGTTCCCTGGGCTGGCACTGCAGGCCCTGTCAGCAGTGCCCGGACACACACAGGGCGCCTGCGGAGCGGCTCTGTGCCTGAGGGAACAGAGGGAGAGACAAGCCCTGACGTGTGTGACACAAACGCTCCGCTCCCGTGTGTGTGCGTTCTCAGCAGGTGACAGGTGACCTGAGCCCTTGACATTTTTAAGGTCCCTTCCAACCCGAGCCATTCTGACATTCCATGAAATACTGCCTGGTTTTCAGAGACTAGAAGAGAAAAAGCTTTTCATTGCCCTAGTGAATAAAGGGTCCGGAACCCTTTGGCTAATGGTTGCCCAAACAGTTGAACAGTGTTTTAAAAAGTAGAAGATAAAATGGGGTAGATGGGTGAAAAAGGGGACAGAGCTCTGGAGTCTGCTGCCAGAGCTCCCAGTACGAAACTGGGCTTTGAACACGTTTAGATTATGTCTGAAAGAGCTTTTCCTGTGGGAATCAGGGACACAGATGAGTGTCCTCTCCGGTTCCCGAGGAGACTCATCTGTGGATGTTCCTGCGCTGTGTACGGGCCTTTAGGAAGGTCCCTAACGTGAGGCAGAGTCACTTTTGAAATTTCCTTTCTTACAGCTCTTCCCAGCCCAGCCTCTCGCCGCTCTTGTCCGAGGAGCGCAGAAGGGGACACAAATGTCGCCGGTGCTCGCTTGTCCGCGGGTCGCCCCGGGGGTCACGCCGCCGCCACCCCCGGCCGAACTACATCTCCCGTGGTGCCTCGCGGCGGGCACCGCCCGAGCGGCCAATGGGCGACGGCGGCGCGTGCGCGCGCGGCTGCGCAGTGCGGCGGCGACGGGGGGCGGGCGGGGGCGGAGGCGCTCGGCGGGGCCGCACCGGCACAGCCGCTCCAGCGCCGCCGCCGCCAGCGCCTCCCTCGGCCGCCGAGCCGCCGGACCCGCCGGGCCCCGCCAGCGCCTCCCTCGGCCGCGGCGGGCGCTGGGGGCGGGCGGCCTCCCGGGGCGGAGCCGGCGCCAGCGGCGGGGGCGCGGAAATCGAGGCCGGGGCTCCGTCGCGGCCTTGCTGGTGCTGCGGGAGGAGGAGGCGGAGGCCCCGCGTCGCCCCCGCCGCCGCCTTTGTCTGCGCGGGGCCGGGCGGACGCGGTGGGGCCGTGAGAATGGAACTGACTGAAGGTGAGCGCGGGGCCGCGGCGGCCCCGGGGCGGAGGGGCCGCGGCCGCCATGTTGCTGCGGGAGCTGCGGCGGCACCGGGGCGGCGGGGCCGGGCCCCGGGCAGAGCCCGGCCAGGGCAGAGCCCGGCCAGGGCAGGCCCTGGGGACGGCCGGGCCCGGCGCCGTGCCGCGGGACCCCCGCGCTCCCCGCTCCGGCCCCGCGGCTCCCGCTGGGGCCGAGCCCCGATCTGCTGCGGCCGAGAAATTCGGGGTTTCACCGAGCGGAGCCGTCGGTGTCACCGAGCCGCGGCCTCCGCAGCTCGAGGAGAAGGGTTTTATTGCGCGCGGGAAGAGCTGGCATCAGCGAAGGGTTTGTTGTTGCTCTGGTGTTATTTTTTTGCGGTGCTGTTGCGTTGTGCTGCACTTTGTTGTGGTCTCGCTGTGCTTTCGTTTCGCTGTCGATACGCTCGGTCGTTTCTGTGCAATCTGTTGTTAAAGGTCTTCATGATGCCAGAGTTCTATAGATATATACAGATATACTGCCCGAAGGACAGTATTAAGTAGCCAGTAGTTATAGTTGGTGGGAAAACTGTAGCATGTTTTGATGGCTGTTCAAGTCTTTCCGTGACCTTTTGCAGAGATGCACAGTGAATGCTTTGGTAGATATATATATATATATTTTATTATTATTATTAATTATTTTTATGAACGGCTTGAAATTATTTTGCTCCAAAACCTGAGCATGTTCTTTATGAAGGTGCAGGGTAAGAGTGCAGCATGGTGGTCAAAGACTGTATGTTTTGTTTTAATACAAACATATTTTGCATTTTCCAGTTTCACGACTTTGCCTGAGTTTGAGGGGGTTTGTGTGAGACACATTGTGGTTCTTGCCCTGGCTGTGATATCTGAATTCTGGCTTCATAGCAGTATTATTAGCCCATAACTTTTCCTGAAGATCCAGAGGTTTTGCTCCATGTTTTCCATTTGAATCCCATGGCTCTCTAAACAAATGGGTCTCTGAGCTCCTTTTTCAGACAAACCCCTTTTCTCTGCCGTCCAAGTTGTTTCTTTCCACAGCACCGTGGGAAACTTCTTCCAAATGCCCTTATCAAGCCCAGTTACAGACGTGACTGTTTTTTCTGGCATTCAGAAACCAAATACAAAACACCTTTACAAAGGTGCTCAGGGAAGCAGCCTCACCTCATGCTTTAAAGTTTGTCAAGAGGCCTCTGATTCACCACTGGTGTCTGCCAGGAGGAACAGCTTAGTCCAGCTGGAGTCAGGAAAAATCCACAGGCTGCGGGTTTCCTGTTAAAGACTCAGGTGCAGGTGAAAGTTTGGCGTTGTCTTAACGTGGGCAAACAGAGCTTTGTCTGGGGGATTTGTTAAGGACGTGCAGAGGAGGATGGGACAAAGCAGATCGCACAGACTGGATGCAGGGATTAGTAGGAACAATTGTTTTATTTCTCTCTGCAGTTCAGACAGTTCTGACCCACCGGGATGATGTTCCAGGTGACAGAGGTGTCCCTCTGGGTCATGGTTAATGTCACTAGAAGCAGTGGGTGTGCTCAGCTCAGGGGAGGAGTGAGGTGCAGGGATGTGTGTGAACTGCAGGCTTAGGGTTTTGGGAGGTCAGGAGTGATTGCATCACTTCAGACACCCGGCCTGTCCAGCCAGGCAGCTCTGTCTGTCTGTCAAACACCTGCAGCAGGGAACAGCTCCTGAGAGCAGTTGCTGTGTTGGTTGGCTGCTTGAGGAGAGCAGCAGCAGTGCAGCTTGGATGCTTTGGGGTGAAACAGCACAGGAAATGGCAGTGAACATCTGTGGGGTAAGGAGGGGTCGGTAGGATGTGAGCAGAGGTTTGCATCTCTCTGGTTTAGTCTGTGTGGACAGGAACTGGGTGGTATTTGGACATAAAGATCTCCTGGAACTTCTGCTTTTGAGGGTGGTGACAGAAAGGCCAGCTCAGGGTGACGAGGCAGTGACACCGTTCTGAGCGCACACGGCTGACTCACAGCAGTGCTTCCAGCTCCCCTAGGAGCCAGCAGGCCAGCTCCTGCCTCCCAACACACACCTTCCATCCGGAAAACACCTCACCTCTGGCTGCACTAACCCTGGGTGGGCATTGTCGACAGAAAAGGGTGGGAAAAGGCTTGGGAAGCCTCTGTTTAAAATGTGTGTAGGCTGGACTTCATCAGTAGCTGTTGTGTTTCTCCCTGCTGTGGCCACAGCCAGTCTCAGCCAAACCTACAGAACTCCCTGACTGGGAATAAGAAAAGCTGTTACCACACAGGATTGGAGTTGTTTGATAATCTGAGGTCAGTTGTTATTTAGTCCAATGCAGCATGGAAGCAAGGTTTGAGAACTTCAAGTTGTGTTTTCTGAGAGAAAAGTTGAAAAATGCTCATGCTAAAACTGGTTTTAGATAAGTGCAATTGTTGGTAAAAAGGTGAACCTGGAGGATCCATAATCTCTGCAAAACCTTCCCCTCACTGAGCACTCACTCTTGGAGTGGAACTGATTTTTTGAGTTATGCTCAGTTGAGCTGAGAAGCTTGGGATGGGAATTGAAACTAACAGTGTTCACTTAAGGAAGAGCTCTACTAGGCTGACTTGCCTTCTTCTGTGCTGCTTATATTTTTCCATTTACCTTTTCCTCTGTTACTTTGAATTGTAACTCTCCCATGGACGACAGGAAAATATTTACTGAAGGTGTGTTGAGTCTCAGCATTTGTAAATGGCCCTGTGTCCCTGTCTGTCCTGGGAAAGGACTAGAACAGAATGGGGGACTCTCACCTTCAAAGAGGAAACTCTCTCATTAGGAAATTCAGTTGCACTTTTGAAAGTGCTAATTTGAAATTATTTCATTGTTGATTTCAAGTTGTTTGCAGCCGCTGTGAAGTGTCCATTTCCTATAAACTTTGAAGTGATGAAACTGTTTCTTTATCTGTTGATCTCCAGTGTTGTATCAGTGCAGGGTCTGTTATGGGTCATGTTTGGAAGCCAAACTGTACAGTTCACAGGAGGCCGACACAGTGGGTTCATAGAGTAATCACTGGCATAGTGAGAAGAACTTATTCTGGAATACTTTTCTGCAAGATCAGCTGGAAATCCCGTTGCCCTGTGGTCTGGGTGGTGTTGCTGAGTGGCAAGGGCAGCTCTCTGTGGTGACAGTGGGGTGTTCTTCACATTAATGCTTAGGAGGGACATACACAAAGTGGTCCTTCCTTGGGTTTGGATGTTGAGATTCCTGTGTGCTCATTGTGTCCTGTTTTTGTGGGTCACTCCAGGGCCTGTCCTCTCACTGTAATCCTGCCCAGGTGCCACTTCACTGGGCAGCATGTGGGGCCTGATCACTGGTGCAGAATTTTGGGCAAAGAGAGTGGGAAAGTCTGGGTGTGTTAACAGTGCTGGCAGTGAGAGACTGGGCAGGAAGGAGCTGGCAGTGATGTCAGTGCTGTGGGGGACAGAGAACAGCCTCGGTGCTTTGGGGCTGCTGGGGCAGTTGCTGGAGCCCTGACCCTGGTTCTCAGCCTGCACCGAGTTCCTGAGGAACCAGTTTGGGATGGGGTGTCCCAGCTGTGCAGCACAGGCTGGCACCCAGGCTGAGTGACTCAGGTGAGCTCCAGAACGAATGAAAAGGAAACAAATCATAACTCTGTGCTTTAACTGGTAGCTCCTAAATCCAGTGTACATGCAGTGATTTGAAATTCATTAGTCCACACTTCTGTCATACAACAAAACAAAGCACAAGGGCAGCCACCTCTGCAGAGCCTGTGGGAGCTGCATTGGCAGCTGGGACTGTGTCCTCCCAGCTGTGGATGTTCCTGAAGTACTGCCACAGCTTCCCAAGAGTATTTTGTAAGTGTTCAGAAGAAAAGATTGAACCTGGTTTTAGTAGAAATAAAACCCAGCTTGGTGTGAGAATCTGTTTGCTGTTTGGCTTGGCAGATGGAAAGTAACAATTCAGTGGTAAATAGTACAAGCAGTCCCACTTCCTCTTCCCAGAACAGGGGTGGGTTGGGGTTTTTGACCTTGCTGTGCCATCCCAGTGCTGCTCCTCAGATCTGCTGTCTCTGACACTGCCACTTGTGTTGGTTTGCTGGCTGATGTGCGGAGCTGTGGAGGAGGGGATGGTTTCATGGCCCCGAGGTTTAAAAGTTCCTTCAATGAGAAAATTCTGCTGCAGAGCCTTGTGCTGTTCTTGCCCCGAATTGCTTAATTACAGTGACAAATGTGCCCGAGTCAATCTCACAGGACAGTGAAGATGAGGACAAACATCAGTTTAATCTAAGTGTGAAGATCATTGAGAAACATCACCCCAAAACATCCAGCACAAATCTGACTGAGTTCTTGTTCCTGTTGGAACTTCAGTTACTTTTTGCAGTCTTAGAGGAGGGAAGTTCTCAGAGTTAGGAGAGCTGTTAGGTAAGGTATTGAGATGCATGGCTTTGGGAGGGTGAGAATCACATGTGGGCAGGGTTTAGTGGAGGTTTCCTTTAGAAGAAGTGTCTGTGGGATGCATTAATATCATTTCTAACCCAGACCAAAAGGGCACAGTAACCCTCCTGTGTGCCCACACAGGCAGAACAAATACCACGGGGCCGTGTTTGCTTTGGAAGGGCTGAGCTAACCTTGTGGGAAGCAAACTGGTGTTTCTTACCTGCAGGTCAGGTCACTGTGTGTTGCTTCTTGTTGAACATTGAGCTGCTTACATGAATGCCAAAGCCTTCTCTGAGCCTGCAGTTGAGTTTTGGAAGTCTAACTTTGAGTCTGATTGTGGTGTCTTAATATGCACTGGAAAGTTGAAGGTGTGGAATCTTGTTCAGTGAGTAACTTCTGGGTTTGGGGGTCTGTTGATGCTGAGGCTCAGAGTCATGCAGTGCTTAATATAAAAATAAGGTGTGAGGGGCGGGAGAATAACTCTCCTCATACAGCTGCTGGGAGCCAGTGCAGGCAGACTGTACCCTGCTCTTCTGGGGAGGGCAGAGGTTGGGAAGCTCCATCTGAGGCTGCTGCAGGGTGCTGGTTTCCCAGTGGCCAGGGTGGAATGACCCTCTTGTTTTCATTGTGCTGTTCTTCAGAGCATCCTGTGGCTTGCCCAAAGGCTGCTCGTGTCTCGAATTTTGGCAAGGAGGTGAGGAGGAGAGGAGGTTTCTTTGGTGTTCCTGGCTTGTGCAGTTTGCAGTGACTGTGTCAGGACAACGTGGTATCCCTTATCTGCTGCAGGGTGAAATGCTGTCCAGCTGCTTTGAGCTGGAATAACCCTTCCTAGGGCATGACTAGGAAGGGTGTAAAGAGTGCTGGGGAGTTTGGCGCCGTTACTCTGACTTTGTAATACTTGGGCTTATAGTTCTTAAGCACTCATAGGTGCTTCTGATATTTTTTGAAATGTCTTGGAAAAGAAGAAATTTGCCATATGAAAGACATGTCAGTAGTCCTTTGTAAAGGCTCAGTAACACCAGTCCTCTCTAAATCCACGTGAGGGTGTCTGCTGAATAGAGAGAGGGAAATTGTTCTTGAGATCCCTTTGTTCCTCAACTGTTTAATTTGCTTAATTACTGTTTTTTAATTTACACTGACTTCTTATTTCCCTTCCCCTGCCTCTAGGCCCTATGAGAAAAAGGGAAAGCTAAGGATGCTGGAGCAGAACAATGGATTTCTCTTTCTCTTTCATGCAAGGGATCATGGGAAACACAATTCAGCAACCACCTCAACTCATTGACTCGGCCAACATCCGCCAAGAGGAGGCCTTTGATGGCAGCAGTGACATTGCCGAGGATGGGGGCCGGACGCCGTACGAGGCCGCGCTGCAGCAAGGCTTCCAGTACCCCACGCCCACGGCAGAGGAGCTGCCCCCCCTCACCAACGGGTACCCCCCGGCCATCAGCATGTACGAGCCCCAGGGCAAATACCAGGCGTACGCTCAGTATCCCAACGGCTCGGCCAACGGCTTCGGGACAGTCAGGAACTTCAGCCCCCCGGAGTACTACCAGATGGAGAACTCCAGCGCGAGGCCGCACGAAGTTCTGGAGAAACCTTCCCCTCCCCAGCCGCCACCTCCGCCACCACCTTCAGCTCCACAAGTGGGGATTCCAAAGAAGACTGGCTCACCAGAGATCAAACTCAAAATAACCAAAACTATCCAGAACGGCAGGGAATTGTTTGAGTCCTCCCTGTGTGGGGACCTGTTGAATGAAGTCCAAGCGAGGGAGTACGCTAAGGCAAAACATGAAGGGAGGAAAGAGAAAAGGAAAAAAAGTAGCAAGCATGACTCTTCCCGATCGGAAGAGCGCAAGTCACACAAAATTCCAAAATTAGAACCAGAGGAGCAAAATGTAAGTGGAATGGTAATTCAGCCATCTGTACACCTGGTATTGTTGATGGAGAGCGTGTCCAGCAGGGTTTGTCCTTGTTCTGGCTGTGTGCACGCTGAGTCACCAGGCCTTAGTTACTCGTCAGAGCCTCAGGATGAGGTTGCCAGGAGCTGTGTCAGTAGGTAACACAATGTTGGTTTAAAGGCTCATATGAAAAACAAATTTTAGAAAAGGTTATATATTGGTTTTTAAATACTATTTAGTGTTATAGCATGTTTAGAGTTTGCTACGCTCTGGCCAATGTTGAAGATGAAACTTTTGACCAAAGTTCACACATTCCTAAAGTTGCCTCTCAAAAGAGTACCAGATTGTTGAGTGGAAAGTGAGGTTACTTGGGTTATTCAGCAGTGAAGCATTAATTAATCTTGTACCATATTGTCCATATCCAGAGGATGTACATCAGGTGGTGTTAACTGAGATTCTGGGAAGTGAAGACCCAGATTACCTTGGTGCCCTCTCATTCTTTTTCTTTCAGTTTCATAAGCCACTCCAGTACTTCTGTTTCCTTTTCCCGTGCTTGTTCCTGCCACCTCTGTGGTGCTGGTTTCTGCCTCTCCCGGTTTGAGGGAATGGGTGGCAGAGGGGCTGGTAAGTGCCAGGAATGGGGAAGTTGCCGTATCTGGCAAGGACAGAAATTGCCCAGCACAGGCTGGGCTGTTACAGAACATAGCTGAATTTGTTGTCGGGCCTGTGAAAGCCCTTGGTGCTTGCTGTTCTCAGGGAGAAGAGCCTGTCCTGCAGGCACCAGCTCTGATCTGGTAGAGTGGGTTCTGTGCTGCAGGGAGGTGCTGTTGGGGCCCCAGTGAGGTGGCTGTAGGAGCTGCTGTGTCCTGCTGGCACTCCCTGAGCAGCATCTCTCTTGCACTGTACCTGCTTTCTGGCCAGACTCCATCACCCTCACATCAGGCTGCCAGTTTGTTTCCCCTCTTACCAGTGACTCCTGTTCTACTCATGGAGCTTCAGCTGTGCCTGTCCCTCTGGCTCTGTTACCTGCTTACCATGAGAATGAAATCATCTGTCTTTCACAGACTGAACTAAAACCTTGCATCTTGAATTCCAAGCTCCTAGTCATGTGTGTCATCCAGAGTTCACCAGAAATCTTGGTCTTGCTATTATCTTCTGTGTTGCTTTCATTTCCCTTTCTAAAGGTGGTGTTGCAATAAATGTTTCGTGTTATTTACCCAGCCCTGTTTCAGACATGGCCTGCTCTGACAGGAGCAGGATTTTTTGTGCAGGATTTTGACTCTCCGTATGAGTTTGCCAGGGCAGTCTCAGGTCCGTTGTCCCATCATTTTGCTTTCCACTGCACAATTTCATCTTCATGTACACGTTTGTCATTTTCGGTGTTAATGCTGTGAGACTTGTGCCTTGGGATCATCTTTGTAGGAACAAACAACTCTTGGTACAACTATGGCTCTTTTATAGTTTTAGACTCAACAAGGCTGTGGCAAGTCAGATGGTCACCAGTTGTTCCTTATTCTGATGCTGTAATCTCAAAGGAAATTCACTGACTGTGAGGGGATGCCCATACTGGAGAGGCTGATTTAAAATGGAAATGTTGTGAAAACACTGGTGAACGTCAAGCTCCGAATCCTTGTTTTAAGAATCAGCCTCTCTGCTCAGTAGTTTTGTTCTGTGAGGAGCTGGAGGTTTGCAGCCTGTGAACCCAGCTCAACTCTCCTGGCAGAGGGGAGGTTACCCTAACTCCCTGTAGCTGAAGAAGGGCAGGAGTCAGTGCTGTGCTTCCTGCTGTGCAGGGAGGAAGAATTTCTGCCCAGCAAATAGCAATGTGATTAGTCTTAAATGGTGGTTGTGTACAGACAGCTCCAGATGAGACACTGGGCTGTGCCACCCCTGACCTGAGCTGCTCTGTCCCTTTCCTTGTGTCCCTGGTTCTCTGGAACACACAGCATGGACTGATGTGGGGTCTGTGCTTGGAGTGGCCTGGCAATAACAGGGTTTGTCAGCACTAGTAGTTCCTCAGTGCTTGTGTGTGACGACTCCTTCTGCCGCTCTTTGAGTCCTTTGACATCCCTGCTGCAGGAAAAGCAAGTGTGTGGCATGTGTCTCCTGAGGTAGTTCCCAGCCCACCTTGCCTCAGCCCCTGTCCCCTCACACCCGCTGGCATGGCCACCCCACCTCAGTGTCAGCTTCTGGTCGGGGCTGATTCTGCTCTGTGTTGTGGACTTCTGGTCCTCCAAATATATTTGTCAGCTCTATGCAATTTAACATTGATTTTACAATTACCATGTTGTATATGTAGCATAATTTATGTACTGCAGTTCTTGCAAATAAGTGGTGTACAGTGAGACTCACCACATTGCTGTGGATATCCTCACATGGGGTTCTCTGGTTTTTGGAAATTGTCTGTTATTTTAGGTGGAAAGTTACTTGGATTTGCTGTTTCTGAATGTATGTTCTTCTGTCATCTGTTAAAGGAGAACATGGTTATATTCAGGTGTGACAGTAATGCAAATACTGTGGGTGAAACCAGGTATTGCTTTATTATGGTGTTACTATGTTAATTGGGTACAAGGAATAGTCATATTCATGTTTTCTGGGTTCATGGTTGCCTTTCTCTCTGTGAATTATTTTTTTCTACCTGCTTTCACTATTGTCTTCTGTTGTTTTACTGTCCCCTTACAGTAAGTGTTGTTTTCCTTTTTTCTCTTCATTGTTACCCATTTCTTAGAGACCAAACGAGAGGCTTAGCACACTCTCGGAGAGACCAAGAGAAGATGCAGTGCTGGAGGAAGCCCCGGTTAGTACATGCGCCAATTAACACTTTTGGAACTCAGAGAATGTCACTATTTTTGTACTGTCTCTTCCATTGATTCTTTAATTTATCAGATAAATCAGTTGTCATTTCTTTTAAACTCTTATTATTCTCATAACTGCATCAATGCATCTCTTATTGTACTGGATTTATTGCTTTATCTTATCCTAAAAGTGGTATTTTCTAGTCAACTTAGGAAGCAGAATCATTTTGGGGGGTGGCAGCTGCTCTTTTGTGTCTCAGTTTGTTGATGTTGTTGCGTAAATCCCAGCTGCGTGCAGCTCCTTTCTTTCATGTTTCTAAAAAATGTTTTTCTCATCTTGGATTATCAAACCTCAGGGATATCTGAGAGAACAACAAGAAGTCCCTGTGGATGGCCTGTGCATCTCCAAGTGCTCTAAATCCTCTCCTGTGGCTTTAATCTGGCGTTTCCTTTGCAGGTGCAGCAGCTCGTGCCGTCCCTTCCAACACAGGTCACCCACGACGTCAAGTTCCAGGTTGGGGACCTGGTTTGGTCCAAGGTGGGGACGTACCCGTGGTGGCCTTGCATGGTGTCGTGTGATCCACAGCTTGACGTGCATACCAAAATTAATACCAGAGGTAAGGGAGGAAGCTCTTTGCCAGAGTGTCAGGTGTCTGTAGCTGTTCCGTTATTAAAAATATCTTCATTCTAAACTGCCTTTGCGGGATGAGTCCTGCTGTGTGTGTGCTGAACAGGACAGTCCTGACACACACAGAACTAATACCGGGTACATGACCTCTGCAGATGGCACTGTGGGAAGGGGCTGGTGCACAGGCATTTCTGCTTTTCTCAAGTCATTGTAAGAGTTCACCGTGGGCTGGGTGTCCTGAGCTTCCATCTCAATCTGTTCTGGATCTGGCCTGTTGTATTTCTGCACTTGGGCCAGGTATCTTCACTTGCAGGAAGGAAGCGCTGGGGAGGAGGAAAGCGTGAGCTGAACAGGCAGTGCAGTGTTGGCACAACTGCTGAGTGGTGTTTGCCCTTTCAGGTGCCCGGGAATACCACGTGCAGTTCTTCAGCAACCAGCCAGAGCGGGCCTGGGTGCACGAGAAGCGCGTCCGGGAGTACCAAGGGCACAAACAGTACGAGCAGTTACTGGCTGAGGCAGCCAAGCAAGCCAGCAACCACTCTGAGAAACAGAAGGTACAGGAGGCACTGGGGGGATCATCTCTGTAAGGGAGATGCTCCGGGGCAGGTCTGGAACTCTTCAGTGCTTTGCCCTGAGAAGGACTGGCTGCATCTCACCAGCAGGGAATTCAGTGTCCACATTCAGTGTCAGAAATACCCTGTAAATGGACAGCAGACTGCAATCTGCTGCCTGAGAGATGCAGAGACCCTCAGGGTTGTGTTTATGTGCTGTAGTGGCAAAATCTTCAGTGTAACCAACTGCTTGTCTCGTCCCTTAAGATTCGCAAGCCGCGGCCGCAGAGGGAGCGAGCGCAGTGGGACATTGGCATTGCCCACGCCGAGAAGGCGCTGAAAATGACCCGGGAAGAGAGGATAGAACAGTACACCTTCATTTACGTAGACCAAGAGCCAGAGGAGGCTTTGGCCAAAGCCAAAAAGACTGCTGCTTCCAAATCGGAGGCCAAGAAGAACCGGCGGCCGAAGGCGGCGCCGAGCTCGCAGCCGGAGCACGCCAACGCGGTGGCAGGCTCGTCGCCTTGCCACGGCGAGGCGCGGCGGCAGGGCCAGCGCAGGCAGTCCAGCCTGGAGGAGGAGGAGGCTCCGCCCGTGAAAATCGCCTGGAAAACAGCTGCAGCTAGGAAGTCCCTACCAGCTTCAATCACCATGCACAACCTGGATCTGCAAAAGTGTAACATGTCTCCGGTTGTTAAAATTGAGCAGGTTTTTGCCCTTCAGAATGCTGCTGGGGATGGAAAACTCATCGATCAATTTGTTTATTCCACCAAGGTATGTGCTTGGTGCATTGACCCCTCTTTTGCTCCTGAGTTATCCTGAGCCTGCCTTACTGAGGAGCTTGAACTGTGACCACCAAGCTTTCACCATCCATGTTCCTTTCATTGTAGAGATTAACAGACAGATGTGACAATAGAATCTTTCAGTGCACTGAACCCCATGTTCAGTGCAGCTCTGGCAGTAAATGTTTTGCTGGTGGCAGAGCAGCTCCCTACAGATGACCGTATTTTTGTTTGTAACAAAAAATTAATTATATTAAATATATTCAGCTTCCTAGTTGAAATAATTAAAAAATCCTTTATAAGATCAGTGGTTTTGTGGGAAACAGATGGCAAAACTGTTACTAATGTACTAAAAAGTAATAACTACATTTTGTGTAACAGACTTTTAAATTGAGTTCTGCCTCTGAGCTTCCTTCAGGTGCACAGCAGCTTCCCACAGTCAGTGTAAGGAAAAGGCTTAGGACTATTTCTCTGCCTCCTCCTTCTGCCTCTCTACGTGGAGAGTGTTTATTTCATCCTAAGCCCTATAGAGAAGGTAATGTTTAGAAAAGTCACTGGAATAATTTTTTCCTTGTTTGTAAGGGGAGATGGAAAGGGGTGGAAAGTTCTGCAGGGAAGCAGCTCCATAGTAGATGAATCCTGTCTGTGTGTTGGGTTGGAGAGCATCGATTGATTCTGTTCTGAGATTCAGGGGCAGGTCTGTTACCTGGTAGCAACACACCTTTATAACAGGGGAAGACAATCTTTTCCTTTTTTCTTTTCAAGGGAGTTGGTAACAAAACAGAAATAAGCGTCAAAGGACAAGAGAAACTTAATTCTTCATCAGCTCAGAGAAGTGAGAAAGCAGTGGTGCAAAACGCGTCCTCTCCTGAGACAACTTCTGGGGCAGCAGGTAGGGAAACTGCAGTCCTGGTCTGAACCTGAGCCTGCAGCATGAGAATTCAAATATCAAACCCAGCATTTTCTCATTACTTAAAAATTATTAACATCTTTCTGTGTACATAGTAATTGTAATGAGAATGGCTAATGTCACACATGGTGATCCAACATACACAGCATGGCTGTGGGGTGGGATTGGTGGTTTGGCCTCTGAACTTTGTGTCTGTCACTTACAACCTGAGTCAACATACTCAAGGGATGATGTCCTCTGCAGAGCAATGGCAAGTTGGTTTAGGAGACAGCCTAGTGGATGCGTGTTAGCAGGGTATTGCCATGGCTTTTGGTCCCAAATGGAAAATACGAGAGCTGTCATGAAAGCAAAAAGAGTCAGGAAGTGGCACATTTCAGTAGGGAATATCTGATTCAAGATGAAGACTCCCTAGACTTTGTTGTTCATGACCTGTTAAAAAACAGGGATTTTTTAAAAAACTGCTTCAACTAACGCCATTGACCAAATGAGGTAGTGCTTGCCTTCTGAAGCCATTTCAGGGGGTCCATCATAAAGCAGTGAGTTTTGAAATATCAGGTCTGAAGGAAAAGAACCATTGAAGCAAACAATGGAACTTGGGCCTGAAAGGAAAAAGCTTGAATGAGCTATTTGAATCTCATAGTGTTGCCAGATGTCACTTCTGCTTTAACTATCCATCTATTTGATTATTTCTCCCTTTCCAAACATAAAATAGATGAGAGCTAGAGTCAGAAATCTCAGTGGTCAGCATCCATGAGTCCTCTGCAAACACACTTCAGGTTCTGTCTGTGTGATGGTTTCAGGCAGGGTTACTCGATATGCTGGTTTATGGAGCGTTTGGGACTGCAGCACACGGGCCAGGTGCTCTGGATTTCCTGCTGTGAGGGGGGATTCCCCTGCTGTTGACAGTGGTGGTTCTTTCCAGCTGTGGTTGCTGTGGCTACTTGAATTGCCTTGCAGCAGGAGAGGCCATCGCCATTCTGCTTCTCTCACCTGGGATCTAAAGGCTTCATCTTCCCTATGGCCCCTCAGATGTAGGGGGTGAGAATTCTGAGCCTCTCTTTTTTCATTTTCTTAGGCTTTTTGGATACGTAACACTCCACCTGCTAACACCCTGTAAGTGCCTGAGCTTACCTGCAGTGCACACTCCAGTCACTCTCAAAGCCATTTCCAAAGTCCAGTTATTGGTCCCCTCTTGTGGAACATAACTGCCAAGTCCTTTTTTCAAATGTAAGGTCAGTGGAACTTCAGAATCCCTTTACGGTAAAGTATTTCCCAGCCTGACTCTGGGAGTCCTTTTTGATAACCTGCAGTTAGATACACAGAATTCAATAATGCTGGAAAGATAATTCCCTTACTTGAAACCTGCTACTGCAAGAGCAGCCCTGAGAATCCCTGGTGCCTCTGGCCTGCACACGATGAACTAGGATTTATCTCCAGCAAGGTGGAGGACTGGTCCAACATCTGTCCTGAAACTTTGGATGAAAATATACCTGAAGATGGGATGGGAGCATTGTGAAGGTGATGACTGGATCCTTGGAGAGCAGGAAGAGGAGAAAGTGCCCGTTGCAGTGGTCAGTGTTGCTGTCAGCCAACATTAGACACTCTGGTTCTGGAATTCTCTGATCCAGGGCTTGATCTTATCTCCTTGGCTTCAGCGGGGCAGCACAGGGAGAAAATCCACTCTTGCTTAAAGTTACTGTTGGTCACATCTGCTCAAATTTACCTGAAGCTGCTTCAGGGGATTTTGGTCCACGGCAAAGTGGCAAAAGATGTTCCCCAGCTCTGAAGTGGAGACCCACTGCTGCTATGCGAGTTCCTCAAGGGATGGGGCCTATTGGAACCAGAAGTTACACGTGGACAGACATGATGGATGTTGGCCTGAATCATTAAATTCTAAATTATTAATAAGTAATTGCTATTACTCATTAATTAATATGCTGTAAAAGTTTTTCCTCTTTAAGAAAAACAAATTTTTCCCCTCAGAAATCCAGTTATTGTAACATGATAACTTTTCCAGCTGTACAGTTTAGTTACTGAGACATTCCCGAGCCATGCAGCCATGGGAAGAATTCTCATCCAATGTATCAAGAGGAGTTTTCATTTTTTTCTTTGAAGTCCTTTTGCAAGGCTGTCTTTCAGTCTGGTTCAAGCCCATGTGTGTCTCTAGATACTTGATCTTCTGACAAGACCAGGCAGGTTTACAGCTCCTAACAGTGCATCCATCTGACACAGTCAGCTCCCAAGAGTTTGCAGGTTTGCTTGGAAGAAAACAAAGTATTTCCCAGTTGTGTCTTCTATAGATGAAACCTCTCAGACTGAAAATCCAGAGTAATGATTCCCAGCAGCTCATTGTAAATCCTCAGGTGCCAGTTTTGTCAGCTGCAAGTGTTGTGCTTGTTCCAACAGCTGCCCGTGGTGTTGAGTGTCGTGTCCATGGTTCTCGATGTGCCTGTTTGGGAGGTGCTGGAGCACAGAAAGGTCTTCTGATTTTGCCAGCCTTAGTTGCCAAATCCCCAGTAGCTCCCTCTTCATCTGTTGAAATGTCACAATAACCTTCATTAATCTGAGTTTGTTTTCTGTGGTAATACTTTTAAAACCTGGTGTTTGACATTCATTAATGACGGTAACACATCATGGTTGATGCTTCTCTTTGTGCTGAGCTTTTCTTCACCTCTAAACTTTCAGGTGAGCATTGAGGTCTGGTGTGGCTGCAGATGGTACAGGGTGGGACTGGCTGTAGTTATGTGACAGAGGCCATCACCCCCCAGAGGGGGACACATCCTGGCATTTTGGAGGAAATCCTGAAGCTGTGCTTTGCATCTGAAATTTCTAGTTTGTTTTTATTCAAGGAGATGGTTGTGGCTACCTTCTCAAAACACCAAAGATGGACTGTTTGGTTCAGAATTACCCAGGTGAAGACTATGCCTGAGAGGTGTGTTATGGATTATGGAAATCTGTTTGCCCTAATCTGAATTCTAGCCTTTTGTTCCAGTCTGTTACTTTTGTCTGTTTTCTGAAGCTGATCTGTCTCTGGAATCGTTACATGTGTCTGCAGCCACAGCACCAGCTGGTCAATAGCTTGGAACTGAATTTAAAAATAAAACATTCAAAAGAGGACAAAGTCTTGGTTTCGTTCCTTTACCTCTTGTTTTGGTGTTGCACATCTTGGTGTACCTCAGAAATACAAGGAATCATATAATGGAAACCTTTTTCCTTCTTCAGGTTCTGTAGAAAAGAAGCAACAGAGAAGATCGATTCGAACCCGCTCTGAGTCTGAGAAATCCACCGAAGTTGTGCCAAAGAAGAAGATCAAAAAGGAGCAGGTTGGCTTCCTCCATGTAGAGAGTTAAAATATATTGTATTCATAAATGTTGTGGCTTATATTGGTGCCTTTTTATTTTTCTCCATTTTTCCCCATCGGGTTTCGGTTTGGACTATCCTCCATGAAATCCCCCTGTCAATGCCATTGCTGTGACTCTGCTACTGGCATCTTCTCAGTATCAGTCAGGCTATGGAAGTGGGAACGCAGTGATGGATGACTCCTAATGAACCTGCCATGTTTCCTTTGAGATTTCTGTTCTGAGCAAAATGGGTTTGTTTCAGTGATTTCTCTTGGATGGAATTGCAACCAGGTTCCTTCCTTTGGCTCTTGATTTAGCTGCTGGTTTGTCTTGAGGCTTTGTTTTTCAAATGAAGTTAGAGTGATTAATTTGACCACTTCTGAAAATGGACTTCAAGAATGATTTCACTTAAAGATGAATAGTCAGACTTTCATGTTGGCAGACATCAGCAAAACAGTTCTGGGATACACCATTTTTTCCTGAAATAGTTCTAACGTGTACAGGGCATTTCTTTAATCTGGATGTCAGACAGACAAATGTTGTTGCTTTAAGAAAATTTTAATGATAAAAAATTTCTGCGTGGAAATGAGTAGGAGAGTGCAGTGGATGGACAGAAATGCTACAACCTGCATACACTTTAAACAAGTTTGTCAAAGTTGTTGGTTCTTCTCCTTGCATGGTTGATTTTTCCCGCTTCAAGGGCCTCTGTCTGAAAGCTGAGAATTTTATATAAATGTTTCATAGTTTAGCTTTTCCCAGTGAGAATTTTTAAAGAGAGTCAGGATGAAGATTTATATGGGAAGGGGAAAAAATATTTTTATCTCTTTAATTTATTCTTTGCCCTTTGCGCTTTGTTTTGCACTTCCTTCACTTCAGAGACTGAAAGTGAACTCAGTTGCTTTTTTGGTTTTTTTTTCCTTATTTTTCCTTTGATGCTGCAGCATTTCTGCACTGCTGTGCAGCAGAGGAGTGCTCCAGCTCGAGGCAGTTTCTTGCTGAAACTTTAAAGCAGTTTAAGTGTTGGGTGTGTGACACCTGATGTGGTCCATGGAGCCTCTTGGCACGAGCTGTTGCAGCCTCCCCCTTTCAGAAGAGTTGTTTTATGTTTGTAAAGGTTTCTTAACAAAGGTATAAGAACCAACAAGATGAACTTCATGGATGCCAGGTAGCTTCATGTGCTTCTCTTACCTGGCTGACTCAGTCTGCGGACATTAATTAAAGTGCTTTTCTCAGGAGAAGTATCTGACTAAAGTGAAACCCAGGGGCACTGTAATGCGCAAAACCTTGAATGTATTAAGTTAAATTTTTAAAAAGAAAACTTACTAACTTCTTACAATTATGCAACAATATTTGTTACCCAAAGTCAAGTTTTCTTGATTCCCCAGTTAGTCTGCAACAACTTGGTATAAAATTATAACTGGAACGAGTACAATTAATGGGAAAAAACAAAATGTTGATGCTACTGTTACAGTGACTAGTGGAGAAATAAAAGTGATTGTTTAGATTTTATATTTGTATTACAAAATGTATCCTATACAAATCCTTCTACTGTATGTTTTTACCTATTGTAAAACAAAATAAAATATTTTTTAAAAAAATTATAGAATAATCCTTAAATATTTACTAAATGTGTTTCTCCATACATATGTAACCACATTGCAAAGAAATAACTTGTAATTCTTAACCTTGAAAACAGGATTTTAGGGAACAGCTTTCTTCTGTAAATATTATCCAGTCACCAAATTCCCACATCTTCCATGTGTGTTGGCAGAACAGTTCCTAAACTTCTCCTAGGGTCAAGGACTGGAAGTGCTTTGATTGTAAACTTGTACATTTGTCTGCTGGAGTGCCTGTGCCCTGGAGTTCCAGCTGTGTAGAGCCCTGCACCACGGCACCCGGGCGGGCCCGTGCAGAGCTCTAGACGGGAGGAAGGGCTGCAGGAGCTGCAGGGAGCACCGAGTGGCCCCGCACTGTGCCTCACTAGCCCAGTGCCAGCCCTGCCAGGGGCACGTGTGCTCACACAGCTGTGGGGTTTGCACAGCACCAGGGGTGGCTGCCCGAGGGCCCCCGCTCCTGCCTGCTGGACACGGATACAGCGCTCCTGTCACCTTCCTGCCCCAAGGGAGAGAGGAAGGACCTGGCTAGTGACCCGTGGCTGCCAGGGCTCCGGGCACCAGCGTAGGCAGGAGTGGATCCAGCGGGACGTGGAGGCTCGGGCTGAGGAGGGGATGGCAGTTCCCACCTGAATTCTAACCCCTTGAACTGACCTGTTTGCTTTTTGGTACTAGGGAGAAACTTTCCTCTGGTGTTAACTGTGGATTTTCCTTTCAAACAGGTTGAAGCTGTCCCACTGGCAGCAGTGAAGACGGGGTTGCAGAAAGGTGAGTGACAGGTGAAAATTAACTCGACTGACCTTGGTGGCTCCTGGCCCTTGGGCAGCAGCTTTGTTCCATGTGAGCCACGATGTTGGTGCTCTGTAGGGCTGAGCTTGACTTCTCTGGGGCCAGGCCGTGTTTGGGGTTCTGGTCCTTTTGCATTGCTGGAGGAAGGATGGTGTTTGTCCATGTGCTGTAAGCCCCTTAGTCCTTCTGGGCATTTCTTAAAAGTCTCTGCTTAGCCAAAGCTAAAGGTGGATGATGAAGAGGAAATCTCCTAAGGATTTATCCTCCCTTAGAGACAATTTATTGCCTCCCTCCACTGTGTCACCATGTTAAAAAGCTTGTAAAAAACTCTGCCTAAGCTGGTTTTTGGTTGATTTTCAGGGAGAATTCAACTAGTAACAAAATTGCAAACTGAAAATTAAGGCAGATAATGGAATCCAAGCTCTCATCTTTCTTTCCTTTATTAAGTTTAAGTAAAAAGTTGAGAACGTGTATTAAACTAATTTTAGCATGTTGTGTTAAGGTGCCAGTGAGATTTCAGACTCCTGTAAACCCTTAAAGAAGAGAAGTCGTGCCTCCACGGACATGGAACTGACCAGCTCAGCCTACAGGGACACGTCTGACTCTGATTCCAGAGGACTCAATGATTTGCAGGTAAAGGTGTGTTGGTTCTCACAGGAACCTGAACAAGCTGTCAGTGTACAAGAGGCTTTTCAGTTGATTATTGCTAAATACGTGAGCACTATTTTCTACAAATTTTGAGTCTTATTGTCTGAAAACATAAAACCTGGTCTGTTTACTTCTAATCTGCTCCACTGGTTTGTTATAAAAATACGGTGTTCGCTTACAAGTTTTTCTGTTACTTTGTCTGGCAGAGCATTGATTTAGATCATGGTTTGCTCTGTGGAAGATTTGAAATTCTTGGGGAACTGGGCGATGCTGCTGTATCTGGTGTAACTCCAAAGAGTGTCTGGAAAAGTAAGAGAGCTCTTTATGGTGTTTGGCTTGTACAGGTGAAATATATCAAGAAGGCAGTGCTTGTGTCATCCCGGTGAAATTCAGCACACTTCCAGGACCTTTGTGTCTCTTGACCTACCAAATGATCTTTGGATCAACAGTGACAGAAGTATTTTTCCCAGTGTGGTTGTGGTTTGGCATTGTCTGGTTTGAGAGCTGTGGGTTTTTCCTCTTTGTAGGGCAGTTTTGGGAAGCGTTCAGACAGCCCCTCAGCCACTGCTGACGCCGATGCCTCAGATGTGCAGTCGGTGGACTCCAGCTTATCCAGGAGAGGAACTGGAACAAGTAAAAAAGACACTGTTTGTCAGGTAACTGGTGATACTGGAAAGTGATGGATACTAAATATGTATCCCCTATTTCTGTTAGTTCTCTTAATTTGACCTCTCAGATAAAATATCCAGGTTTTTAGAAGTTTTTATGCTCTGGAAATGATTCATATTAAATGATTCCTAAGCCCTCCTGCAGGCCAGAAAGCTCAGCAGCTGGAAAGTGGTGTCTAATCCATACTTGCCAGCATCAGTACAAAAAGTAGATGCCATTTTCCGTTCCATTTGAAGATTCCAGATGTTTGATCAGGATTGGACAGAGTGAGAATTTTTCAGTATTTAAAAAAAAAAAAATCCTGGGATGTTCTGTCCAGTTCCCTGGTCAGTAGTAAAAAAACCTGAAGAGCAAGAGCAGCTTGTTCCCTGAGACATGGAGGAGTGCAGGTGGATGCTGCAGTGCCTCTCCTGCCTCTGTCCTGGCTCGCACTTACCCCAGAGCAAAGTGCAGGGAGTGCTGGGATTGTCCTCGGCCTGAGACTTGCCAGGTTTAGTTCTCCTGCCTTACCCTAGTTCTAAAGCAGTTCCAGGCAGTTCCTGTAGTTAGCACCTGGCAGTCACTGGCACGTCAGGGTGCCCTGTTCCCTGCTGAGCTCTCTGCCCCTTGCAGATCTGCGAGAGCTCCGGCGAGTCGCTGCTGGCCTGTGAGGGTGAGTGCTGCAGCATGTTCCACCTGGAGTGTCTCGGCCTGAAGGCCATGCCTGAGGAAAAGTTCATCTGCACCGAGTGTAAGAATGGTGAGTGTGTTCCTGTGCCTGGAAAACTGGGAGGGATTTCCCCCTTTGCTCAGGAGCCATTCTGGTCAGGGCAAACCAAGATGGTGCTTTCCGAGGGTTTGTGAGTAAGTTTGGGTTCTTCCGCTGCTTTTTTAACCTCTGAGACCAGATTCTCATTTTCCATTTAGCAAGTGCCTTGTAAGAAAAACAAATAATGAACTGCTTAGGGTTTTACTTGGAATAAGAGACTTTTATGTGAGCAACTACTCCAATGTTATTGTAGATCACAGTAACCACTGTTGGACGGGAAGGATCCTGTATTGCTCACAGCCTGTTGGCTTCAGAATTTGTTTGGACAGTATCTATACGTCAGAGTTGGCTTTTACAGTCGGCATTCCTTATTCCTTCTCTTCCAAGGAGAGCACACGTGCTTTTCCTGCAAGCTGCCTGGCAAGGATGTGAAGCGCTGCTCTGTCAGCACCTGCGGGAAGTTCTACCACGAGGCCTGTGTGCGCAAGTTTGCCACGGCCCTGTTCGAGTCCCGGGGCTTCCGCTGCCCGCAGCACTGCTGCACCGCCTGCTCCGTGGACAAGGACATGCACAAAGCCAGCAAAGGTGAGGGCAGCGGCTCTGAGCAGGGAGGAGGCTCAGCTGCATCGTCACAGTGACACTTCATCCAGTTCCAGTCTGTAACACAGCGTGCAGCGAGGAACGAGGGTTTCCTCCTCGCTGAGGTCATCAGCTGAAATAGCCCATGGGTGGGAAGAGCTGGCAGCGTGACACTGTGGGGTGTACCTGGATCCACACACTTGGTCAGCTCTTGCCTCTGGGTCTAATGGAAGCCAAGGGTTCACAGTACGAGGACAAGGAATGTTGATTTTAAAAGACTGTTTGTAGTGGCCTTGTGAACAATTGATTTTCAAGGAAGAGCATCCTTTTAGAAATGAACCAAAATGTTTAAAGCAAACAAATAGCCTCTAGATTGACGGAAGTTTTGCTTAACAATTTTAAAGTGAAAGTTAAGGGGTAATATTTGTGAAACTTTCTTTCGAAAAAAGATGCAGCTGTTTGTTTCTTTTACCCAGTACTGCCATTGGAATAGACCCAGCCTTGCCTTTGCCTGTGGGGAGTTGTGCCCTGTGCTGACCTGAGCGGTGGTTGTCCTCAGTGGGGTTTCCCACGGCAGTGGTGCCAGCCCCGGGTGACGGTGCCTCTGCTGTGTTTCCTGAGCAGGTCGCATGGCGAGATGTCTGCGGTGCCCCGTGGCCTATCACTCTGGAGACGGCTGCATCGCTGCAGGAAGCTTGTTTGTGTCATCCCACATCCTCATCTGTAGTAACCATTCCAAAAGGACTCACTCCTCATCAGCTGTAAATGTAGGCTTTTGTTTCGTTTGTGCAAGAGGTGAGACACTTGGTTTTTCCCCTGTTTTATAGTTCTGTTGTCATTTGTGCAGTTTAGTGATAAAAACAGTGTTTCATGAGGAACTCCTCCCTTAGGGCTTGCTGGGGTTAAATGCTGCCTGGGACTTTTTATGTAATTTAATTTTATTTTATTTTGGTCAGCAGTTCTCATGAGATTCCACTCGCTGTGTTGGTCCATAACGTTTGATAGCCAGCAGCAGCACTAGGCACTCAGGCCCACTTGTTCTCCCAGAAGGGAAAAGCAGATCCCAATCCCCCCATTCCAGCCTTTTCATGCTGAGAATGGCTGCTGTGTTGTTAATCACTGTATTAAGCAGAAGGGGATTCTTTCACTGCTACAAACTTAAAACTGTCTAAGTTTTAGGGCTAAAAGGTGGGATTTACTCATGAGCTAGAATAACTCAATTTATAACTGCCATCACGTTTGAGAACTTTGAAAGAAGACCTTTAGCAGTACTGTATGAGCAGGTTTCATGCTGAACTTTTCCATGTGTCAAAGTTCTTTTTTTTTCTTTTTAACTTTTTTCCCCACTTGTTACTTTTATGGTTCTTCATTCACCAGGGTTCTGCCAGCGAGCAGCGTAAAAAAATGTCGGTGCAGCAGTTGCTTTGGTCTCAAGATTCAAAAGTACCATTATTCTGTTGGAATAATATTAATGTCTACCTTCTACAGAATGCCAGCAGTTTATATTGGATATGTTCTCTGCAGCAGTTTTGAGAGTCACTAATAGGGAAATGAAAGTGAGCTGAATCCTGAAGTTACTTGTTTTCATTTGTGTTCATTCAGGTGGAAGTTTAGATTGGCTTGACTTAGCAAGAGCAGAGGAATAATTACACATCTCAGAATGACAAGAAATGCAGAAAGAATTTTTCATTCTTTTTTTTCTTCCACTTTACATTTGTTTAGTAATTCTCTTTACACGTGAATCTGGCTCCATCAGAGATGAAACTGCACAAGTCTGTATTTTCTCCTGGCAATCTAAATAACCTCTTGTGCCCTGGCAGATGGAATTCCCTGTCCTGTATATTCCCCAGATCTTAATTAGGAGAACTTGAACAGTTACAAACCATTGCCACTGCCTGAATCCTCTGTGTCTTAGAGCAACTCTGTACTTGTTCCTCTGGAGCGTTCTTGTGGGGCTTGTGTCCACCAGGCCTGGCTGGAATCAGGAGCCAGAGTGCTGAGGACAGTACCTGGGGCAGGAGCACTGAGCCACTTGCTCAGAAAGAAATGGGGAACGGAACGCTTCAGAAATCCTTGGACATCTCTGTGAGAATGGTGATTTATTTAGTGGTAGTCGTTATCAGAAGCAGAGACTTTGTGTTTAGATGCAGTTAATGAAGTGAGAAATGTAGATAAGAGACAATTTGTAAGATATACAAACTTGCTTACAGTGAGGTACTTGAAATACAAGCTATTTAAAGACCTCTTATTCACCACCCTGCAAAAACCCTCCAGTCAGCATGCTACAGTTCACCTCATTGCATGTGTTTGCATGTGTAGGTTCCCTTGTTCTAGGAATCCTCCCAACGATGCGTGTCCAGGTGGGCTGACAGCAGTCTTCTTACAGCAGTGCTCTAGGCACCATCCAAGAGCTTCTCTCCAGCCCCCAGCTGTGTGTCCCTCAGGGGAAGACCTGGGGCTCTCTTGGTAGCTGATCTTTCCTGTTTCTTTGGGGCTCAGTTGCTCTGCTCTTGCCATGAGTTACTGGCCAAGCGCTTCTGCTCTGCAGCTCTGGGCTCTCAGCGGGGCTGCCTGGCTCTTTGGAGTAACGAGGAAAAGCTCTTCTTGGTGCAGGACAGAGAATTGCAAAGGCCTGGAATGGAGTTATGTAGGGAACTGAGCTGGACTGTTCTGGAGCAGCCCTGGGAGGGCTGGGTTGGGGAGCTTCACCTCCGCAACCTAGGGCAGAACTTGCATCTGTGCTTCCCCCATGGTGCCTTACAGAGCACTGACCTCCTCCTTGCTTTCCAGCACAATTACAGAGGCAAAACACTTCTGTCGACAAGATCTCAGGGAGAGGCTTGTAGGGAGTGGGACGGTGAGTTCTCATTCCCACCATCTGTTCCATCTGTAGCCCCAGCTCAGAGCACGGCCCAGCTGCAGTGACCATCACCCCAGGTCTGCAGAGGAGCTTCCTTTTGCCCTGTGGGAAGGAGAGGGGATCCCATGGATTCAAACTTTGTTGCTTTTCTTGTGCTTGTCTGTAAATGCACAAATGAAGGGTAAAAAACCAATTGAAATTCCACTTAGAAACAGCTTATTTCATTGCAAGATTTTCCAGTTAAGTTTGAGTCTCTCCAGCACAATGTCTTTGTTAGCACAGAAACTTTGTCAGACTTTCCTTTTTCTTCATTTTATCCTTTTTTCATCCCCACATAACGCATTAGAGGTGTTCATTGGGTTTATTTGGTTTTTCCTTCATGGAATCATGGGTAGTTTCATTGCAACTCATCTCTTTCTGTTTGTTTCGTATAGGGCTGGTAGTGCAGGACCATTCAGACCCCCTGTTCAGTTCCTATGCCTATAAGTCCCACTACCTACTGAATGAGTCAAATCGTGCTGAGTTGATGAAATTACCTATGATTCCTCCTCCTTCGTCAGCTTCCAAAAAGAAATGTGAGAAAGGTAACCAAAATAGTTTCTTTCTCTTTAATTTACTTTCGCTTTTTCTATTTTTTCTCTCTAAATCAACGGAGAAATGTCTGCTTGTCCCCTGACACTGACTGCTTTCAGTGACCTTCACTCATGGTTTTTGTGAGCCTGTGTTCATGTTGTTGGCGATTTTTAATTTTTTTTTTTTTATTATAAAAGGGCTTAAAATAATTGCTGTCACTAAATTCTCCTTGGAAGAGATTTGGTCACTCTCTATCTGGCCTGGGCTGTTCCAGGTTCAGGGAGCTGTTTGCACAGCAATGTGAGGAGGAGGCAGATGGATCTCGATATTGTTGCAGTTCAGTGTTTACCTGGATGATGCAAAAGCACTTAAACTGATTGGAAGCAGAGGGGCATGTGCTGCTTCGGACCTCGGGCAGGTCCTGAGAGGAGAGAGGGCGTTTGGGGCTGGACAGGGGTGGGTGCCGTGTCTTGTGGAGGGTGCCAGAGCAGGAGGGCAGGAAGGTTTGGCCTGAGTGTGTCCCCACGAGTCCCCGGGCCTCGTGTCCCACCTCCACCACCGAGCCAGAGTGCCCCATGCCTGTCCCCTCCCGTGGGGACGGGTCCTTGCTGCAGCTGGGCTCAGGGACCCCGCAGGGACCCCGCATCTCCGGACAGGGCCACCTCCTGCTGCCAAGGGGGCTGAGGCTCTCCAGACCCCTTGGGGTTGGGTGGCTGAGGCTCTCCAGACCCCCCTGGGGCAGTTCCTGCTGTCTGTGTGCAATGCTCAGCTGTGGTCTTTCGTTCCCCACAGAAATTTGGTTCCCCGGGAGCGTTCAGAGCCGGTGCCCCATTTCCCAGCCCAAGTTAGGTCGCTGTCAGCGTTGTGAGATCAATGGCTTGCAGTAGTCCTGTAATTCCTGAAAACAAGAATTATTTTGAGCCCTGTGCTTAGCTTGAGCCATATCTGCCTAATGCATCCCGAGAGCAATGTTGGGTTTTTTCTTGCTTAGCATTGATAGTTTTATGTTTGATTTTGTTTGATTTTTGCATCTCTTGGCATTTTCTCATCTTGGATAATGTTTCAGTAATTTGTCTGTATTTCCTCTGAAATTACATTTGCAAAAAATACTTCAAAAATTTCATTATGGGTTTGGATGCTCTGGAGGATCCATGTGACTGGATTTTACTGGATTTAGCAGAGGAAATACAGTGTTGGTCATGCAACTGAATTGTTTAAGGAATGCTTATTGTAACATGCAATGATCAATTAATGCAATGATTTTTTGGGAAGTCTATAGGTGAACAAGATTTTCTGATAAAGGTTTAAAGTGACTATTCACACTTCTTTTGACACTGCGATCGAAAATTGGTTTGAATACTCTCAAGTATCTCCCAGATTTTCCATCTGGGAGACAAAATCTTGTTAATTGTTAAATATATATAAATATAAGAACCTATAACTATATATTTTATATAGCTACATGTATAAAATATTTCAGTATGTGTAATGTATCAAGTCATCTTACGTGAGCAGCTTTGCTGAGGGTGGCTTAGAGATGTGCTGTGGCTCTCCACATGTAACACATCATCCAAAATGTGAGCCAACCAAAATAACTTTTGCCCAAATTAGTAAACTTCAGAAATTCACGTGAACCCCAGTGATGAGGCTCCCTCTGTGCACCAGGAATTTTTGGGATGGGGACAACTCATGTGTGTCTCATTCTGCTTTATGTACTAGGCTCATCCTGATAAACTTTTTGTGGCATAAACACACTTATTACAACTCTTCTTCCTGTCCTTGCAGCAGAAAAGTATTGATCAACCTATAGGCTGTGGGGTTGGTGCTCACTAATGATTGCTGGGGATTCAGTCAGAGCAATGTTGATTGAAAAGGATTCTTTAAAAATGTGGAGTTTTGTGGTTGCTTTGGCCATCACCAGAGCACTAAAAGCTGGTAGCACTGTTCCCAGCTGCAGTGCCTCCTTTGGGAATGGTGCTCCTCCTGCCAACCCACCTCGTGTTTGAGTCCTCAGCTGCTTTTGTGTCTGATGCAGTTAAGAGTCCCAGCTTAGATTAAGCCCTGCACAGTCCTTTTTAACCAACATTGTTAAGTTTGACTTGATCCCTTTCTTTTGCCATTTTTCTGTGGGGCAGTGGGAATCTGGAGTGGATGATTTTAAATGAATGTAAATTGCTGTGCACGGGGGTAGCAAATCCTGACTTCTACAAACCAAGCAGGGCTTCTTTGTTTCAAGGTGGAAAACTGTTGTGCTGTGAGTCGTGCCCAGCTTCCTTCCACCCCGAGTGTCTCAGCATAGAAATGCCTGAGGGATGCTGGAATTGCAATGACTGTAAAGCTGGCAAGAAGCTGCGGTACAAGCAGATCGTTTGGGTCAAGCTTGGGAATTACAGGCAAGTTCACCTTTTGGGGGTTCTAATGCTTTGGATGTTTTAAATATTCTGGGATTGCAGGAAGATAAAGCATCTCCGTCATCGTGAACAAGAGTTAGAAATACAATAATTTCTCTGCTTGGGCAGTCAGACATGGATGTCACCCTTGAAATGCGATGCTCCTGCTTCTCCCAGGCAGTGATGGACTCTGGATTGCACACACCTCTGTTCTGCAGAGCATGATCAGGATGTGGGAAGGCAGGGGCTGGCAGAGCCCAGCTGTCCTTGCTGGTGTTTGCTTTAGACAGCTGCAGCAATACAGCTGTTTGCAGGTGATCCTGGAATCCCACTCTCAGGCCACGGATATTCTTAGAAGGCTTTCCCAGAATTTGGAGTGAGAATGTTGCTTGTGTTTTGCATGGAGCTTCCCAGGCATTGCCAGCAGGAGCCTTGGCTGCATGAGGGAGGAATTCATTTCCTTAAGAGAGGAAAACTGGCTTTTATTTCTCAGTCCCATTAGGGAAACTGGGAAGCTCTGGTTCAGGGAACTTACATTCTTCTTTTCTCTCCTACTCTGCAGGTGGTGGCCAGCAGAGATCTGCAATCCCAGGTCTGTGCCTCTCAACATACAGGGCCTCAAACATGATATCGGGGACTTCCCAGTATTTTTCTTTGGTTCACATGACTACTATTGGGTACACCAGGGCAGAGTTTTCCCTTATGTTGAAGGAGATAAAAGCTTTGCTGAGGGGCAAACTAGTATTAACAAGACCTTCAAGAAAGGTAAAATCAAACAAAGTTTATAGCGGTTTATGACAATTCCACGTGTTTGTGTCTCCATCACCACTTAACCTGCATGGGAATATTATGTGACTAGTGTTCTGTGTTCACGTGAAATCCAAGCATTGTGTTGATCCCTTGACTGCAGATAAAAATGTGTTTAAGTGCCTACTCATTGTGTGTTGTTGTGGGCCAGTTCAGTGCTTCCACAAACGGGGGAATGTTAAGATGGATCTTGGGCTCTGCTGCATGGGATCATTGTTCGGTATCTTGGTACCTGCTGAAAGTACCTGATGATAAATTCATGATAAATTGCAATAACTAATTTTTAGCTTGTCTTTTTGTTAATAGAGTTCTGTTCCTAGTCTTAAAAAAAAAATTAAATAGATACATGTACATATTTAATTAGCAGCAGCTGGGGCTGATTGCTTTCTATTCTGAATTCCTTGCACAGCACTTGAAGAAGCAGCAAAGCGTTTCCAGGAACTGAAAGCACAAAGAGAAAGCAAAGAGGCATTGGAAATTGAAAGGAATTCAAGGAAGCCTCCTCCCTATAAACACATTAAAGTGAGTTGGCCTCTTTCTATTTTATTTTTATTCTGTGTGTGAGGAAGTTGCCCTGTGCATGAGTAAGGATGCCTAGAGAAGGTGTGGCTGCCCACTCCCTGGCAGTGTTCAAGGATGGGTTGGGTGGGGATCACAGCAGCCTGGTCTAGTGGAAAGTGTCCCTGCCCGTGGCAGGGGTTGGGATGGATAGTCTTTAAGGTCCCTTCCAACTCACACTGTTCTATGATTCTAAGTTATGTACTTACACCAAGGTGTTCAACAGTGGAAACCTAAAGAAATCCACATAAGTAATTTTGCTGTTCTTTTCACTAATCCCTTGTTGTGTTTTACAGTACCGTAACACAGAATAAAATAACTTTTTCTTTGCCTTTTCATGTCAGTTATTGACTCAGTGCTCCCAGTGCATCGCCTTCATCCCTTGTTCTGCCCTTTGTTCCCCAGTCCAACAAGGTGATCGGGAAGGTGCAGATCCAGGTGGCTGACCTGTCGGAGATCCCGCGCTGTAACTGCAAGCCGTCGGACGAGAACCCCTGCGGGCTGGAGTCAGAGTGCCTCAACAGGATGCTGCAGTACGAGTGCCACCCGCAGGTGTGCCCGGCCGGGGAGCGCTGCCAGAACCAGTGCTTCACCAAGAGGCTCTACCCCGACGCCGAGATCATCAAAACCGAGCGCCGCGGCTGGGGCCTCCGCACCAAGAGGAGCATCAAAAAGGTACAGAGAGCCAGGACAGGGCTGTGACAGTCATCGGGGTGGGTCTGGGTGAGAGCATTGCACTCTGCACCTCCAGAGAATGAACTGTTTTAACCCCTCAGCAGCTGCCCGGCTGCTCAGAGCAATGCCCAATGCCTTGGTGGCCTTGTATCGAGGTGTCTGTCACACCCCAGCTCTTCTGATTTTCCTTAGAAAACACTGTTGGCCTGGAGGGCTGCTTTTAAACATGGGGTTTAGCCATTAGTTTTATTAAATTCAGGACTTTTTTTAATCTGTGTTTCATGAAAACTGTGTTACTGCAAGTGTTCTGAGCTTATTGACTACTAAAGTCCTAATAAAAGTGAAGTATGTAGTGAAAATACTTACTGTAACAGTTCCTGTTTCCTGAGGAGTCCATGAACATTGTCACATTGTCCTCCTTGAAAGAAAGCGGGAAGGTTGAAAGGGTTTTATAGACCTGACAACTGTCTTGTGTACTGAATGCAGGAACAGGACTGCCTTTTGTTCTGCCTGGGTGTATTGCTAGCACAGCAATTACCTGGTGCATGTATTCACACTGTGCCTACCAGACCAGTAAAGTGTAACACTTTTTGTGATGATCAGAGTCTTTTTTATAGGAAATGCTTTTTTCTGTGCTGCTTCCCTTTATGCATCCTAACCACAATCATAGATTTCTTACTTTTGTTCTCTTTTTGTTCTTTGTTCAGGGTGAATTTGTGAATGAATATGTTGGGGAGCTGATAGACGAGGAGGAGTGCCGGCTGCGGATCAAACGTGCTCACGAGAACAGTGTCACCAATTTTTATATGCTAACTGTAACCAAGGTGAATATCGTGTCTTGTTTGATAGCAAATGTCACTCAGCAGCAGGAAACCTCTTTGCTTTGTAAGTACTAAACACATCTTTGTCTTTTTCCTTGAAGGACCGAATAATAGATGCTGGCCCAAAAGGGAACTACTCTCGTTTTATGAACCATAGTTGTAACCCAAATTGTGAAACACAGAAGTGGACAGTGAATGGTGACATTAGAGTTGGACTGTTTGCTCTTTGTGACATTCCTGCAGGTAAAAGGATGGCACTATTTGGCATGTTTGCTTTTGTCTTGCAGTGGCCAAGTTCCTCACTTAGAATCGTGTTTTTTTTCTTGGAAGTGATTAATACCAGTGAAGTGTTCAGGAACTTTGTCATTCATTGGAGTGGAGATGTTACTTAAGGTTCCAGTTTTAGCAGGGGTCTCATGGTAACAAATGCTAATGAAATGCTGTTGTCACAGGCCTGTCTTCCCTCAGCGTCCATGTGGATGAATTGTTTTTCTTTAAATTTCAGGAATGGAATTAACATTCAATTACAACCTGGATTGCCTGGGCAATGGCAGGACCGAGTGTCACTGTGGAGCAGAAAACTGCAGCGGCTTCCTGGGAGTGCGTCCCAAGGTACATGGATGGAACTGGAGCTTCTCCTCCCAAATCCAGAAATTCTGTAGGGCAGAGAGGCTTTTGATTTATTTCACTCTTTAGCCTAATACTTTCTACCCTTGGAAGTCTCCAGAGATTCTATGGTCTGCCCTGCCATGCTGTTGTGTCTGGCGGGAAGTTAATTCAGAAACATCTGAATGAGCACTTCTGGCTTTTAGAGCTTAAAAACTATTTTAAATGGATCTCGTTTAAGAAGAATTCATGCAAATAATAACCCAAAATTTACTTGAATGCTGGGGGTTTATAAGTGACTCTGTGTTGTGATTTTCTCCTTCTTAGACAGCATTTGCAACAGCAAATGAAGAGAAGGTGAAAAATGCAAAACTAAAGCAGAAGAAACGGAAAATAAAAACAGAACAGAAGCAGATGCATGAAGATAACTGTTTCCAGTGTGGAGATGGGGGAGAGCTGGTCATGTGTGATAAGAAGGACTGTCCCAAAGCATACCACCTCCTATGCCTTAACCTGACTCAACCACCTTTTGGTAAGAACAGTGGCTCCTCCTGCTCAGCTTTTCCTTCCTGCTACAAGACAGTCTTGGAGATGAAATGCAGGATTCATGTACATAAAATACAGTGTTCACTTACATGAAATGCAGTATTCACTTGCATTAAGTGCACAAAATTTGCTTTTGCAATACCACTCACTTTTAGCAGTACATCAGGTGACTGTTCCTAAATGGAACCAGTGGGCAGAGGCTTTATCATACTTTTTAATGTTGTTCTTGTTCCTCTCCTTGAATCAAACTTCCTTTTATTTTGATTGAAACATGAGCATCATCTTTTTGCTTAAAAAATGCAAAGTAGAACTGTTTTCAGTCAGCTTCTTGTACGTGAGAGGCAGAAGTGGCGGCTGATTTTTCTGAACTTTGTTTGCATTCATCTGAGCAATCCAACACAGAGTGAGGGTTAAAGGCCAGTGCTGTCTCCAAATGCACTAATTCCAGTTCTTTCTCTGTCTCCTCCCATCCTCAGGAAAATGGGAATGTCCGTGGCATCAGTGTGACATCTGTAGCAATCCTGCCGTGTCCTTCTGTGAGTTTTGCCCCCATTCCTTCTGTAAGGATCACGAGAAGGGAGCCCTGGTGCCATCGGCACTGGACGGCCGCCTCTGCTGCTCCGCACACGACCCCAAATCTCCTGTGGCACCCGAGTACTGGAGCAAGATCAAGTGCAAATTGGAAGCACAGAATGCTGTGGAAGAGGCAAAGGAGTGAATTTGGTTAAAAACAAACACGAGAGGGGAGAAGAGGGGCAGCAGGCGATGAACTCAGAGTTTGCAATGCCACACTCGGCTTTGTCCTCGGAGCCGTCACGTGTGAGCTGGAATTGGGACCATTGACCTGAGAGAGAAGGACCAGGCAGTGGTGTTTGGTTTTTATTGTTTGGTCTTTCTTTTACCCTTGAATGTGCTACAGCAGCTCTTACTGTTGGAAACCAGGAGCGTCTTGGCCTTTGAAGAAAACCGTAAACCTTTTGACAGTGAAAAGAATATTCTGTTTAAAATAATGTTCTTTGAGTGTAGAAAGCAAAGCATAGCCACATATTTATTTATTTAATTTTGAAAGGGTGTTGAAGATCTGGCTTTGATCAGTCATCGTGTCTTTAAAAACAAAACAGCGAAGCCAACGTAACTTTTGTGTCTAGTTTATGGAAAGAGCAAAGCCTCTCCCCTCTGTAACTGAGATGCCAAACAGACAGGTGTGGGTGTCAGACCAGGTGACTCTGAAATGCCTCTGTTCCAGTACTTATTGTTAAAGGCATTGGAGAAGGTAGGTTTTCTCTCATGTTTACTTATGAATATTATTGTGAAGGTTTTCCTGTGAGAAATCAGGTGTGTGACTTCTGGGAAGTGCTCGTAACACAAGGTCTGGCAGTGGGGAAGAAATGGTGGTGCCTTGCTCCAGAGCTGTCTTGGGTATTTGCAGGCATGCAAAAATTCAGAGTTTATTTGCACAGCGGTCATTTCTTTATCCCACCCATTTTGGAAACCCCTCCCAGGCAGGAGAGGCTCCCAGCCCTCAGTCAGAGCTGAAGGCAGTCCTGCCAGTGGGTTCCTCATCTGGTTTGGTGGCAGTTACTGAGTGTGAGTCTTCAGTCCTGCCTTCTCAGGCTCCCCTTGGCTTCAGGGAGGCTTGGGCACGTGGGGGACCTGACCCATGTGCATGTTGGTTTCGATGGAATGTTAAGATATTTTTGTTAAGAGAGATCTTCTAACTTTAATCTTCATTGTTAATGGAGCTGAGGAACATCTCAGCACTTCCTCAACGAACAGGGTATTTTGTGTCTGGGTAAGGGCCATATCCCAGCAGCCAGCTGATGCCTCAGGAGATGGTTCTGTCTTGGATTTCCTCCGTTAATCAGAGAGACAGACTCCTTCAGTGAGGCTTTCAAAGTGGCTCATGTTGGCTCTTGTTCCAGAATTTTTTTAGAAAACCTATATTACTCCATGTTTTTGTGCAAGGAGCCACGGGGCACTGGTGTCCCCAGGCTGGAGCTAGTTTTGGTGACTCTTCCCCCCAGCCCACGATCTCACCAAGCACTGTCTCTGCCCCCACCCTGGTATAGCGAGTACTTCTGACTTGTGTGCTGATAACAGCTACTCCCTGCCAGCCTTTGGTCGTGGGTACTGAAAATAATCAAATGTTGCTGGTATCTGGCTGAACTGAGCCTTGGAATTAAGAGCCTTGTCTCTGGAAAACTGCTTACACAAACCTGTGGGAACACGGAGACTTCTCAGATCAAGAAAAAGTCTGTGTGGAATTTAGAACCTGTCTTGCCTCTGCCTGGTGTCCTTCTCATCCTCAAATTGATGTACAGGGGGAGTTTTCTGTGTGTGCGGTGGTAGAGTGGTAGATACACTACAGTCCCTGAGCAGCTGCTGTGCCATGGACTCGGCCCAGAGCACGTGCCCACGCCTCCCTTGGGGTGACAGACCCCACGGGTGTCTGCAGCACTCCTGGGGCAGCAGCTCTTGGGATCCCTGAAGCACTTCCTGCTGTGGGCCATGCTCCAGTGAGGGTCCGACACTAACCCTGCTGGAAAGCAGTGCTGGATTTTGGTATTTTTAAAGGAAAAAAAAGGTACAAAAAGGATTTTATTTTTCTTAATGTTTTCTGTGGGAAATGTCTCTTTTTAAGCTCTTAATGAGGATGTTTAACCTTCTCAGAAATTCCAAACACAGCTCTTGCTACTGTGTCTGTAGGGCCTGAGGTGTTGACTTTATATTGTTTATTAGGCTTGATAATATTCAGTGATTTTCTCTGAAGTCAGAGCATTCTGATATTGCAGCTATCAGCTGATATATATATATATATATATATATATGTGTATATGTGTGTATATATATATATATATATCAGATATGTTGCGTGCTGCTGTGTGAGTGCACCGACCTGCTCCATTCATTCCGTGTCCATGGTGACCTGCTGAACAGAGGGATGTGTGGTGTGGCAGCACCAGGACACCCTGGGAGCATTGGATGGGAGCCACAGACTGTCAGGGGCCACCTTGGCCATGCCACAGAGCTGTGCCAGGGCACAGGACACAGGGAGGGCACAGAAGGCTTCAGACTTCTATTTTAAAAGTTCTTAAAAATGCTGTGATGAAGGCTGCTGCTCCTCTTGTGCCACTCGATGTCTTGGTTCACTTTGTGTTCAGACTTCTTAGAGATGCTTCTTTTTTCCACCAAAAAGTGATTCATAGCAGCCAACAGCTGGGCTTGGACTCAGAAGGGAAAACAGGAGAGGTTGTTCAGTTTGTGAACAAAACTCTGAACTGAAGAGAAGGTGAGCCTTTCAAAAAGCTTTAACATTGTTAGATGAGAGCAGGCCACTTCAGAGGATCTTGGTGACTGCAGGGGCTGTTCTGGGTGCCAGGCTTAGATGTTAAAATGTACATTTTCACCATGTCTTTGTAAACTGAGTAACCAGAATGTAGTTGCTTAGTGCAGTTCCTTTGTAAGGAAAAGATTGCACAGCTGTTCTGATGGATTGGCTTCAGCAGAGTGGGAGGCAGCTGCTGAATTAATTTGTGTGGGCTCCAAATTAAGGAATCTTGGATAGTTGGGTCATTTCATGCTGAGACCTAGGGGAAATCCACAAAACTGGTGATTTTGGTGGAGAATTGCAGTGTGCTGTCCCAGCACATTGTTGTTCCTTCACGGGAACACACCGGCATGTTTTTCTCTTAGTTTCATGTTAAATTTTTGGGGTGGCCTCACACGTCTGGTGACCTCCTGCCTCCAGCTCTGCCACCTGGGCAGTGCCTGAGCTGCCCTGCCCAGGGAACAGGGTTTGTGGTTTACTGGAGCTTTTCCTCTGCAGCTGCACCGGGGCACAGTGCAGGCACCCTGCAGCCCGTGGCCAGATGAATCTAGAAGCAGGAATTCCACGATTCTGTGATTCCAGTGGTGCAGAGGCCGGCTCCACCATTCCTGAACACATGGTGCAAGCATTAGCTGCTGTAGCTGTCAGATTATTGTATAGACTTGTCCTGTCCTAGGCTGTTGAAGGCGTTTGCAGCTCAGGAAGGAAATTTCATGGGCAAATCACCTTCTCTGGTCACCACATGGTCTTGGAGAATCAGTTCAAATGGAGTAATAGGGCTGGAACGTGGATTTTTGGCCTTTCTTCTAAAAAAAACCCCCTTATTTTATCTTAATTTCAGGATAGAATGGGAAAGACACAATTACTAGACATAATTATCAATGAGCATAAAATCTGTATATATTGAAACTTTACAGAATTATGTGGGCGGGGAGGGGGGAGGGTGGGATGGGGGTGTCCGACGCTGGTACGGAGAAGTCACTTTAACATGGAAACCTCTGCCTCATTGAATTCAGGGTTTAATGTACTTGAAGCTCTGCGGTTCCTTTTACAGCTTTTTTATTTATACATGATTTTTTTGTATACTGCATTGAAAATGTCCTTGACTTCCCCCAAGCTCCTTCCTGCTCCCGCTGTACAGTGGATCCATGGCAAACGGGAGGGTTTGGGAGCAGCTGTCTCGGAGGTGTGTGCTCGCCAGGTGTTGCGTGGGAGACGGCGACCTTGGGGCACTGCTGTCCCTTTGCTTCCCATTCCCATCAGCTTTCCCCACCATTTCTCTTTGTGTAGCAAAAAACATTTGCACTTACGATGCACTCCTACACGTTGGATGTATTCCCAGTGTTGTTCTGAGGGAAAAAGGAGAAAAAGAAAAAGGCAGAACAGGAAGAAAAGAAAAGTTGTTCCCTGTGATACTGTATTTCCGAGTGAGCAGCTCAGGTCTGTGTTCCCCTGGGAGGGGTCTTGCTGCTCCAGAGCGGGAGGTAGGGAGCTGGAACTGTGCTTTGTGTAGGGGATTTCTGTGATTAATGTGAATAAAAAAGGGAAAACGTGTGAATTTGCCAAAGCCATTTACCACTCCCTGTGCCCCGGGGCTGTGCCCTCCTGTGCCACCTCCAGGGGCCGGCAGCTGCCGGGGTCCCTCTGGAGATCCCGGCTGTGTGGGGTCCCGGGGAGCCCCCCACCCTGCAGTTCTCTCTCGCTTTTGGGTCATAACCAGACTGGATGAACCCCTACGCTCCCTGTCCCAGGTGGATCTGTATCTCATTTTGGTGTCACTTTTCCAACAAGCCAGCGGCGCTGCCGCAGCCCCCGGGGTGATCCTGTCCCGTCGGAGCCGGGGGCTGGGGGTTTGCATTCGGGGTGCTGTGAGGACCCCAGCCCCTTTGTCTCCACGCGAGTGATGTTGCACAACACAGATCCCCGCGGATCCGTCTCCATCCCCACGTGCTCTGTAAGATGGACCTTTGTAGAGTCGTTATTTCTGTAGACTTTGTTTATCTGTAACAAACTTTGTAGATTCTGTGAAATGTTATTTTAACGAAATCACTCGAGTCTTTAATAGCAAGGCGTCGATATTCACCGAAGTCGGTATGGAAGAGTTTTTGGACGCAGATGCAGCCCTGGCACTACCGAGGAGTGTCTGATTCCACGGGGCATTAATGTATCATGACTTGATGTTGCCGCATAGACTTTGAGATATCCAATATTTTGGGGGGTTTGTGTTGGCCTCTGTCCTCTTGCATAGTGTGAAGCCTGTAAAGCTGGTTCCCTGTACATAGATAGCTCCTGTCCTCTAGGTAGAGCGTATCGAGACTTGCCTGTAATATTTTAGCTTCTTACTGACTGTGTGTGATGGTAGAACATATAATTTTTGTACATTCTATTTACTGAGATGTTGCCTTTTTTATTTTATTTTACAAATACTCTGGAATTCCGATGTGGTTTTTTTTGGATTTTGGCTTGGGTTTTTTTTTTTTTGGTTTTTTTTTTTTTTTTTTTGTTTTGGTTTTTTTTTTTTTTTTTTTTTTTTTGGTTTTTTTTTTCTTTTTTTTATCTATTTTTTTTTTCCCTTTTGCTTTTCCGTGAGGATTCCTTTGGAAAGGTTTTTAATGACATTCCACTGATCTGAAATTTTTTGCTTGAGGTTGACTTCAATAAATCGTTCTGAATGTTCCAATGATGAGATGAGTCAGTTCCGTCTCGGGGCGGGGCGGGGGGATAACGGGACTCCCGGCTGCGGGCCCTCCTCCGGGCGGGCCGCGCTCGCCCCGCCCCGGCGGCTCCGCGGGCGGGCAGTGGCCATGCGGCGAGCGGAGCTGGCGGCCGAGGCCGCGCTGCGGGCGCTGCTCCTCGCCACCTTCGGGTGGGTGCGGGACCCCCGCCCGCCGCCCCGCCCCGCCCGCCGCAGCGCTCATGTGCTCGTCTCGTTCCAGGATCCTGGAGTTCCTGCCGCCCTTCCAGCGCGTGCTGCAGCCCGAGGAGATGTGGCTCTACAAAAGCCCCTACGTTGAAGTGGACCACGTCCCCACGGTCTTCATGTTTGTAAGTTCAGTGGGTTCCTGAAGTGGTTTGGGTCGGAAGGGACCTTAAAAGATCATTTCGTCCCTCCCACTACGGGGGATGCCCCCCTTCCACCAGACAAAGCCCTACATAATCTGTCTGTGAACAGTTCCGGGGCTGGAGCATCCACACATTCTCTGGGCAGCCCGTGCCAGTGTTTCCTGCATTTACTTTGATTTATTCTCGAATTGCCAGCTCTCCTTTTAAAGCAAAGCTGCTGGCTAAAGGCTTGTACTGCAATACCTGCAGCTCCTAGTGCACGTTGCAGAAAGTGCAGGATATCGTATCCTTGTGGATAAATAGCTGCAGGGAGGGGCTGTGAGGATGGAGCCCAGCTCTGCTCAATGGGGCGAGAGCCTCAAGCTGGACCATGGACATTTCCACCTGAACAGGAGGAAGAGCTTTCCTCTGTGGGTGACTGAGCAGTTACACAGGCTGTCCAGACAGTGGGAGTCTCCTCACCTGGAGATACTCATAATCCATCTGGTCACAGTCCTGGGTGATGTGCTCTGAGGACCCTGAGCAGAGGGGTTGGACTTGATGGTCCCAACCCCAGTGAATCCCTTTCTACCCCTCCTGTGAGATTAGTACCAACTAGGCCAATATACATATAGTGATCTTTGTCGTATTTTGAGGCTTTACCATCCAGGGTTGCCTTTGGGATTTGAAGCTCATAAAGAGATGAGGACTTTGCACTGTTGTCCAAAATCCATTCCACGTCTAACTTACTGGGCACATGGAAGATAGCACAGCTCTTGCTATCAGGGAATGTTTTCCTTGCAAGCAGCTATTTTTAGCAGGGATTTATTATCATTTTATTGTCAAATGTTTTCCCAACGGCTCTAGGCTTGGTTAGAGGAGTTTGACTAACTCTGTGTTGGAGTTCCAGGAGAGAGCAGTGTGTCAGAGGGATTGGCTCCCTCTGTCACAGGGGTGAGGCGAAGGGCTGTGGCTCCTGAGTTGGCAAATGGCAGGTGGGATTTCCTGCAAGAGGTGGCCGCTAAACATTAAGGACAAAACCTCGGGATAGCATTTGGAACAGGCGGTGTAAAGCAGGACGTGTGCCAGAGCTCAGGTGGGAGCAGACTCCATGGGAGCCTGGCAGTGGTGAGGGTGTCCCAGGGTGAAATCCCCGGGGGCTGAGATGGGGATGGTGATAACTGTCTGCTCTGAATCAGCAGCTGCTGTGGTTTTGCTGACAGAGCTCGGGTGCTGCTGACAGAGCGCTAATGCTGGGGCTTGCTCGCAGGGAGGGGAGAGCTGAGGTGCTGTGCCTAGGGACACCCCCAACAAGCAGCCAGAGCAGCACTCTGCCAGGAGAGCTGTCTGAGAACCAAAGGATGTGCTGGGCTGATCAGGGCCTGCTGCAAATCCAGCTGGTGGGGGATTGTGTTCTGATGGAACTGCAGCGATTGCAGAGGACAGATTGCTGCTTGCCTTTGGGAAGGGAAGTGTACTCAGAGTCTTCTTGAGTAACTGCTCTTGTGATCTGGTGAGAACTTAAAGCTGCTTCACTGACACCTAAAATTCTCCCTGTGTTGTGCAGTTCATCGCATTTCTGTCTCCCTTGTTGCTCATCATCCTGGCGAGGCTGTTCATGGGCGCTGACCACGAGGACACGAGGGAAGCCTGCCTTGGTGAGCTCCTCCTTGTTCCAGGGAAAGGCAGCTTGAGCCCTGCCCATGCCTGAACATGCTGCACTCTCAGGTGGGGATGATGCTGATGTGACCCTTTTGCTCTCTCTCAGCTGCCAGCCTTGCTCTTGCCCTGAACGGGGTTTTCACAAATGCCCTGAAGCTCGCAGTGGGGAGGTGAGGACTGGCTGGTTCCCAGCTGCGCCGCGGGGCAGGCAGGTCTGCAATAGCCACATCAGGGCCAGGAGCTGAACTTGGACATGCTCAGCCTGGAAAGAATGTGGTTTTTTCTAGCTGCAAAGACAATTTAGAAATAGAAAAAACGCTGGGGAGCTGCTGTCTTAGGCCATCACTCAGATGGGCTCACGTAGGCCCAGGCCGGGGAGGATCGCGTTGGCACGGGCAGCTCCCTGTGCTCACTGCTGCCCCGCGGGTGCTGGCAGTGCCCACGCAGGGGGGCCCTGAGCTCCACTTCCCTGTCCCAGGCCACGGCCTGACTTCTTCCACCGCTGCTTCCCGGACGGCCGAGCCAACGCCGAGCTGGTGTGCACGGGAGACGCCCGCAGGGTGACCGAGGGCCGCAAGAGCTTCCCCAGCGGACACTCTTCCTGTGAGTCTGCCACGTCTCCTTCCTGCTGCAGCCCTGGGCAGCGAGCTCTGGGGGGCAGGACCCGTGGGGAGGGCAGCTTGGATTTGCTTTCCTGCACCCCACAGCTTTGGCTGCATTCTGAGGGGGACTCGGGTTTCCCTCTGCAAAGCAGTGGGGTGAGAAATGTGGTCCAAAGCTGTCTGCAACCCCAGAAGGAGGGATGTGTGCCAGGTAGCAGCTTCTAGGATCCATCACTCCCAGCTGGTACTTCCTTGGCTCACAGGCAGGCACCTCTGACAGCCCTTCCACTGCAGCAGCAGAGGGTGAAGGTCTGGCAGCAAAGCCTGAATATTCTGAACCGACATTGTTCTGTTCTCTTCCAGTTGCCTTCGCTGGTCTTGCCTTCTCTGCCTTCTACGTGGCAGGGAAGCTGCACAGCTTCGTTCCAGGCCAGGGGGGCCGGGCCCTGCGCTTCTGTGCCTTCCTCTTCCCCCTCTTCCTGGCTACCCTCATCGCCGTGTCCCGCACCTGTGACTACAAGCACCACTGGGAAGGTGGGTGAGCAGCTGCTGGTGCACCTGGGTGGGGCTCGGCAGGTGCCCTGAGCAGGGCACTCCAGGCACGGGGGGGCTGTGGTGCCACAGAAGTGTTCAGAGCCCCAAACAGCAAGTTGGGTTTTTTTTTCTCCTCCAGTGGCAATTTTGCTGCCTCCTGCAGGGAACTGCTGCCTTCCTCTGTGGTTTTGAAATACATACCAAGCTTGGGTTTACAGCCAAGTCAGGTTATGGATCTAGCAGAAAAGCTGCTGCTGAGGAATTGATCACGAGGCTTGGGAGGGTGAAGGACCATTAACTTTTCTCTGGTCTTGCCCACAGATGTGTTGGTTGGCTCAGTGATGGGCTTGGTGCTCGCATACCTGTGCTACAGGCAGTACTACCCTCCCCTGACAGACCCCACGTGCCACAAACCATCTCTGGCCAAGCCCAAACCGCTGCCAGCGCACGAGGAGAAGCCTCCAGCTCCCAGCTTCCACATGAACATCTAGTGCCAGGCTCTTCCTGCCTGCTCCCTGGATGCCAGGGCAGGGCGAGGCTTGGGGGAGGCTGCTCAGGAGAAGTGAGGATGAACCCCTGGGCAAGAGTTCCCTGCCGAGCTGGTGAGTTTCCTGCCCTGGCCCTTGTGTTGCTTCATCTCATTGAATTTTGTAGGCCACCCTCTCTTCAGGCCCACTGTGAAGCAAGGGAGGCACTCGGGCTGCCAACCTGCACAAAGACAGTTGGGGTGTGAACACAAACTGGGAAAATGCGACAACCCAGTGTGCTCAGTCTGGTGGGAGTTCTTGTGTCCAGTCCAGGAAGCACCACTGGCCACCTCCCTGCAGTCCAGCCGAGCTGTCCCAGCCCTTCTCCTGGGAAATGAAGTGCAGGACCTGCCAACTTTGAGCTTTTCTAATTTCCCAAATAAAGGAGTTTAATTTTTGTAATGAGCTGTGGTACTAAAACTTTATTTCAAGGTTTGGGTTGTTGCTTTATAAGCCGTTTCCTCTGGTGTCTGCAGGGCTTTCTGGTGGGTGCTCTTTCCTTGCAGCTTTAGTAGTTTCAAGGAGAGATGACAGCAGAAAATGAAATGGTGTCTGGGAGCTTCCCTGCACCTGTGTGAGAGCATCCTGCACAGGTGCTCATTTCCTTGCCTATGGTCTGTCAGACAAGGAAGGGCAGAGTGCTGCTGAGATCCAGGGCCTGCTGCCTCGCAGGAGCTCTGGGAGCAGTTGTTTGTCACTGGTCCCTTCAAGGACAGGTTTCAAGTGTGTGTACATGCAAACAGCACAGGTGATGCTGCAGCAGAGCAAGGCAGGTGAGTCAGTAATGAAACACCACCCCATCAGCTGCAGTTTGGACCCTCTATAACTCTGCAGCTTCAATAGTTACAGAAATAGCTTCACTTTCCCCTAAAACTGCACATGTGAATTTTATAGCCCTTCCCTCTCCCCTCAGACATGCACACACCACAGTCATCTATGTATTTATTTTGGCTTTTACTGGAAAAGACATTAAATAACATTTAAAATGTATTTAATTTTTTTTTAACAAAGTGCATAACTTAAAAAGCTGATCATTAGTGTCCCATGTTAAGACTGTTCCTTTTCCTACTCCCATGAGACCTTAGCCAGCAGTTAGGTGCTGACCAAGCAGCTTGGCTGTTCCTGCAGTCAGGTAAAGAACAGCTTCTGTTCCTTGGGAGGGGAGGAGGGATGGAGGCTGCAAACAAAACCCTACCAATAGTGCAAATAACAGACAATGGAGAAAAAACAAACCAACAGGCTGTGGGGGAAAAAAGGCTCCTTACCCCATGCAGGGCAAAAGTCAGCAGGAGGGAAAGTGGTTTGGCTCTTCCAAAGGCTGCACAGCAACACCTCACACAGCACTGGAGCTCCAGCCCAGGCACTGAGCCAGCCCAGGGGCTTTGGTGCCCAGGGCAGGATCACAGAGGCTCTCCAGCCCTCCCCCCTCAGAAAAGACCTTGAAGGCAGGTGCAGTCTGAGCTGCCTACAGAGCTGGTGTCATTCCTGCAGTGTGCAGACCCTGCTGGATCTGGGCTCCACCTTCACTGGCTGCGTTTTGTACATTTAAAGCTAAACAAGGAGGGGAGCGTGGCAGGCACAGATCTCTGTGCTCACCTGCCAGCCCCGTGGCACAGCAGCACTGCTCCGTGTCCCTGCAGGGCTCAGAGGGCTCGCCTTGCCTGCCACTGCCAGCAGCAGCTGCTGTTCCCCGGGCTGGCTGGAGCTGGAGGGGAAGCTTTCCTTAGAGCAGGCGCAGCGGGGCACTGGCGGGGCAGATGCCCTTGGTTTGCAGGCTGGGCTGGGTGGGGGTGCTGAGCTGCCCCCAGCAGCACACCACAGCAGGAGCAGCACGAGCATGCTGCTCTCACGGGGTGCTTCACGGGGCAGCCCTGTCTGGCACAGCCCGAGGGTGCACAAGCGTGCAGCAGCAGTGCAGGGCTGAGGGTGCCCGCTGCACAGCCCTGCCGGCTCGCCAGCAGTGCAGGGCTGAGGGTGCCCGCTGCACAGCTCTGCCGGCTCGGCAGCAGTGCAGGGCTGAGGGTGCCCGCTGCACAGCTCTGCCGGCTCGGCAGCAGTGCAGGGCTGAGGGTGCCCGCTGCACAGCCCTGCCGGCTCGGCAGCAGCCTGTGCGTGCCCTGGGCTCTTCGCCTCCCGGGCCTGCAGTGCTGGTGTGGGGGTTTGTGTTAGCAGTCAGCAATCTCCCTTGCTCCAAGGCTCTGCAGCTCTTCCCACACTGTGTGTTTAAGGCTTTTTCTCCTCGAGGTCCCGGGCTGCGAGCGTCCTCACCGACCAAGGTGCAGGCTCAGGGCCTGGCTGGGCTCTGAGCCCGGACAGCTCGTCTGCTGCAGTGCTGGAGGAGCTGGTGTGGGGACTCACAGGGTGCAGGGTTAAAAGTACACGTTGCCACAGGGAGTCACTGTACAGGCGTTGTGTGTGTTTGAGCAGAAGTGGTTTTCCTTGATAGTTTTTCACCCTACCCAAAATGGAAGAAAATCCATCCTTATCTCCAGGCAGCAGCAAGTACTTGGGAAGCAGCATGCAGGACACGGCAGCAGAGGAGAGAGGAAGGCAGAGAAGAGATCTGGACTTTCCTGGTGAGTACGCTGTGGGACTGGACCTGAGAAAGCAAAAGGAGAACACAGGAATAGCTGCAGCCAGAATCCAGCCCCCCGGGCCCTCCTTGGTTCTCTCCTCATGTCTGATCATGCTTGTGTGCAGGGAAGAGGAAAGAAGCCAAAGGTGCTGACAAGCCAAAGAAGAAAGCTGACACAGGTTCCCTGCCTTAGATAAAGGATATTAGTCCCTCAAACCAACCAGATCTCCTCTGAGGTGTCCTAGGAAATCCAGTAGGGATTTAGGCAGAGGTGACTTACAGCCAGAACAGCACAGGTGGGTCACTGGCTTCCTGGTAAAGGCTGATCCAGTGTGATGCCTTGTGTCTGGTAGATCTCCTTCAGAACCAGCAGAACAGTGTCCTCTGACTCCCTGCAGGGGAGCAAAGGGAATCAGAAGGGAATGCTTCCCTGCACTCTGTCAGGCCATCTGTGATGGCTGGGGTAGATGCAGTGCTCTGCAATGCAGGCAGCACAAGGAGAACCACAAGTCTCCTTCCTCTGTCCGTGCCCACCCTCTGTGTGTCACAGACAGGAGAAGACCTTCTTGCCTTTATCAGCTGAGGCTTTTCTTACTACACTGCCTTTGAAACTGATGTCATTCTGCTTCCACCACACGTAAATTTGAAGCCCTGAGCATTACACAGACACTTACCAGTAGCAGAGATGCCCCTGGAGTGCAAACAAGTACTCGTTGAAGCTCTCTATTGGCTTCTCCTGCAGCACGTAGTCGATGCGGTTCCCTCCGTTCAGCCTCCCCACGTTGATTGGGGGGGCCTCTTCCTTCACTGCTGCCACAGGCTCCTCTGGCTTTGTGTCTGCAGGAAGGCAGAGCAGCATGGCTCACCCTCAGGGCACCAGCAGCCATGACAACACAACAGCAGGGCCCTGCCCTCCCTTCACCCCTCTGCAGCTCACACAGGGGAGAGGCAGCTGAAGTGCAAGGGACACCCAGAGGAGGGGGACGGGCTTAAAACGTGGTGTGGTGTGCTGAGACCCTCCCCCAGAAAACCCCTTCATCAGGTGCTAACAGGGGAAGGCCACAGCATTTGGGGACAGCCAGGTGTCTCCACAGCCCAAAGGTGATCCCTCTCCTGGGCACAGGTGATGGGCAGTGTGGCTGTGGGAGTGCAGGCACGCTGCTTCACGGGCAGCTCCCAAGGCTGCATCCCTGGCTGCCCCCAGCCCCCACCACCGACCTGGCTGCTTCTCAGTGCCAGCCTCTGCCTCGGCCTCGGCCTCGGAGCTCCCTGCCTCCAGGGCCGGCACGGGAGCGCGGGTGAAGGACTGCCAGGCCACCCGCAGGGAGCCCAGCAGGTTGTTCTTCAGGTCCACGCTCATGCGAGTCAGCCCTTCCTTCAGCTCTGCAAGGCAGGAGGGGGGTGGCTGTGGGGTTGGGGGCTGCAGCAGCAGCCCTGGGCCAGGGGACAGGGGCTGCCTGTGCCATACCCAGGTGCATCCTCTTCCTGCCCTTGTGGTGGGGCAGCAGCATGGGCTCAAACTCCAGCTCTGGGACAATCATGGGCTCGATCCGATACGCCACCGGGTCAAACTGCACACGAGAGGGGGACAGTGGCCAGGGCTCGTGCTCCACGTGTCTCACGCAGGACAGCTCTGGTTCTTATACCTACGGGGTGGAAGATGTTGAAGAAGCCTTTGCAGGTGGGCAGGCTGTAGTTTGGGTCGATCCGCTTCACTCCTCGCACTGTGAGGAACATCCCGATGGGAGAGCCAAAGGCAAAGAAGATCGTGGGCTTGTAGTTCAGCTGGGGGTAGTTTGCCGACACCTGGGAGAGGGGGATGTTCAGATTTGTTCATGGGACAATCCCTTTGCTGGTGTCACAAGGGCTTTGGGGTGCAGCCAGAGCTCAGCTGTTACCTGTCCCAAGCCAACGTCCCGGTACTGGCAGCTCCTGCCGTCCTCGGAGCTGTCCCCGTGCTGGGACGGGGACCCTGGCTCAGCTCCACGTTCACCGTGCCCAGGAGCTGCTGAGCTCTGATCCTGCAGCAGCACAAAGGAGTCCTTGTGTCAGAGGGATGGCATGGCATGCATGGCATGGTATGGCATGGCATGGCATGGGCTCAAGCCATGCGGAAAACAAACCTTCATCTCTGTCTCGGAGCTGATGTAATGGAGTATTTTCATTCTTGGCCCTAAAGGAATTCCCATTTCTTTCAGGTTTTTCTCTGTGCACAAGAACTGGAAAATAAGCAAAGCTGGTGTTAGTCCAGGAGCAGAGGTGTGGTGAGGTGTCTGTTCTATGGGACTGTGTTCCTCCTCAGAGATGGTTCATGTGTGACTCAGTACCAGAAGATGTGCAGTGGTGGGGAAGAAAAGCAAAGAGCCAGTAAAACAGGGGAACTTCTCACCAGCGCCTGCCTGTCCATTTTCTCCTTCTCAAAAACATCACAATACTCAGACAGCTCCAGCGTCTTCAGGATTTCTTTTACTTCCTCAATACCCCCCATGCTTGAGGTTGTCCTGGACCCCTGTGAACAGATCCAGAAGGGATCATGCTTTCTGCTCACCAGTTTATTCCTGTGCACGCTGTGTCCTCTCCCCATCCCCATGCAGCTGCAGGAGGGAGGGGACGGTGGCCTCCCATACCTGTGCACAGTGCTCGTCCTCCTCAGGATCAGCCTTCTGGTTCGTCAGGAGATCAAACAAAATGAGTGACCCTAGAAACCAGGCACGGGCAGAGCATCAGCATCTGCAGGGAAAGAGCCCGAGCCACCTCCTTTTTGGGATGGTAGAGCTGCACCCTGGGCTTTTTTACACACAGATAATGACAGGACAAGGGACAATGGCTTTAAACTGACAGAGGACAGGCTAGATTAGATGGCAGGAATAAATTATTTACTCAGTGGTGAAGCACTGGCACAGGCTGCCCAGAGAAGCTGTGGCTGCCGCACCCCTGGAAGCTGGGACAGGGCTTGGAGCAACCTGGTCTCGTGGCAGGTGTCCCTCGTAACCAGAGCACCTGTGGCTGTGCCCCCCGCGCTCTCTGGCACGCCGCGGGCGAGCCCTCACCCAGGCTGTGCCCCGCCATGGACACCCCGCCCGTGAAGTGCGGGTTCCGCTGCAGGAAGAGCCGGTGCAGGCGGTTCATCTCCGAGGCCACCGTGTCCACGATGGTCTGGCAATAGGTGGAGCTGTTGTAGAAGAACACGTCCAGGATGGTGTCGTTGATGAAGTGACGCAGGCGGTTGATGCTGGGCAGCGTGATCCGCTCCAGGTCACTGCGGGGAAAGGACGCAGGGGCTGCAGCTGGGGAAGCCACGGAACCCCACCCTGTTCTAAGGCAAGGACGAGTTCAGAGGAGGATTGACACAGTCTCCAACGAGGTGTGTTGTAATCCAGACCCTCAGCTTATGCCCAGAATGAAGGCAAAGCACAGCCTGTGCTCTTACATTCCAAGAATAAAGAGCCTGCCCTTTCTTCCCCAGGAGCCTGGTCTGCTTTCTGCCCTTGCTGGGGCACTGCAGAGCAGTGCTGCAGTGCAGGAACTGGGTACTCAGTTCTCAGAGGCTTTAGCAAGGTGTGGATGTCCACGGTCCCTCCCGAGATCAGCCAGGGAAGGCAGAAGCCCCTGTTCTCAGGATGCTGATGGGAGCGGGTGCCTGCTGTGTGCTGGAGAATGGCAGAGGGGAGGTGCTCTGGGGGTCCCTGTCTGTCCTGCTCACCCCTACCCTAAAAACTCACAGCTTTCCCTTTGCTTTTCCAGCAGAAGAGTGGAGCTTCCGGGGCAGGAGGCTGCCTGTGCCCCTTGGCATCCCCCCGGCCCTGGGGCAGGGGCTGACACTTACACGTCCACGCCAGTGGAGTGCAGGGAGCTGTGCCAGTTCACAGGCAGGAACTCCACCCGCCCGACCTGCTGCTGCTCCTGGGCCTTCCTGAAGTGTGCTTGCAGCATGCTGAGGGAGACGTTCCTGAAATCATTCACTGCAGAACAGAAGATCTCTCAGGGAGATGCACCAGGCTCTGGGGCCAGCCTGTGGCACCAACACCGCTTAATACGATGAAAGATCATTACGGGGAAATCCCACCGGGGTCTTTAATCTGCTGCTGCTCCCCTAAGCCCCCGAACCTTTAACTACAGATCAGGGGAGGCTCCATGTCCTGCCACGTGTGTTTACTGGATTTTGCTGCCCCATCTGTACCTCCTTCACAGGGGCAGGGCTTTAATCTGCCAGCCAGGATAAGAAACTTCTAGAAATTTATAAAAAATGTATGAAATAACTTTTAGAAATTTACAAAAAATAACTCTGTCGTGAAGCAAAACTGACGATCAGCAGCTGCCTAAACCCTTCCAGAAGGTGGGATCTGGTGGTCAGCGAGCGTGTCGTTCGCCCTGCCCCCAGTCAGCAGGTGTGGCCGTGCAGCCTCTCAGGGCTGGGAGGGTTTTGAGCCGGGCCCAGGTGAGGCTCCCCCCCAGCTCGGCACCTACCGCACTGCACGATGCTGCGGAAGCGGATGTCGCAGGCGGGGCCGATGCCGTGCACCACGAACACCAGGTGGTCGATCTGCAGCGGCTCTCCTGGGGAGGGGAGGGCAGCTCAGGGCACAGCTGCTGAGGAGACAGCGCCCAGCAGGGACCAGAGCTGCTGGAGGCACCCCCGTGCAGGGCTGCAGCCTCCCACCCTCACCTCAGCCCAAGAAAAGCCTGGTCAGTGCCTGATTTACACCTCAAGGCTGATAGGATTTCTCACGATTCCTAGTTCTGCTCAGTTCAGCTGCCCTGGATCTGGACCATCCCAGGACAGTAGAGGAAGGGGTGGTGGCTCGTCCCCACTGCCCTTCACCCCTGCCCAGCCGTGGGGATTGTTCAGCACAGGGAGGTGCAGGATCAGGAGGTCTCAGTGCAGCTGCCCCATGCCAGCCCACTCTGACAAGCCCCACGGAGCTGCATCTCCCAGGCAGGCCCCAGGTGGAGTCAGGGCTTGTTCTCTACTTCCCACACACCTTAGATTGCGTGCGTGCCTTCCTGAGGGCAGGCACCCTTGGAAAATGGAGCAACTGTCCCATGTCCTCACAGGGACAAGTCCTGAGGCCTGACTGGGAGCTCAGGGCAGCTGGGAGGGGACAGAGCTGACACTTGGCTGCAGAGATGGGGACAGCATGTGCCCCAGAGAGTCACCAGCACAAAGGTAAGTGATCAACCACTGTGTCCCTAGCAGAGAAAGAAACTCCCCTCCTGTACAAATCGAGACCTCAGGGGTCATTTCAGGCACTGCAGAGCTCCCAGAGCTCTGTCTCTGCACAGGAGCTGGAAGCTCACCACCCTTCCCTGGATCTGCAGCTCACTGGGGTTGGGGTTTGGGAGGTTTCTGAAACCATTGGGATCCTTTTGGCACAAAATGTTTTGACGTGCACTTCACTTAAAGGATCATGGGAGCTTCCTCCAGTCTTTGTGAGTGATCAGGCTGGAAAACTCTGCACGGGGTTTTGGATGGGTGGAGGGGAGAAGCAGGCTCACCGCTGGGGATCTCCACAGCGATGTTGTCCACTCCTCTCTTCACAGTCCGGGGCCGGCCTTGTTCCGTGGGGGTGGACACCCAGTCGTCGGAGCTGGCAACGGGATGGTAGTGAACCATCAGCTTGGGAACAAGAAGAGCCTGTCAGTGACCCAGGAGCAGGACAGCCACAGCAGCTGCCGGGCGACACGGGCTGGTACCAGACTGTGCTGGGCCCAGCCCTTTGCCCACAGAGGTGCTGGAAAGAAATGTGAAGCTGTTGGCAGGCTTAGCTGCCATTGCCCTCTCCTCTGGCACAGGCAGGTGAGTGGAATGGCTTTGGGACAAACCCATTTGAAGGGAGCAGCACAAAGAGACCCAAGGGTCTCACTGGTCACCACAGAGACCACCCAGCCCTGCTCACCTTTGGGTTGTGCAGGATAATGACTTCTCTGTTGGGGGACTCCAGCTTCTTCTTCCACTCACCCAGGGTCACGGCAATCATGTAAGCTTCCTACAGAAGAGAACACCCACTGTGAGTCAGCTGGAAGTGTGCCCATCAATGTTCAACCTCTTGGGACATTCCCCACCCAATTTTCAGACTCTCTTATCAATACTCTGCAAAAGAAGCAGAGAAATCAGCTGGAGGAGCAGCAGGGTCATCCCAGGATCACCTGCTGAGAGTGTTCAAGAGCTCCCTGCTTTGAAGCAGCAGCATCAGACTTCCCCATCCCCTTAGAACTGGTTTTGGTACGTCAGAATAGAGATTATTGCAAAGATGGGTATTTTTATACGTCTGCCTATACATCTCTACATTTGCATCATCCCAAAGGAAAGCCACTTTCAGGTGTGGTGGAAGGATGCACCGAGGCCAGATGAGGGCAGGGGAAGGGGAGGCCACAGCAGAGCTCACAGTTACATCAATCAGCTGCAGGAATGCCGTGCCAAAGCCTCTTTGGAGTTCATGTCCTCGGGCCTGACTGTGGCCTTGTACGGGGTTTGGGACATCAGAGGCAGTGTGTGATGAGGGGAACAGGAAAGGTGTGTTTACCTCCAGCTCCTCACTGAAGGACTCCGAATAGGGAATGAACTTATTGTCCTTGTCCCCCTTGTAGAACCAGGTGCAGCGCCGCACTTCGGCCGCCTCCTCCTCCCAGTACACGGCCACGCGCTGCCGCGCCTGCAGGTGCACGTCGTACCTGCCCCCCGAGGTGGGCACCACCACGCCATCCTGCTCCTTCCCTGTGGGAACAGCGCCTGCAGTCAATCCTGACAGGCCTGGAATGGCAGGTTCCCAGAGGCTGGAGCACCACAGCTGGGCAGGTCAGAGCCACCACGGCAGCAGATGCCAATGTCCTCCGTAGCCAAGTTCAGAGAGCGCTGATGGGGTGAGACCCCCCGAGTCAGACTTCCCCCAGAGGCAGAAGGTAAGATGAAAACATTACACTACACTGTCCTTCTCTCCAGCTCAGGCACATGCTCAAGTGGCCTCTCCCTGACTGGCCTGGAGGGTAAAAGCGAAACTGAGGCCCTGGGAAGTACATTGTGTGACAGTGGGGGTGCCCCAGGGTCTCCTGTCTCTCAGGTGTTCTTCTGCAAAACAGAGAACTCTCGACAGACCCCAATACAGACCTCAAACTGTGAATTTCGCTGCCTTTTGGGTCTGCCTGTGGGCTGGGCTGGTGGCATAGCACCCCGTGCCAGGCTGGGCCAGGCAGCAGCACCGGGGATGGGCAGCACAGCCTCTAATCCGAAACTTCCTGGGCAAGGGAGGACGGGAGCCAATCCTTGGGCAATCAGAGCTCTGCCTGTGGCAGCAGCAGGTGGCACCGATGGTGACATTTGGCACACAAGGGCCTCAGCACAGGGCTTGGAGCTGACCTCCAATCCTTGCTCTCACAGCAGGCACAGTTCCGTGCTGTGGGGACTCTCCTAGCGTAATTCCTGCCATCCTGGCAGCGTTCTCCCCGCCTCGCCAGAGGATGCTTTGCAGTATGATTATATATAATTTAGAGCAGTATCAGTTGAATGGGGTCAGACCATTTGATGCATCCGAACAGCTCAGTTATTGGGAGTAGGCACATGGCCAAAAAAGCCCCAGTTTAAGATTCCTCGAGGGAAAACCTAGCATGCCAGGCGGAAGCCGTGGGTGTACAGGGAATTTTTCCCTGGTATCCAAGCACACACCTGATGCTCCCCCGACGGCCTCAGCAGGCCCATTCCTTAGGGTGATTCAAGAGCGGGGACGCGGGATGTAGAAGCAGAACCGCGGCGGTGGGAGCTGGGGCCGGCGGTGCCGCGGGACCCCCGGCCCGTGCCGCCCTACCTGCGCCGTGCGCCTCCTCCAGCCGCTCCGAGTCCTGCGCGCTGAACGGCACCCAGCGCTCCCGCGTGTCCGTGACCTTGCAGTAGAACCAGTGCGGCACCACGGCCTCGTACCGCCCGCCGGGCTCCGGCTCCGGGGGCTCGGCGGCGGCCGGGGGCGGCCGCGGCGGCTCCTGCGCCGCCATGGGGAGGCTGCGGGGCGAGCCGGGAGCGCCGCCGCTCCCGCCGCCACCGGGGGCTCCGCGGGTCGCGCCCTGCGCCGCGGGAACCCGGCCCGAGCGGCCCCGAGCGGCCCCGCTGCCCCGGCGGCTGCTGCAGCGCGGCCCGGCCCGGCCCGGCCGGCAGCGCAGGCTCCGCTCCGGCCCCGGCGACCGCCCAGCCCGGGGCGGTGCTGCCCGCGGCCCGCCCCCGCCGTCACGGCCGGGGAGGAGCGGGCATTGCCCGCAATCCCTGCCCGCAGTCCCTGCCCGCAGTCCCAGCTGGAGCTCCTGCCTGCACCCCTGCCCCTGATCCCCGCCCGCAGCCTCTGCCCTCAACCCCTCTCCGCAGCCCTGCGACTGCTGCCCGCCATCCCTGCCCGTGTTCCCTGCCCCGATCCCTCCCTGTGACCCCTGCCCCTGATCCTTCCCTGTGAGCCCTGCCCCTGTTCCCTGCCCTCGGCAGTGGCCCGGGTGGGGGTGATGCTGGCCCCCAGCGGGATGCGGGGCACTGGGGTGCGGGGAAATAGCCACCCCCGTGCCAGCTGCGGCAGGAACAAACACTCCAGCATGGGGTGATTGCAACAGAAACCACGCGGTGCTGATTTAATGTTTGTTTTTCAGTCCCTCTGTGACACTTTAGCCTCTGTGGTGATTGAGAAACTCCAGCACTGCTGGAGAAGAAACGGGCAACCCCAGAGTAAGAGTTTGGTTTCTGTAGAGATGAGCCCAGCGATAAACAGAGACAGACTTTCTAATTTGGGGGTTGTGATGTGGGTGGATGCTGCAAGTGGATGCTGCAAGATAAACCAGTTGCCAGGAGCTGCTATCCCAGCGCTCACCGTGGCACAGCAGGGATTGATGAGGAAAACAGGAGGGTCAGGAGTGCTCAGTTCCCCAGTTCTGCAGCTGGGGCCCATGCAGAGCCTGCAGCAGTCGATGCTGACACAGCTCCTGTCCGTGTCACACCGTCTCCACTCGGATCATCCGGCCGAGCTATGATGCACTCTGGTCCTGTGTGGAGGAGGCAGCAGGTAGGGATGGGTTACAGCAGAGCTTCCTGCAGGCTGAGGTGTGGGATGTGTGCCTGATCCCTGATCCCAGCTCACCTTTGGGGGAAACACACAAAAGCCACCCAGGGATGCTGGAGTGTCACAGGCAGCCACGCCGTCCCACGGAGCTGTGGGATCCCCACGCCCTGCAATGATAACCTGCCATTTCAGCCCACTTCTTCACGTTCTCTCGTGGGCTTTTCTCTGGGGATTTACATAACCCTCCGGCAAGGAGGCAGGGACAAGCAATATTGTTCAGGAATGTGCTACCTGGATGGTTTCAGCTGATGGGGGAAGGGGTGGCACTCATGGGGGCTTCACCAGCACAGTGACAGGGCAGCACTCTCTGAGTACTGTGAGTTCCTGACCTCCCAGGACAGCCAGTGGTCCCCAGGAGGCACTGGCCAGGCTGGAAGCATGGAACAGCTCGGCCTGGCTGCTCCCTGCCTGACACAAAATGCAGCAGCAGCCAAGCCCTCCTCTGTCCCTGGACATCCAGCTCGCTCCCGGCTCGCCCCGGATGTGGCTGGCTGTGCAGGCTGACCACGTGTGGTCATGGACACATCCAGCGAGCTCCAAAGGTCATCCTGTGCCCACAGCCCTGTCTGGGAATGTGGGATCTGCCGGCTGCCTCCAGGACCTCGGCTGGCTGGCAGCACACAGAGCATGGCCAGGGCACTCCCAGCCTCAGGCATCCTAAATCCCTTCCAGACCCTCTTCCACACTGGCCTTAGAGCTACAGCTGGAGGCTCCTGGGGCATCTGCACTGCCTGGCTGGCAATGGGGCACCCTGGCACCCCAAAACATCCTTCTCAGATGTTCCATTCACCCCTGACCTCAGCACTGGCACAGCCAGGCTGGAGCTTTGGCCTGAGTTACAAAACCTTCCCCAACACTTATCTTTAAAGAAAAAGACTTTGAGACATCTCAGTTACAAAGTAACATTTAAAACTCAGGGTTTATTAGGTGTCACACGTAGCAGTGAGCTGCTGTGCAGCTGGTAACCAGGAGGCTGGAACAGACCGAGCTGTTCCCTCCCCGTGGTGCTGCACAGTGGGACACAGAACTCGCAGGATGGAGAGGGACATGAAACAGGGGATTCTGACCAAGTGCCCTGGAATCACTTCCAAGCATCCTGCCCCTGTTCTTTCCTTGGCTTGCGCTTCTCCTTTCCAGTGGCAGAACTGGGATTTCCAGTCTGTTCCCATGCCCACAGGGACACCCCACGCTGGCTCTGCACCTCACAGGAGGAACAGCACGACGTGACATGTGCCAGCACAGTCCCTCCTTCCAGCTCTTCAGTGCTGCTCCTTGAGTGCACCAAACCCAGACAACCCCTATGGGGACACACGGGGTTTATAGCAAGGGAGCTGAAGCTGAAATTACAGGCAGTGAGGACAAGCCCAGAGTCTTGGTTGGTGGCTGCACACTGCAGCACATCTGACGAGTGTTTGAAGACTGGCTGTGGCTGTAGGAGGCACCCAGAGATTGGGCCTGGTCTGGGGAACTCTGTACACAACCCCACAGGGCTCCATCCTTGGCCCAGTTCTCTTCAGCATCCTCATGAAATACTTTTGCTGCTTCAAACCTCTCTCCATTTGTCCTTTGCTGAGTTGTCAGGGCTGGGCTTCTGGGCTGGCTTTTTGGTGGGTTTGATTTGATTTGTTAACTCAGGGCTTATTGCTATTCCATTGTCAATAGTGCGTAGCAGAAAGAGCTGAGATTTAAGAGAACTCTTTGGAACCTCAACCACAGGCTGTGGGCTGCGGCTCATGTGCTTTCACAATCCCTTTCTTTCCAGTTTTTCCAGTATGGCCTGAATTCTGTGGACGGACTCTTTCCTGGCCTGCCGGACACTGTCCTGGCCCCCAGTCTCAATGGAATCCAGCTCCAGCAGCAGCTTGGTCAACATCTCCTCCAGCAGCCGGTAGGATTTATCTGTCTTTTTCCCTACAAATTCATCCACCTCTTCCTCCAGCTGTTCAGCCTCCCCCATCACGTGGAGGATCCTCTGAATCTCCGGCTGCGTGGCTGCAGGATTCGTGGCAGGCTGGTCAGCAGGTTTGAAACCCAGCTCCTGGCTCCTGGCCACGGGCTTCCGAGGAGCGAGGTCATAGAGCTGGGGCTGGGCGCTGTACTGCACCCGGGGCTGGGACGGGGCAGGCTTGGCCACCCTGTGCTCGTTCACTGGCCCCGAGTGCCGCTGGCTGCCATCAGAATAGTAACTGTGTTGGCTGGGGCTTTGCTCAGGTCTGTCGTAGACAGAGTCCTGCAGTCAGAGGGAGAAAACATCTCTAAAGTGCATTTCCCTGCAACCCGGAGGTTTCCGCTCTCATCCTGCACCAAACGGTGGACAGGGCTGGGGATGCTGGGGACAGGGACCTGTGCTCTGCTCCCACCTTAGAAAGAAAAAGCCCAGCAAGGGGCACCTGTCCAGAGGAGGAGTCTGAGCCCCTGAACCCCCCATCAGGGCTGCTACTGCCCGGCACCAAAAACGTGGAGTCACTTAATCCCTGATCCAACCCGAGAAAGCCTGTCAGACCCATTTCAAGACCCACCCAGGACATCTTGTCCTTCCAGTACTTTATGGAATCACAGCCACGGATTTAAGTCTTCTGTATGCAAACAGGACCTCACCTGTCCCTGTGACTCCCAGGTGGGAGGGTGGGAAGGAGCCCCGCTGCCGGTCCAGGATGGGTGTGAATCCGAGACGTAGAGGCTGCCGTGCCCCGAGGCGGGCCAGGCGTAGCGAGGCTGCACCCCATAGCCAGAGTGGGGGCCCCACGTGTCCTCCAGGGCTCTGGGCTGCGGTACCGGGCCCTGCCCCGTGACCCCTGCACTGCTGTCTCCATACGGATACTGCGGCACCGGCATTCCCGGGGTCTGCAAGGACAGGGGAGCAGGCCTTACAGGGGGATCACTGCCAGCCCTGCCCCCTCACACAGCCCTGGGAGCTGGGACAGGCCTTACAGGGGGGTCACTGCCAGCCCTGCCCCCTCACACAGCCCTGGGAGCTGGATGGAACAGCTGCAGCTCAGGTTGGCTGCCCACTTCTTGCTTTCCTGACCCAAAAGCTCAGGGTCTCCACAGAACAGGGTGACCACCAGTTTTGGTAAGAGTAAAAGCAGGCAGGACAAGGCAATCAGGAGCCAAGGGGAGCCCCAGCCCCACCAGAGCCACTTCCCCCTGGTGCAGCCCCACGACCCATCCCAGGAACCACACGCTCTGACCCTGGGGGTGCCTTACCTGTGGCGGGGAGTAGCCAGGGACCTGCTGCCTGCGGAGGGCTGAGCCCTCGGAGGGACACTCCGGGGGGACGTAGCTCCAGGCGGGAGCGGGCGACGGGGGCCGGTAGAGGCCTGCGGGCTCCGGGGGGTAGGGGCTGCGCGGGGGCCCCGAGCAGTAGAAGCCCCGTGCCTGCGGCAGGCTGGCGTAGTGGGGGTATGGGGGGCTGTAGGCTCCGTTGGCATAGGGAGAATCCATTGCCTGGGGAAGGGAAGAGCACAGGGAAGGTGATGGGACATGGAAACGGGCAGAGGTGCTCCAGGAAGGAGGTCTGGCCCTTCCTGAAGCATTGAGCCAGGGGGCTCCTTTGCCCTCCAGCTGATCTGCTCCAGTTTTAGGCTTTCCTGGTTAACCTGGCTGTACTAGGTCTAACACTGAGCTTAACCAGGTCTTGCTCAGCCAAGCTGGGCTCAGGGGGAGGCGTGCAGCCCCTCACAGTGAGCAGCTCCTGGAGGATTCAATGCCAGCACTGCATCACTGACGGGAGGATGGAAAACTCTCCAGGAAAGTTCATTTCCCTGCTCATTCTCAAACAGACAAGCTCTGCCAGCCAGTGTTCAGCTCCCGGAGCTGCAGCTCGTGTGGGTCTCTGTACGGAAGGTCTGCACACCCAAGGCGCATCCGAGGATTTACCCAGATCCATCCCATAACTGATGTGTAGGGAATGTGAGTTTCCACCTGACGGCAGAGGGGATGCTGAAGCACAGGATTTCAGGAGCTCGGGGAATGACTCCCTGTACCTTGGGGCAAAGCAGTGTTCTGCCCTGAGCTCTTCCCGGAGCGCAGGCTGTACAACCTGTGTGCCGGGACTTACGGAAGGGCTGGACCAGCCGGACAGCCCAGAGGAAAAAGCAAAGCAAAGCAAAGCAAAGCAAAGCAAACCGCGGCTGGAGAGCAGAGCCTGCTCCGGCAGGGCAAAGCCCCTCTCGTCACACGGAATTTGCACGGCAGCCCGAAACCCAGCTGCCATAAACGCCACAGGCAATGCCGAGCTGTGGCACCGGATCCGGCGATGCCCAGCCCCGTGACCGTGGCCCTCCCGCTCCGGGGTCCCCGCGTTCCCGGGATCCCCGCACCAGCACACGCGCCCCAGAAACGTCCCCGTGCAGCGGCTCCGCAGGCAGCGCCTCCCCGCGCTGCTTTCCGCCCCGTTACACGCCCGGAGGGGTCCGCGAGCAGAGCCACGAGAAACCAGCGGGGCGTGGGAGGTTCCCGGGGACCGCCCTGCGCGCCCGTTATCGCGGCAGGGCCGGGCTGAGCGCTGCCCGTCCGCCCCGGGGGCCGTGTCCGCCCCGGGGGCCGTGCCGTTCCCGGGGCCGTGCCGTTCCCGGGGCCGTGCCCGCCCCTCGCCCCTCGTCCCCGTTACCTGCGCGGCCGCCGCGGGCGGGCCCGGCCCGGCCGTGCGGGGCTCCATGGCCGCCGCCAAGGCCACGCCCCCGTGCGCCCCGCACCCAATCGGCGGCCGCTCCCCGCCCGCGCCGGCCAATCGGCGGCGGCCCCGCGCGCACGGCTGGCGCGGTTTAAAAGGGCAGCGCCGGGTGGGCCCCGCCCGGCGCGGGCGGTTCCGGGGCGGCGGCGGCAGCGGCGCATGGCGGCGCTTCCGCTGCGGGCGCGGCGGCACCATGAACTACATGCCCGGTACGGCCAGCCTGATCCAGGACATCGACAGTGAGTGTCCAGGGGCGGCGCGCACCGTCCCCTCCGTGCCCCGTCGGTGCCTGCCCTGCCGTGGGGTCCGGTGCTCCCGCTCCCCCGTGTCCTGCCCCGCGGTTCCCCGTGCGGCGCCCGGACCCCTCTTCCCGTAGCGAGCCGCCCCCCGTGGGCTCCGGCCCCGCGTGGCGCCGTCCCGGGCGGGTCCCGGAGCCGCGGGGCCGTGCCCGACCCCCGCTCTCCTTTCCGCAGAGAAGCACCTGGTGCTGCTGCGGGACGGCCGCACGCTCATCGGGTACCTGCGCAGCATCGACCAGTTCGGTACGGCCGGGCCGCGGGCGCGCTGGGCACGGGGAGGAGGAGGAGGGAGCGCTGCGTTTCCAGTGTGGTTGTGCTGGGGGTTGAACCTCCGCCGCTGTGCCCTGTCCCCTGGACCTGGCGCTTCGCGGGGGCTTCTCCCACACCTGGGAGCTCCCCGTCCCGCGGCTGCATCCAGCGCTGACGCTCTGGCGTCGCTTTTTGGGCAGAAGCAGCAGGGTGGTGTTCATGCTCCGGCCAAGCACTCGGTCCTTGCCCTGAGCTTGCAGCACCAGCATCGCCATCACCTTCTGTGCTGCCGGGGGCTCGGGTGGGCTCAGCGCGGGCTCGGAGCTCGCGGGGTGGGGACAGTGTCGGTAGCTTCAGTGACCCGGCTCCGGGCAGCCACCAAGTGCCGGGGGTGCGCCAGCTCCGGGGGGACGGGGGAACGGGGGACGCTGCTCAGCCGCAGTTCACGGTGGAAGGTCGGTGGTTTTCTCTCTGTCTCGTTGCTGCAGCAAACTTGGTGTTGCACCAGACTGTGGAGCGCATCCACGTGGGCAAGAAGTATGGGGACATCCCTCGGGGCATCTTCGTGGTGAGGGGCGAGAATGTGGTGCTGCTGGGGGAAATTGTAAGTGCTCAGCTCCCGCTGCGGTCTGGGCCCGGGCTGGGGGTTTTGTGGTCGGTCTGTCCGTCTGTCTGCTGTGAAGTGTGGTTGCTGTTGTGGGCTGGAATCGGAGCCGCCTCCAGGGCCAGTTCAGGCTGAGCCAGCACAGAAAGGCCAGCCTGCAAGGCAGGGCTGCCTCCTGCTGCCGCAGCCCCTCTGGAATGACACAAGGACGAAGAACAATGCAGAGGGAGCTGTGGGGAAGCTCCAGCTAGTGTGGCACTGCTGGAGGGTGTCACTGCTGGCTCTGCCCCAGCAGACACCACTTGGGATGGGCTCAGGAGGAGCCGAGCGCTGTTTGCTTTGTGGTCCCCAGGAGCCCCTTGCCAGGGCTGTGCTGGGGATCCCTGCCCACGTCCCCACCCCTCAGAGCGCTTCCAGCACCGCTGTTTTCTGTCAGCCCCACCGTTCGCCGGGACTCGCGGCAGGTGCGTGGGCACGGGTGCCCTGCGGTCCAGGGACGCTGTGCAGAGCTGAGGGGTCATTTCTCCTGCAGGACCTGGAGAAGGAGAGCGACACACCTCTGCAGCAGGTGTCCATCGAGGAGATCCTGGAGGAGCAGCGGGTGGAGCAGCAGGCCAAGCAGGAGTCGGAGAAGCTGAAGGTGCAGGCGCTGAAGGAGAGGGGCCTCTCGGTGCCGCGGGCCGACACGCTGGATGAGTACTGAGGTGCTGCCCCTTTCCTGCAAGGAGCGAGGGCTGCTCCAGGACCCGCCTGGGCAGGGACAGACTGCCTTGGAAAGGCGGGTTTCCTTTTCAGATTGTATTTTCCGTGGTGCTGGTAACTGTACACAAAGCATGCCTTTAGTCTCCTTCTGGAGATGGAGACGAGGAGGGCCCAGCGCACTGGGAGTGCAAGCATTTGTGTTTGGGAGGCAAATCACTGCTCCTTGGGTTTGTTTGCTTTTTCCTCCTCACGTGACTCTGGGTGAGAGTTTTCCTTGACATGTAAATAAATCCTTGATCCTGACATCGATGGCTTTCTGGTATTCTGGTCCTGGCAGTTCCCCCTCTCTCAGGACGAGCACCCCTCAGGCCAGCTCTTGTCCCCTCCGTGTGCTGTGCAGGGACAGATGGGACCCCTGGTCCAGCCACGGGCTGGGCTCACTCTGAGACAACGCTGGAGCCTGGGGCAAGATCCTGCTCTGGGATGGGGAGCAGAACCTGGGTACCCCTGTACCCCAACACAGACCACTCATACCCCCCCAGCTAGGCTGTGCCACTCCCCTGCAGCTGAACCTGCTAATTACCAGCTGAACCCACTAATTACCTGCTGGTGAAGAGCTGCTGCACCTGGGGCACGGCAGAGCCTGGAGCTCCAGCCCCTCCTTGCCTCAGTGCTGGGGGAGCTGCTGCAGCTGTGTCAGGCTGCAGAGTCCTTTGCCCCCGTGTGTCCCGGCCCTTGCGTGGGGAGGAGAGGCCTTGGCCTCGGGGCTGGCTTTGGGCAGCTGCCAGGCCCCAGGAGCCCCCTGGGTGTGGGCAGGGAAGGGCAAACCTCGACAGGGACAATCCCTGGGGAACCTCGGGCTGCTCCCCTGGGCAGTGGGAGTTCTTTGGGTGAAGAGTCCATGCTGGGGGGCAGAGGACAAGCCCAGCTCTGCTTGCTGGGGCTGGGCACAACTGTCCTGGAGAGCTGACAGCTGTTGTGGCCAGTGCTGGCCCCCTCTCACTGGCCCAGGGACCACCCCAAAATGTTTTGGGGGGAAACATTTCTGCCCCGTTGGGCTTGAGTGGGTGTTGTGGGTTTGGGCGTAGCAAAGGTTTAAACCAGGAAATGCTATTTCTTGTTCTAACAGAATTTAATAAAAAGCATTTATGGAGCTGGCGCCTGTGGATGGAAAGTCTCTGGCAGGTGGGGATGGCTCTTTGGGGGTGTTTTTGCTGTCCCTGTCTGTTTGGGGGGTGTTTTGGGGTGAGGGGGGATCAGGGCAATGATGCCCGTGGTGGCTGGTGGGGGGCAAGGGCTGCCCAGCCCCGGTGGTGGAGTCCCAGCCCTGCAGCCCAGAGCTTTGGGGGTGTGAGGAGCTGGTGGGGGTCAGGACATGGGCCCATTCTTGCTGCTCTTGAACCCATTATCTTATCTGGGTGTCGGGTTGACCTCTGTGGCACCGGGGGCTGTGGTTTGTCTGTACTCTCCAAATAGCACCACGGGCAGCCTTGGGATGAGGGGACACCCCCCCGGCCGGGCTGCTGCAGGAGGGACAGGGTCACCCCGACAGAGCCGCCCCTGCTGCAGCCCCTGCAGTGGGAACGGGCTGGGAGAGGGGAATGCTCTCGAAGGCGGCTGGGCTGGGCAGGGTGGGGGGCTCGGGGCAGCCTCAGGGCTCTTGGGTCCCTCAGCCTTCAGGCCCTGGTGCAGCTCCAGTGCCTTTGGTTGGCATCATTTTGGTTTTGTACATTTTGTACGTTTGTGAACGTTTGTACTTCAAGCCCTATTAAGTGAATGCAAATGGAGCTGTGTGGTGACTTTGTGCAGGAGTTTGGGGGTGCCTCAGGGGGCTGTGGAGGCTGGGGTGTCCCATTTAACCAGATCCCCCTGAGGGATTTTTTGGGGTCTGTGTCCTGCTCTGGGGACCGGTCACCTGCAGCGTTTCCTCACGTGCTGTGGCACAGTGTGGCTGTGCCCGTGTCCCCTCCTGAGGGCACTGCTGGGGTCGTGCCCCTCCAGCCCGGAGCCAGAGGGGCGGCTCTGCATGGCTTGTTTTGGTTCTTCTCACAAACAACTGTGTGTCCTTGTGCCGAGGCCGGGAGCGGCGGCTGCATCTGGGATAACAGCCCTGGATCGCTCACAGCCTGGGGCTCCTGGCCCCGGGGCTGTGTGCCCTCGCTCCCGGGGCAGGGGGACTGCGGGGGCTGGGACAGTGCACAGCACTGGGGTGGGACTGGGAGAGCTGGGACAGTGCACAGCGCTGGGGTGGGACTGGGGCAGTGCACAGCACTGGGAGAGCTGGGACAGTGCACAGCACTGGGGTGGGACTGGGAGAGCTGGGACAGTGCACAGCACTGGGAGAGCTGGGGCTGTGCACAGCACTGGGGTGGGACTGGGAGAGCTGGGGCTGTGCACAGCGCTGGGGTGGGACTGGGAGAGCTGGGGCAGTGCACAGCACTGGGGTGGGACTGGGAGAGCTGGGACAGCGCACAGCGCTGGGGTGGGACTGGGAGAGCTGGGACAGTGCACAGCACTGGGAGAGCTGGGGCAGTGCACAGCACTGGGGTGGGACTGGGAGAGCTGGGGCTGTGCACAGCACTGGGGTGGGACTGGGAGAGCTGGGGCTGTGCACAGCGCTGGGGTGGGACTGGGAGAGCTGGGGCAGTGCACAGCACTGGGAGAGCTGGGACCGTGCACAGCGCTGGGGTGGGACTGGGGCAGTGCACAGCACTGGGAGAGCTGGGACCGTGCACAGCGCTGGGGTGGGACTGGGAGAGCTGGGGCAGTGCACAGCACTGGGAGAGCTGGGACCGTGCACAGCGCTGGGGTGGGACTGGGAGAGCTGGGGCTGTGCACAGCACTGGGAGAGCTGGGGCTGTGCACAGCACTGGGCTGAGACTGGGGCAGTGCACAGCACTGGGGTGTCTCTGGTGGCCCCAAACACCCAGACCTGTCCGTGCTCTGCATGTGCTTGGCCAGAGCTCTGGGCTGGACACTCCTGGCTGAGACTCAGGGGTTCCAAATCCTCCTGGGTCTCTCTCCCCACGTGTGCAGGGAGCTGGGAGCAGGTGGGTGAAGCCCCGAGGAGGGGAGAGCTGTGGCATCAGCCGGGAATCACATGTGTGGGAGATGGCTGCAAAGAGGAGTTCCCAGTAAAGGTTTTACTGGGAAAGGGAAAGGGATAGTGCAGCTTCTGCCTCCTGGTCCCTCCAGCACCTCCCTCTAACCCCACGCTGCCTGAGGTGTTTTCTGGCACACAGTGGAAAATGGCAGCCTTGGCAATGGAGAGGAACATCCTGGGGAGCAGCAGAACTGTTCAGGTGGGACTCAAATCATCTCAGGAAAGCTGGGGACAGGCCGGGGGGACAAAGGGCTCCCTGGGGCCGGGCTGCTGGCGCTGTGAGGGGGTGACCTCCCCCTGGGCCAAGCTGTTGAAATGGGGGAGCAAGGTCAGGCTCCCTGCAGGAGGGTGCAGGGGCTGACGTCAAAGGAAGCAGCTGTAATTCACAGGTTCCTGGGAGTGCTGGTCTCCAGGCCGTAATTCATCCCAGAAATGTCATTTCAGCCTTGAGCGTTATCGCTGCTCCGCCGTGTCCCACTGCTGGGGCAGATAACGGGGCCTGGGGAGTAGGGGGGCTGCCTGGGGCTGCCCCTCACTTCAGTCCCAGGCTCAGCAGCTCGATGTATTTCATATTCTGCGTTCTATGGGCTGTCCTGGTTCTTGTGCACAGCGTGTGCAGAGGCTCAGCCTGGCTTGTTATTCCACAATGGTTGTGCTGTGAGATGGTGTCATCCAAAGTTATCCCTTATTATGCATTGGTACCCATCAAAGGTTGGGCTCGATGGCCTTGGAGGACTTTTCCAGCCTCAATGTTTGGACACTGTGCTGATCTGTTACCTGTCACGGGTGATGATCATGCCATGGGCCCCAGGTCTGGCCCTGGCAAGGACGGCCTGCAAGGCAGGGCAGGAGCTGCTCGGGGGCTCTGCCTGCCCGAGCGCCTCGGGGCTGGGGGTGCTCCGCTGTCCCCGCACGCTCCCAGCCCCGTGCGCTGCCCGCGGCCCCGGCGGATGCGTGGGGAGCCGGGGCTGGCCTTGGCCCGCGGGGCCCGGCCCGGAGTGACGGCTCTTATCTCCCGGCTGACGGGGCAGAATCCTTCAGCCCCGCGTACTTAAGGCCGTGCACGGCGGGGCCGGGGCAGAGCAGCCCTCGGCGCAGGCGGGCGGACACCGTGGCCACCACTGCGGCCACCGCCACTGCCACAGCCACGGGGACAGAGGACAAGCCCACCGCCACCGCCACTGCCCAGCCCACAGCTCTGACCCCGCAGGGAGATGCTGCCAGCCACGTCCAAGCTCTGCGCCGCCATCTCCTACCGCCACCTGCGCAACATGACTGGTGAGTCCGGCTGTCCGGGGCAGGATGGGGCCGGGGCAGCCCCTGTCCGGCTGTCCGGGGTAGGGCAGGAGCAGGGCAGCCCCTGTCCGGCTGTCCGGGGCAGGACAGGAGCAGGGCAGCCCCTGTCCGGCTGTCCGGGGCAGGATGGGGCCGGGGCAGCCCCTGTCCGGCTGTCCGGGGCAGGACAGGAGCAGGGCAGCCCCTGTCCGGCTGTCCGGGGCAGGATGGGGCCGGGGCAGCCCCTGTCCGGCTGTCCGGGGTAGGGCAGGAGCAGGGCAGCCCCTGTCCGGCTGTCTGGGGCAGGACAGGAGCAGGGCAGCCCCTGTCCGGGACAGGAGCAGGGCAGCCCCTGTCCGGGACAGGAGCAGGGCAGCCCCTGTCCGGCTGTCCGGGGCAGGACAGGAGCAGGGCAGCCCCTGTCCGGCTGTCCGGGACAGGAGCAGGGCAGCCCCTGTCCGGCTGTCCGGGACAGGAGCAGGGCAGCCCCTGTCCGGGACAGGAGCAGGGCAGCCCCTGTCCGGCTGTCCGGGGCAGGATGGGGCCGGGGCAGCCCCTGTCCGGCTGTCCGGGACAGGAGCAGGGCAGCCCCTGTCCAGCTGTCCGGGACAGGAGCAGGGCAGCCCCTGTCCGGCTGTCCGGGGCAGGAGCAGGGCAGCCCCTGTCCGGCTGTCCGGGGCAGGACAGGAGCAGGGCAGCCCCTGTCCGGCTGCCTGGGGCTCAGGGATTCTCTCCTCCCTGTCACAGGCAGAGTGGGAGTTTCTGACAAAAGTTTATTAGAGAAGCTCCTGTTGAGTCACAGGCTCCAGAAAGGACTCTTTTTCTTTCTAAATGCCTTAGAGTGGTGGCTGGGGCCTCGGCAATGTTCTGCCCACTCTGTAGCTTGTTGGGTTCTGTGATTTACTGTCCCTGAAACCCTGAGCCCTGTCACTGGGCCTGAGGGGCTGGCTCATGTCCCTGGGACCAGCTCGGGGTCACGCTCCCTCTGGCTGTGAGGGTTTTGTACCTCTGTGCTCCATTTCCATGCTCTTTCCTGGGCACCTGCACAGTGCTCCTCAGTGTTTTTACTGCTGCATGGCTCGGAGCTGGAGCCAAGCTCAGGATTGCTTAGGACAACCTACTCCAGGGCAGTGCGATGGCAACCAGCTGCTCCCTGTGCCTGTAGGGACACCAAGGTGGCGACAAGCAGGGACTTTTGTGTGTTTAAACTGGGGAAAAGCCCATGGCAGTGTGGTGCTGGTGGGTGACACGCTCTCTCCCCCAGGTCTGAGGAGACAAGCTGCCGTGGCCATCAGCCAGGAGCTGAGCAGGCTGGCCAGCCGCAGCCCAGGACCCAGCACCTGGATCCACCAGGTGCGCAGGAGAAGCTCCTTGCTCAGTAAGTGACACCTGAGGGGTCTGTTCCTTCCTGCTGGGGGGAGATCCTCACAGGCTGGGGAAGAACCTGCTTGAGGGTGGGCTGTGCTTCTGCTGAGCCAAAGGCAGAGTGGGAACTGGGTGTAAACCCCATCCCCTGGGCACAGAGAAGGATACTTGGTGTAGATAAAGCTCAGCTGGCACATTACACTGCTCTTGCTCAGCCCTGCCTTTGTCTGGTGCTGGCAGGCTCAAGGCTGGAGGAGAAACCCTTCAGCGAGATGGAAATGTCTTACATCAAGCAAGGAGAGGAGGCCCTGCAGAAATCCCTCAGAATCCTGGAGGACCAGGACGACTGGAAGACAGAGACGGTGGCGGTGGGTGCTCTCCCCGTGGTGCTGCCTTGGAGCCCTCCCCCTGTGAGCAGCTCTGGTGGTAACTCTGCCATCCCCTCCGCAGGGTAACGGAGACAAAGTGCTGAGCAAGGTGCTGCCGGACGTGGGGAAGGTGTTCCGGCTGGAGGTGGTGGTGGACCAGCCCCTGGACACGGTGTACGGAGAGCTGGTGGACAACATGGAGCAGATGGGAGACTGGAACCCCAACGTCAAAGAAGTCAGGGTAGGAGATGTGTGTCATTCCTGTCACAGCCAGCCTGTGTTCTGCCCATTTCCTGCTGCAGACGGAGAGGAGGTTCTGCAGTATCTGTGTTGCTGCTGAGCAGAGGCGAGTCTGGAGCAGCTTCTCTGTGACTAATTCTGCAGGAAAGGCACTTTCCTGCAAGGAGCTGGCAGTTCTGCTGGAAACTGGGGCTGATCTGGGCAAGAAATAGCCCCAAGGAACAAGGAATCAGAGGCAGTAAGGGAATAGCTTTTCACTGAGGAACTGAAAACAGTTCTCACCTGGGGGCGAACAAGTATTTGGAATTATTGCCACTGTCAAGTCTTTGTCAGACCCTGTATCTGAACACCTGGTAACCAAAGGCAGCTTTTAGCTGTGCTTGCAGTAAACACTTCAAATGAACGTTTCCATTCTAAACTGCAGATTCTGGAGAAGATTGGGAAGGACACGGTGATCACCCACGAGAAGGCGGCCGCGACCCCGGGGAACATCGTGGGGCCGCGGGACTTCGTGAGCGTCAGGTGCTCCAGGAGACGTGGCTCCACCTGTGTCCTGGCCGGGATGTCCACCACCTACGGGGCCATGCCCGAGCAGGAGGGCTTCATAAGGTACCACCTGCTCAGCCCAGTTCTGTGTGTGCAGGGAGGAGATTCCCACAGGGCACAAGGGTTTTACTGTGGGCTCAGGGTCGCTGGGTTTCTATGGGCAGCAGGGGCTGCTGTAGAAATGCACCCCTAAGTGCATTTTTGAGGCTGAAAAGTCCAAGTTTGGGTCTGACCTGGGCCTCTCTCCCCATCAGGGCTGAGAATGGTCCCACCTGCATGGTCCTGCGCCCGCTGCCCGGCAGCCCCTCCCAGACCAGGCTCACCTGGCTGCTCAGCATCGACCTCAAGGTACCTGGGGCTGTGGGGGAGCCAGGGGCTGTGGGGTGAGCCAGGGGCTGTGGGGGAGCCAGGGGCTGTGGGGTGAGCCAGGGGCTGTGGGGGATCCAGGGGCTGTGGGGGATCCAGGGGCTGTGGGGGGAGCCAGGGGCTGTGGGGGGAGCCAGGGGCTGTGGGGGATCCAGGGGCTGTGGGGGATCCAGGGGCTGTGGGGGGAGCCAGGGGCTGTGGGGGATCCAGGGGCTGTGGGGGGAGCCAGGGGCTGTGGGGGAGCCAGGGGCTGTGGGGGATCCAGGGGCTCTGGGGGATCCAGGGGCTGTGGGGTGAGCCAGGGGCTGTGGGGGATCCAGGGGCTCTGGGGTGAGCCAGGGGCTGTGGGGGATCCAGGGGCTGTGGGGGATCCAGGGGCTGTGGGGTGAGCCAGGGGCTGTGGGGGATCCAGGGGCTGTGGGGGGAGCCAGGGGCTGTGGGGGATCCAGGGGCTGTGGGGTGAGCCAGGGGCTGTGGGGGATCCAGGGGCTCTGGGGTGAGCCAGGGGCTGTGGGGGATCCAGGGGCTGTGGGGGGAGCCAGGGGCTGTGGGGGATCCAGGGGCTGTGGGGGATCCAGGGGCTGTGGGGTGAGCCAGGGGCTGTGGGGGAGCCAGGGGCTGTGGGGGATCCAGGGGCTGTGGGGTGAGCCAGGGGCTGTGGGGGATCCAGGGGCTGTGGGGGGAGCCAGGGGCTGTGGGGGATCCAGGGGCTGTGGGGGATCCAGGGGCTGTGGGGGATCCAGGGGCTCTGGGTGAGCCAGGGGCTCTGGGGGAGCCAGGGGCTCTGGGGGAGGCCGGTTCTGCTCACAGGCTGTGTCTGCTCCTCCCCAGGGGTGGCTGCCCAAGACCATCATCAACCAGGTCCTGTCCCAGACACAGGTGGACTTTGCCAAACACCTGCGGCAGCGCCTGGCCCGGCCGGTGCCTGCAGCCTGCTGACCACGGCCTGCTGACCACAGCCTGCTGACCAACGGCCTGCTGACCACCCCATGCAGGGCTTCCTTCAGGGGACAAATATAGGGCCACTTCAATTAGCCAAGGCCTTTAATAGCAGACTCCACTAATTAATACATAGCTACACTCAATAAATAGAAAGGTTTATTTATTGAAGCTCATTGTGTAAGTGCAGGACTAAAAATTTAATTCCTGCAGTTGCTTAAATGAGCACGTGCTGGCCCAGTCAGCCAACTCCACCCTCCCTAATTACTTTAAACGAATAAAGCTTTAATTAGTGCTGTCTACAATTAAAGGGCTAATTAGTTATTAGGGAGACAGCTAACTGGGAAGGTACATCCTCAGTGAGGCAAACACAAGCCTGACTGAACCTCAACTTTTACTCTCCCAAAACTCAAACACAGCACTTACTTAACAATTTTGTTTCCTCTCCCCCTTAAAGCAGCTCTAATTTATTTTCTCCTGTACCAACACATAAGAAGTGTCAATTTATTTATTCACCCAAAGCTCTGCAATGATTATCACTAGCAGGAGGCCCCATGTAATTCCTGTGCACAGGAGATCTTCAGCTCAAAAGATCTCCAAGTGCAGCTACTTTGAGTTTCAATATCACTTGTAACAATTTACAAGACAAAAACAAGAATAAAAAGAAGAGTTAAAGCCTTTATTTTTAAACTGGTTTCCAGTCTGTGGGGAAAAAAAAATACAGTTTGGACAGAAGCCCAAATTTCACTCTAACATGCAGCCGTGTTGTTCCAACAGAGCCATCCTGGCTGGGAGCTGTTGGTCACCATCAGCCAAACACACAAGGGTCACTGCAGCCACACCTGGCAGGTCCAGCTACACCCTGACCCGCCACAGCCCGGGAGAAGGTTCTTCAACACCCCCTACTCCAGTGAGTGACACTCTAATGGTGCTGGGGGCTCCCAGAGAGGCCCCACACTAGCACAAAACACCCCAGAACTGCCTCCCGGGCAGTGGGGACGTGTGAGCACACACACAACACCTGCCAGCCAGGGCTGCATCCACCTCGGCCTCTTGGGTCCTTGGCTGATCACTGAGGGAGAGATGGATGTTCCTCTGCACTAAACCCACGGTGCTGGGGTTTACGGCTCCCAGGGTGGGCTCCTCCTGCCATCCACCTCTGTCTCCACGTGGTACAGGACATCGGCCAGCGTGTGCTCCACCACGGCCCCCCAGCCCATGTCACTCATCTGCAGAGAGAAGCACAGTTAGCTCCACTCCTGGACAAGGAGGGACCACACATCCCAGGGCTGTTTCCCTCCTCAAAACAGCAGTGGCAGGGGGGAAATTCCAAGTGCTCCCTTGAACAACAATTCAGCCCCCATACTGACAAATGAGGAGGCATTTGTCAGGCAACAGTATGTCAAGAGGAACAAGATAACAGCACCTACTCTTTAATTAAAATTTAATGATTTATTTGGATATCTGTCCTTATATATTTTTAAACACAATCCTTTTGGCTACACTGGCCAGGTACTGAGACTGAAGGACAAGGACAGGTACAGGTGTGGTATGAATCACACCAAAACATGTTTGATTTAAACAATGAGGCTCTCAAATGGGGGGGAGAAGCTTCAGTTTTACTTACAGGATGGTAAGTGATGTCTCTCGGTGGATACTTGAAATACGGCCCAAAGTTTATAGAAACCTGTGGAACATATATTTTCATAAAATCTAAAAATCCAGGAAAATCTCTTTAGTCCTCGGTCCTCCTCCCTTCCTACTCCTGAGCCTCCCCACACACTGTGCAAGGCCACAGGAACAAACACTGCTGATGTTACTTCAGCAATTTGATCATCTCGTTACACATGTGAACAGCAAGATAGTTCCAGAGTCACTAAAATGACTCCCATCTTTCCTTTTCACTTGGCACACTCCCAGAGTGCCCACACTTTGTGCATGAACACACTTTGTGTGTGAAACTGATGGATTTAGGAATGCCCTTTCAGAGACCCCTCACTTACCGTGCAGCCTTTGTACAGAGAGATAGCAGGAAAATAAACCCCCTCAAAGATGTCCTTAAAGGCAACTCCTTGGCTGACACCATTCTTGAAGAATATGATCTGAAAAATGAAGGGTATTCCCACTGATGGTGGCTGTCAGGATGCAGCAACCCTGACAAGATTAATCCCTGCTCCCTTTCACTCAGGCCAGGCACGTGCTGAAGTGACAGCAACAACTCACCTGGCTTCCAGGGGCTTGCTTTAGGCTCTTCTCTGCTTTGTCCACAAAATCCTTCTCTTCAAAGTACAAGTAGCTTTTGAATTTGATCAAAGCCTGAAACAGCAGCAAACAATGTCAGGAACAAGCCCAAAATCTGTTACCTGCCACCTGCCCTGCTCAGGGCCAGGTGTGCCTGGTGTCAGAGTACCTGTGAGGAGTGATTTCCACAGCTCAGAGATTTGAGCACCAGGAGGGGAAGGTGAAAGGAGATGTGGGCAATCCCATCCAGGAGTATTTTGCTTTTTTGAGATCAACACTTTGGGCCTCTCCCCCATGAACCACAGAGGTACTGAGAGGCAGGATGGGAAGGATGCATGGAAAGGGGCACGAGTGAGGCCACAGCCACTCGTTTTCCAGTTGTCCACCTGCCAATGCTCAATCCAACAGTGAACGTGCACCTCACCTTGTCTTTGTAGGTGTCAGGCAGGGATTTGGCTGTCTCAGTATCCTCTGGAAGGCTGATGTAAAACCCCAGGACATCGCCCTGGCCATAGCCAGAGGAATAGTGTTTCCCTATGGACTGGTGAAACTTGGTTCCCTTTTTGCTGCGCCAGGAGTAACTGAACTTGTCGTATCCCAGAGGGGCCTGGAGGTTCCCTGCAGAAACAAACGCTCCATGGTGAACACAGGGAGTGCAGCAGGAGCACCTGCTGAGAAATGTTTTCTAAGATTATTTACCCAAGGGCTGTGACCAGCCTAATCTGGCAGCTGTGTCTGGAGGCATCTCATCCATGGAGATTTCGAAGTACCAGGCTCCCTTCCGCACACCGTGCGAGGCTCGCACCATGGAATAGCCCTTCTCCCCAACAACAGTCAGCCTGTCGTCAGAGATCTTCAGCTGGGGAGCTGCAGGGGAGCACACGAGCACACACTTGTGATTTTCAATGTGGTGATGTCAAAAGGCAGGTGAACACGCAGAGGTGGATTTAAGCTCTGCACCTCTGAGAGCAGTGGCACCTGAAACAGCTCTGACTGGTACCGAGGGGTGACCGAGATGTGTCTGGAGGGAAACACAACCTGCACAGATCAACGAGCTCTGTACCTCGGTCATGCAGCGCCAGGAGGACTCGCTCATACAGGCAGGCTCTGTACAGGTCCCCAGGAATTGGTTTTCCTGCCCAACAGTCCAGCTCCAGCTTTTCTGGGTCGGGTGCGTGGGGGTCAGGCTCGGCCAGGATGTAGCGATACCCGTCCTTGTTGAAGGGGTGCTCCAGAGGGTACCCGTGGGGGGGCAGGCGCTGAGCCGAAAACAGCGGGTCACTGAAACACAGAAACCCATGCTGGCATCTCCAGCTGCTGTCACCTGTCACCCCAGGACACCCCCCTGCAGAGCTGTCCCTGTGCTCAGGGGCTGCACACTCATGTCTGTGTGAAACGAGCGCAGTCATCCCCTGCAAATCACTTACAGCCCGTGACCCACCAGTCATCCATGATGTCATCAGTGACATCACAGGGCTCTGGAGTGACCCCCAGACACCCACCCAGGGCAGAGACAGCTGGGAGGCAGCTTAGGGCATCACAAGTGCCACTGGCCCTGATTGGTACCCAACCCCACCCCCCCATGGCACCTCTGCTCTCACCTCCGGGTTTTCTTGGCCGTGCCCGTGGTCCCCCCGTCCTGCTGCTTGCGCTTGGCCCCTCGGCCCTTCCCGCTGCCGCCGGCAGCCATTCCCCCTGGACACACAAACCAGGCCTGCTCAGGAGCTGCCGCTCGCCAGCGCCCGCCCGCACGGGATCCCCCAGGAGAGAGGGGCAGAGCAGCCAAACAAAATCAGCTCGTGGGCTCAGGTGCCTTTGGCCACAGTTAATGTGAACCAGACTTCACTGCCAACAAGCACAGCAAAGTCCACAACTCTCATGTGGCTTCTGGTCAGCTTTTGAGGTGTCTGAATTTGGAGCAGAAGCTAAAGGAGATTGAGCAGCAAAACAAGCTCATTCGGAGCTTTTCAGGTGAGAATTCAGAAACTTTTTTGTCATCAGAACATTTATAGGCAGCAGCACTGGGATCTACTTTAGGGCCATTATTATTATTATTATTATTATTATTATTGGAAATTCCAGTAACAGCCCACATCTCTTTCTGCAGAAGCAGCAGAAACCCACCCTACAGCACAGCCACCAAACCAGTGACCCTGTGCTGAAGGAACACTGACACCAGCCAGCAATAAGCACTCATGTTCAATTTCCATCTACAGAATAAAATAAACCTGAGTTGAGGAAAAATGAAAAGCAAGAGGTGTTTCTCTTCAGTACTACTGAAATCAGTTCTATGACTGAGCAGCAAATCAGCCTCAACTCAGCACTCAGTAATGAAACTGAGTGCAGGAAAAGCTACATGTCAAACTTAATCAAACTAATATCAGCATGTTTCAATAAATTAAATCATACATGCATTTTATCATCCTGCTGTTTCCAAAGATATCACTGCTGATTTATAAGGAAAGCTATGGAAATTTCACGTACTGTAGATAAACACCTTCACGAACCACATTCGTATGGTAACTAAAAATCCAGTCAGCTCTTCCATTACCAGCATTCCCTTACAGTGTAAGGGATCCAAACCATCCAGGGAATGCCATATTCTGCACAAACATGACCTGATCTAGCTGCACTCCCCGATTTCAGTGCAGACAAACTCTCCAGTTTGTCAACAATTACTTGCCAAAAAAACCAATTACTTACCCAACAAACCACTGCACTGTAAATTACAGACCAAGTGTTTAAGCATTAAAACTACAACATCAGGTCAATTGATACAAAAAAAAAAGAGTAAGTGTGAAATAAATAAACAAAACCTTTCAACCAGTCAAGTAGGGCAGAATATGGCAATTAAAAGCTTCTAACTACTAAGATTAAAGACTGGAATTGCTGGTTTGTATTGAAATCCAACTGCAATCACATCAGAGCACACTTTCATTTTTGATTGACTTTGGCATCTAAGAGAATCGAGCCAGAAAAGCTTTGCAAACAGCAATACTTAAGTTTTAGAAGCTGAAAGGTAAATATTCACCTCCCAGAGAGGCTCCACCTGCAAGAACAGAAGTGGCACCACACATTTGTCAGCCTCCCAGAAACGAGATAAAAAACAACCAGTGCACGACATGGAAAGAACACACCTGAGATATCTATTCTGCCTTAAAAAGACCTAAATACCTCCTGCATGTACTACTGGGAAGTGTTTAATAAAGATTATTAATATATAAACCCGTTAACAGTTCATTTACTGCAGCAAGGATGTCCTGAGTACCCTCAGCAAGATGGGAAACAGGAAATCTGAATAACTCAAGGAGATAATTTAAAACCATTCCAGGAGCAAAGTGACAAGCTCAGCCTTCAGCAAGCATTTTGATTTATCTGGTCACAGTAAAGAAAGGGCTGAGCCTCCCCAACACACAAAGTTAATCTTTCTATAAAAAGGCACAGTGAGACTGTTCTGAGCATAAGCATAAGCATAAGCTCAGTTCACAGGACAGTTTAACTGCACAGATGCCCAGAGGACTGGGAAATGCACCTTAGTCCCAAATACCCAAACCCCTCCTGGGTAAAGAACTTGCCATTTAAGCTTCCACTCGTGGACACGGCGTTGTTCTGTTTCTGGTTGTCATAGGCTGGACCAATATTGGCAAGATCCTGCAGGAGACGAAACGCTCTGCTGTACAGACTTGGTCAAAGGGAACACCCCGAGCCTGAGCAGGGCACCCCACGTGCTGGGGCTCCCACCCACTGCAGGCACAGCACAGGCTCACAGCAGAGATCTGCCCCTTCACTGAGCAGAAAGGTACCAGAGGGACCCCCCACGCCCTGTCACTCCCCACCTTCCTCCTGTCTCCCATCACATACCTGGTCTAGAAGCCCAAATTTGGGGTAATCTTCCTCTGGGTCTTTACTGCCTGGGTCTGGATGCTCTTTCACCAGGAACACGTCTCGTTCTTTACACTAAACCAGAGGAGTTTTAGTTACACAGGGTAAGATCATAACAAATTCATTAACGAGTGTTTAAATCCCAGTAGTTCCTATTAAAATGTGTTAGGTACACAGCTGCCTAAGAAGCATCAGCATCTTCACCCTGTAGCTCCAAGCCCAGCCCTCAGCACACACAGATGTCAGAAACCCAAACCTGTGGGAATTCTTCCAGGGATTTACCCTCAATCCTTACCATGGTTTTGACAATATTATTGGGCCAAGTCATTTTCCCAGGCCTCTGCCGTGTTGTCATACACTCCCAGTATTTATCAATAAAGGGGATAATATCCTGTAGGAACAGAAAACATTTGTGTGAGCTCCTCCTCTTGCTGACACCAGCAGTGACGTGAGCCCGCGGCGGTTCCCGAAGAGCCAGACCTTATCCTTGGAGAACATCGTTTTGGGGTGCTCGTCCTGTGTCCTCGACTGCCACGTGAGGTTGGCCAGAGCACTAAGGCACATTTCCTTCAGATCTGAGGAACAAAGCACCCCAGGGCTACAATTACACTTGGTGGGAAGACCACACAGCCGTGTACACAGTGATCACCCCGGCAAACTGCAAAACCTCCCAAATTCTGTCCTGACTCAGCCCTCGCTGAACCAGTTACACCACCTTCATAAATCAGTAGCAAAACGTTTTTAGAAGAAGCCACACGTGGTTGTAAATAGGGGATTTTGGCTCATTTCCCAGAGGTCTCAGCAGAGCCCACCCTCTGACTTCAGACAAAGCCAAGCCTCCAGGATGAGCTTGCCCAAAACATCTCCCAGGGAGCTGTTCCCCAACTCACTCGCTTGTTTCCTCAGGAAGTAGGTGTTCCCGCTGTGGTGGCACACGTTGCAGTGGAAGCTGTAGTTGGTCATGAAGGGCAGACACGACCTAGGAAAAAGCAGCTTTGCTAGGGCTGGGTACAGTGTAATTATCGTATCAGGTTAAAGAATCCCAGCATCTGTGAGGTTGGAAAGGCACTCTGGAGACCATGGAATCCAGTCTGTGCCCAATCCCCACCTTGTCCCCAGCCCAGAGTGCTGAGTGCCACCTCAGGTCCTTGGACATCTCTCCTTGTCTGTCCCTGCTCCCTGGAGCAGAGCCCGACCCCCCCGGCTGTCCCCTCCTGTCAGGAGCTGTGCAGAGCCACAGGGTCCCCCCTGAGCCTCCTTTTCTCCAGGCTGAGCCCCTTCCCAGCTTCCTCAGCCTCTCCTGGGGCTCCAGCCCCTTCCCAGCTCTCTTCCCTGCCCTGGACATGCTCCAGCCCCTCAATGTTCTTCTTGGAGTGAAAGAAAACTAATTATTCCTTACTACACTGGGTTAAGAAACTAATTATTCCAGGTTAAAACCCAAGTATTCCTTCCCTCCCCTAAAACCACAAACATCTGACAGGCTCAGTGGTATTTCACAGGCGTGCCTTTATCATGGACAAAGCTTTATTTACACAACACACCAGTTTCCAAGTGTTCAAGGACACGGGCAGGTCCTTGGGAACTCAGATTCCAAACCCTCCACTTTGGCTCCCAAAGCCCCGTGCTGGCCCTGCCAGCCATCACCTACGTGGTGTCGATGCCGAAGGTGTCCGCCGTGAACCACTTGGTGCAGATGCCACACTGCAGCTCGATCTCGCCCAGCTGCCGCGCGTTCTCCTCGTCCCCCGAGCCCCCCTGGGCATCCATGGCTTCGGCACCGTCCCCGGCAGCGTCCTGGAACCGGAGCAGAGCCAGGAATCCAACAGTGCCCGGGGCAGGCAGCACAGGGGCCCGGGCAGGAATGTGCCACCGGGGGACTGCAGAGGGAAGAAATCCTTTCCCCTAACCCACAGCCGTGCTGCGAGCGGGCTGGAGCTGTTCTGTACACTCATCGTGAGGGTGAGCCACCCGGCTGGCGATTCAACTTCCCAAATCATCCTTTAAGGAAGCAAGGCTGGCGCCAGGGGATGCTCCCCTGCGGCCGAACCAGCCTGCCCCTGCCCGGGCACCTACCAGCGGCTCCTTCCCGCTGGCCGACTCGGTCTCCAGGGCCGCGCTGACATCCACCCCGGCGGCGTCCCCCCTGCAGGGCACGGAGGTCAGAGCGGAGCCCGCACCCGGGGGGACCCCGCGCTCCGGGGGCACAGCCGGGCCCCGGGCCCCGGCGGGACTCGGGCCGCGGGAGCCCCGGACGGGCCCGGGAGCCCCCATCGGCGTTCCCATGGTAACGGGGCCAGGTCCCGCGGAGCCCGGACGGTCCGGGGAGCGCGGGGGTCCCAGGGGCCCGCCCAGGGAGGCACATACCCGGTCTCGGCGTCGGTGGCGGGCGGCTCTGGCGGGGCCGGGGGCTCCGGGGCCGGGGGCGGCTCCGGGGGAGGCTCCGCGCCCTCGGCCGCCGCTGCCGCCGCCATGTCCGCGCGCTGCCGCGAGAACCGCGCGGCTCTCGCGAGACCCAGCGCGAGCGGGGGTGCCGGGCCCCGCCGCGGCCGAGCGCGCCCCCTGCCGGCGGCCGCCGGGAGCGCGGCGCGGGGGGGCCGTGACGTCACCCTGCGCGGCCGTGACGTCACCCCGCCGCAGCCCGGGCGCGGGGCGCGGGGCGGACGGCGGGGAATGAACAGGGAGCGCGCCCCAGGGTCCCGGTGCCCCGCGGGAAGCCTGAGCGCCTTTCCCTCGGGGAAGGACGAGTGTCGCCTCTCTGGGCGGGGGGACCCCCGCTGGCACACCGCCCCTCCCCAGAGATTGGGGTCCACGGGTGCCCCCGGTCCTGCTCCCCTCGCCAAGGAGCGCGGCAGGACTGACTGGACTGGGGATGGGCCTGGGCCACTCGTCCCCAGCAGTGCTGGGCTCGGCGGGCTCTGGGGACAGCAGCGGCCTCGCACAGCGCGGGGGCGACCGCCCCCAACCCCACAGGGACAGAGCGACAGAGGGACAGAGGGACAGAGGGACAGAGAGAGGGGTGGTGGGGGCGTGCCCAGGAGGGACGGAGGGAGAGACAGACGGGCAGGAAGAGAAGAACCGGAGGAATGCAGGGATGAGGCAGGGGTGGATGGATGGGTGGATGGAATGATGGATAAGGCTGGAGGCAGCGGGGGAATGATGGGGAGAAGGAGAGAGGGAGAAAGAGGAGGGCGGGGGACGAGGGCAAAGGAACGGGGAGGGATGGTCGGGAGGTAGATGGGGGTGGAGGGGAGGGAGGACAGAGATAGGGACGGAGCGATGGGAAGAGGGACGGGGAGAAGAGGGGAGGGGGCTGTCGGGGAGGGGGGTGCCGGGGCCGCCCGGGGCGGCGCTCGGGGCCGCTGTACAAATAGGGCGGCTGCGGGTGGCCCGGGCAGACATGCGGGTCCCGCTCCGCTCCGTGCCCGCGCTGGCGCTTTGCGCCCTAGCCCTGCTCTGCCTGGGCTGCGCTCCGACCCGGGCACTCACCTGGGCACCGACCGCAGCGTCCACCCGGGCGCTCGGCTGGGCACCGACCGGAGCCTCCGGCCGGGCACTCAGCCGGGCACCGACCGGAGCCTCCGGCCGGGCACTCAGCTGGGCACCGGCCCGCGCCCCGCCGCGCTGTCCCCCGCTGATGCTGCAGCTTCTCCGCGCCCCTCCCGCCCCGCTCCGCGCCGCCGCCGCCGCCGCTCTCAGCCTCTCCCCGCACGGTGAGTGGGGCCGCGGGCATCCCTGTCCTGGGACCGGCACCGTCCCGAGCATCCCTGTCCTGGGACCCGCACTATTCCCAGGACCGGCACCGTTCCCGGGCAGCCCTGTCCCCGGGATCAGCACCGTCCCTCTTCCCGGGACTGCCACTGTCCCCGAGCCTCCCTGTGCTGGGACCGGCGACATCCCCGGTACCTGCACTGTCCCCATGCATCCCTGTGCAGGGATCCCCAGTGTCCCGGGCATCCCTGCTCGCAGGACCAGCCCTGCCTGAGGCTCTGGCTGGCTCTCAGGTGGATCCAGCTGCTGTCTCCCGACCCTCAGGCTCCCACGGCGGGGCTGGTTCCCGGCAGCAGGCGGGGGCACCATCCCCCCAGCCCTGGCACCCCTGGCACTACTCCCTTCACCGTGCCCTTGGCTTTCAGGCTCTCTGCAGAACGGCTCCCGCTGGGCGCTCTCCTTCGATATGTCCTCCCTCTCCAGCAGCCAGGAGGTGAGTCTGGCTCAGCTCCGTGTCCGCCTGCCCGGCCTCTCCCGCGCCCACAACGTCTCCCTGGACATCTACCACAGCCAGCGGCGCAGGTGCCGGGGAGACGGGACCTGCACCCACCAGCTCCTCCTGGGCACCGTGGCTGGCAGCCCCTCTGCCACCCAGGCCTCCTGGAAAGTCTTTGAGGTCACCAACCTGCTGCGGGCCTGGCTCCACCAAGCCGCGGTCGCTGGGCATCAGAGCCCCACGGGAAGGGGGCAGTGGGAGGTGAGCGGCTCGGCCGGCCCGGCCACCGCCGCCCCGAGAGACACCGGCCACGGCGACCCAGCCCTGCCCCAGGACGTGGCAGACAGCGTCCTGCTGCTCGTCTTCTCCAAGGACAAGTCTCCAGGGGAGCACAGCCTCATCAGGGCGGCGGAGACCTCCAAGTACATCATGCGCGACGGCGGCTCGCAGGGCGCGGGGGCGCGCCGGCACCGCAGGAACAGGATGGAGAAGCAGCGGATCAAAGCGAGCGGCGCCGCCGCGGCCGCCCCGCGGGAGCAGGGCAGGGCGCTGTGCAGGCGGGTGGACATGGTGGTGGATTTCGAGCAGACGGGCTGGGGCAGCTGGATCGTGTACCCCAAGAAGTACAACGCCTACCGCTGCGAAGGGCTGTGCCCCTCGCCCGTGGACGAGACCTTCAAGCCCACCAACCACGCCTACATACAGGTAAGAGGGGTGCTGCCCCTCATCCCCCGCACCCCCACACTCCAGCAGGGGCATGTTCTGCCCTTCCCGTGTCTCCCACAGAGTTTGCTGCAGCTCTACAAGCCCAACCAGGTGCCGTGTCCCGCCTGCTCCCCGGTCAAGATGAGCCCCCTCTCCATGCTCTACTACGAGAAGGGCGAGATCGTCGTCCGCCACCACGAGGACATGATCATCGAGGAGTGTGGCTGCAACTGAGGCCATCCCGTACCCTGCCAGGAAGGTGCACGTCTGTGCCCAGAAGTGCCCCAGGGACCCACGAGCACTGCACAGAGCGGGGCGTCTCCGAAGCCCACGTGCCTGCGGGCTGGCACAGCCCCGGCTGGGCCTGGGCAGCAGCGGGTGCCCGGCAGTCCTGCAGCGCTGCACGGCCACCGTGCCTGGCTGGATCCAGGCTCCACGTGGGAAAGGCCACCAGCCACCTCCCTGTGGTGGCACCAGGGGCAGCTCTGGGGCAGTGGGTGCCCCGTGCTGTGTTTACCAAGGAGCTGGAGGCTGCTGCGTGTGGGACAGAGGCAGGGGGGCTGAGGTGCAGGACTGGGGCACGGCAGCACTGCTCCCTGCCACGACAGGGATCGGGCAACGGGAATTCCCAGCCATGGGAATCATCAGGAGCCACAGGTTCTCAGGCCCCTGCAGCTCCAGTGTCTGGCCATGCTGAGCATACACACCACTGGGATTTCCAATCTCCCACGGGGTTTAGGCATTTCTCCTAAGAATTCTATTATATTTCTATCAAAACTCTCAGATTTCTATGATGACTCAGACAAGTGAATGTATTAGCCAATGTCCAGAGCCCCAGCTGGCAGATCTGGGTGGGCAGCTGTTACAAACAAGTAACCACAGCTCTGCTTGAGCCTTTTCCGCCTCGCTGGATGGGGTGGTAGCAAAAAGGTCACAGCTGTACAATTTTTCAATAAATTTTATCTATTAAAAATGCCCATTGGGTTCTGTTGATTTTTGCTGTTGATGGTGTGCCAGGGTGTGAGCGTCCCCTTCTCTGTGTCCCATCTGTTGCACCCAGGGCTGCTCCCTGCTGTGGCTGCAGTCTGCTCCCAGAGCAGGTGGGCTCTGGCTGCTCCTGAAGCAACCAGAGCGAGGGATCCCTCCAAGAGTGCAAAAGATGTTGGAAAGCTCCAAGGCTCGTGTGAGATAAGGACGAAGCTGTTCCCACCCTGAAGAGGGGTTGCTCAAGAGCAAGGGAGGCACCTGCAGGCGTGGAAGGGGAGGCTAAAGGGATTTTCCTCCTTTATTTACCCCTCGGAAATAAGGGAAGGGCCGTGCCCAGTAAGAGCAGGGAATTCTAAGCCGTGTGGTGCAGGCAACTCCTTTGGGTCACCCATCCGGAGGAGTGCTGGGGCTGGGGGCGATGCCCGGGGTCCCGAGCGCCCCGGGGTGACCGTGTCCTCCCGCCCCGGGGAGGGGCTGCTCCTCCCGGGCAACCAGGATCAGCCCGGGCTTGGCCGAGCCGCCCCCGCCGCAGCCCCGGCCGTGCGAGCCCCGGGCTCACGGCTGCCTCCATGCACGGGGACACGCCACACGCGTGGGGACCCACCGGCGGCCCCCAGGCAGCAGCGGGGACGGGCGGGACCGCAAGCGCCGGGGCTGGCGGCGGGTGGCCCTGGGACAGCGGCCACCCCCACCCCGCCCCTCCTGGGAGCAGCGGCCCCGACTCCACATCCCAGCGCAGGCTGATTATCCCCAATCCACATCCCGGGCGGCGGATAAACAAAGCGTGTCTGCTGCTCCCCCGCCGCAGCAGGCCCTCCCCGGGGCCGCTTCCATATTCCAGCGGCTTTCACACTGCGGCCATCCCGTCATTAGAGGGTCATTTGCAGGAGCTGTCAAGGGTGGGCCGAGGGCGCGGGGCTGACCCCCGGCAGGAGGCAAGGCAGGAACCTGCCCGTCTGTGCTCCGGGAGTTGTAAAATTACGGTATTTTGCCTCTTTCTCCGCAGTTTTGCTCCTCCTGCTCACAGACGGTTCCAAAGCAGGAGGATCCACTGCCCCAACGCCCCCCCCGGGACCCCCTGCCCCCCTTGCCCCGCCGGCTGCTGTATCTCTGCCATCTCTGCCCTCCCTCACGCCTGCCGGAATCCAGCAGCGGGTTCAAAAGTTGTGGCGGGGCAGGGGGAGGCAGCAGCCGTTCCCTGGGAAGAGGAGGGTGGAAAAATAAAGGCTGGGATTCCAGGCCTGTAAGGAAAACATCAAAGTGTGGGCAATGACAATAAAGCCGGGTTTAGGCAAGGATCTGCTGGCCAGCCGGGCTCTGCCAGGCTCGGGCTCTGAGGGGGGACCTGAACTGAGCAGGGAGAGCTCTGGCCCTGCTCCTGCCCCAATCTACATCGGCTGGGGGACACAGGGAGCCCAGACACGAGGACAATAAAGTCGGGGGACAGCCCTGGTCCCTTCAGCGTCCCAGGGCTGGGGGAACTGGCAGGTTCCTGCTCTGGGAAGGGCTGGCTTGGCCAGGGGGACAGCAGGCACAGATTACTTTGGACACACGGAAAGGAAAGAGCAAGAACAAACAGACTGAGGGTACAAATGGTGCATTAAAGCACGAGCTGGGTCGGGCAGGTGGCATTTGTCCCGTGACTGGGACACAGGGACACGGAGTAGGACACAGAGATGTGGGGCAGGACACAGGGACACCGGCTGAGCTGCTCTGCCTGCTTGAGACAAAAAGGGGCTGGGATGGGAAATGCAAGGACAAAGCCAACTTGTCCCTGGACCTCCCCGGAGCATCCCAGCTGTGCCTCAGCCACCCACGACTGCCTCCCTCCCTCCCACTGTGCACAACTGGGCTCAGCCCGTGCAAAAAGCAGCTCCTCGGCCTGGGAGTGCAAGTGTCGGGAGAGGAACAGAGCCTGGGGGAGCAGGGATGTGCCCTGGAATGCTGAGCTGCTCCTTGCAGGGCTCGGGCAAGCTTGGAGAGCTGTAAATGCGAGTGCACGAGGGAGATGGATCCAAAACGGTCTGGCTGGAGGATGCAGCAGCTGGGGGTGTGAGGAGGAAGGGAGGGAGTGAAGGGTGAAGGACCAGAGCAATGGGATGCTGAGACCACTTGGTCCCACACCACGGGTGGAAAGGTTTAAGGGCTTAGGACAAATTGCACCAGAGCAGATGTGCACATCACCTCCTCACATCGCTGCGGTCACGGCTCTCTCTGCCCCCACAAGGGTCCTGGTGTGCCCATGGCCCCAGGGCCCTGCACCGAGAACCCAGCAGGACCCCTGGTCACACCTGGCCAGGTGTTTCACAGGGTTTCCTCCCTCCCTCTGAATTATCGTGTCGGAGGCACCTGGCGCTTTGATGCTCCCAGATCTGCATAAGCGGCAGATACCGATGCAAAGCTGCCGGGACACAGACAAAGCACTTAACACCTCCAGCACGTGTTACCTCTCCTACAGGTGGCAGGAATGGCATTTAAGAGCATTACCTGCAATACCTGACACCCCCAAAAACCAGGCAGCCACTTCTGTACCGGCACCAAAGTCCAACACCACAAGGCTCCTGCCCGAACAGCCATGGCTGGTCGAGGCTGAAATCAGCTCGTTTCTCCCCGAAACTGCCTGGACGTGCAGCCCTCAGCTTGGGACGGCACCTCGGGGGATCCCAAAACTGCCTGGACGTGCAGCCCTCAGCTTAGGATGGATGGCACCTCGGGGGATCCCAAAACTGCCTGGACGTGCAGCCTTCAGCTTAGGATGGATGGCACCTCGGGGGATCCCAAAACTGCCTGGACCTGCAGCCCTCAGCTTGGGACGGCACCTCGGGGATCCCAAAACTGCCTGGATGTGCAGCCCTCAGCTTGGGACGGCACCTCGGGGATCCCAAAACTGCCTGGACGTGCAGCCCTCAGCTTGGGACGGCACCTCGGGGGATCCCAAAACTGCCTGGACGTGCAGCCCTCAGTTTGGGACGGCATCTCAGGGGATCCCAGGGTCACCAGCATCATGTGTGCCACCAAAACCACAGTCCTGGGTGACACAGAGGGACACTGCCCAGACACACAGCTCAGGGAGGGTGACACCCAGTCCTGCTGAGGGCCCTGTCCAGGAAACCTGCTCACCAAGGGCTCCATCAGTCCAACCCTTCCCCGTAAAGCCACGGCAGAGCGGTAATTCCTCCTTTTGGTTGGGACAGCAGGAGAAGCTCCAGCACAAGCGCAGGGACCCATCCCTGCAGAGCCTGCCCAGCCTGTCATGGCTATTTCAGTGTTCCCCACAGCAGGGGGGAACTTTGGGGGAATCACCATCAACACGGCAAGTTTTCCTAAACCAAAAACTGCAGCTGCACCACAGTCCAGCAGTGCCATTTTAAACCAAACCCACCAATTTAGCACAGAAGAAAGTCAGTCCCAGCGGCAGCAGCTCCTCTCTAAACCATCTTCACAACCTAACTGGTGCAGCTGAGACTTATAAAGTCACACCTGAGGGCAATAAATTTGGATTTGCTCCCATTAAGGTTTCAGAGAAACCCTTAAATCTTATCTTAGAGAAATGCAGGTTTATCTGCAGCAATTGCTTTGTTCTGTTACTCATTATTGAGGGTTTGCATATCATAATGTCACCACTGAGCATCATTAGCAGATATTTAAATGCTATCTGCCAAACCTGATCTGCACAGACACTCCCTGTGGTTTGGGAAGTCTGAAGTTCAGGCTGTGCCCCATATGGATTCTCCTCCTGTGAGGTGCCTCCACCCCCAAGCAGTAAGACAGCAGTGTGTTTGCAGACTGTGCAGACCACCTTTATCAAACCTCACAGAGGCTAAAAATGAAGGTATTTGCTCTGGCTAACCGAACTGGACCTTCCCACAGCAAAACTAACTTTCTCTGACAAAAATTGTCTCCAACCCAGACAGTCTTTGTTTCTAACCCTTCTCCCCAAAGCTCTTCTCCCTGCCCACCACAGGATAAAAAAGAGAAGCAAGGGTAAAGCAGCACAGACATTTCATCATGGATCACAAACCCAGGCTAGCACATGCCAGAAAGAACTGCAGTGGCAAAGCTGGAGGCTCCTTCCTCTCCCTGACAGGGCAGCTCAGTCAGGAGCCCTCCACGAGCCTCCAGCTGAACTGATCCCAAATATTCCCACCTGCAGCCCGAGCCTGGCCCTTGCCAGGCAGGCAGGAGCACACAACCTGTGACAGAGCCTTCTGGAAGCACTCAGGGGACACTTTTTGTCTGTATTCTGGGGGCAGATCTGGCAGACCAAAGCTTCCCCCAGGGACCAGCTGGGACCAGGGACGCTTGGCTGAGCCCCAGCAGCACAGGGGACACCATTTTAATGCCTTGGGTCAGTAGTTTCTTGCTGGAATAAGGGACAGAAGCCACATTTATTGCATTCATCTCCAAACCAGGAGACTCCACATGATTTTTATTTCTCCCTTATATTGCATTTCTGTTACAGTTACAGTATTAAAATGATTAACAAAAGCATAAAACTGGAACCGAAACCAAGGGGGGAGAGTGTCTCCTGCAGCACCCCGAGGCCTGGCCCCTGGAACAGGACACGCTCTGCTCTCCTGAGGGAATCTGCCTTTCCCAGAGCAGAAAGGCACTCAAGGCATGGCTGCTGTAAGCCTGGCTGGTGGGAATCCTCCAGACAAGTCCTGGTGCTTCACTGGATCAGCACTCTGCAGGCAGGTGTGTTAGATGTCCATGTCAAACTGCTCTTCCTCACCTGCTGGGAGGGACAAAACCACAGGTGAGGCCCCAGAGTTCCACATTAAATACCAAAGATTTCAGTGAAGGAGTGGCTGGCAGCTGTGCTTCAGAAATGGGGTAGTTTGGGCTTAAAAGCTGCATTCAGGCATCAGGGTTGGTGTGAAAATCATCTTGTAAAGCTGTGGTGAAGGTGTCATTGCTGAGGGATCTCCCTCACACATACCAGAGCAGAGGCAGAGAAAATGCCCTTTCAATAATTTATTCTTACCCCTGGATTTCCTTGTAACAAGGAAGGGAAAGAAGCACACTGAGGACAGTCACTGGTAAAACCCAGCCAGGCACATTTCACACCCATTATCCCCAGGGCTGCTCCCACAGCCTGGCAGCCAGGAGCTGCTCCTGGGGACAGGGATTCTCTGCCAGAGTCACAGCCCAGCACCCAGCCTGCATTTCAGGGAGTGCCATGAGCCACTTCAGGTCACAGCGTGTGTCAGGCATGAGGCAATCCTGACTCTGGAAAGGTTTTACTTGCAGCGAGCACACAACAAGAGCCTTCAGATCTTTATTTTTAGAGATAAGATAAATACTTGCACTTGGTAGGTTCAGGTTGCTTCAAGAAATAACCTCAAATAACTTTAAAAAGAATTCTTCAAGGGCAACATTGGCTCGTGTTGCTGCAGCAGGGCCTCAGAGAAGAGTCCCTGTCACAAAACAGGGTCAGAAACAGGCAGGAGGAATTTACAACTCAGGCTGATATTAAAAACCCAAGTAAATTCTGCTCTGAATTGTAACTTGAAGCTCCAAGCAGCTGCAGCACAGCCCAGCTCAGGGAGAGGCAGCAGCAGCTGCCCCTCTTCTCTCCACAGGGCTCCTAATCCAACAGCAGCTTCCCAAACGCTGAATTAATGGGAATCATATCAAATTACACCTAAAAACTGCGAAAGTCACATTGCTGGGGCCCACAGCAGGATCAAACAACTGCGAGACCCTTGTTACCCTGTGACACTGAGCCCACTCTGACTTTCCAAGAAGTTACTGCAGAATTGACCACGCTTCCTGGGAACCTCCTGGCTCCACTCCAGCTCTGGAACTTCTAGGAACCAGCAGAGCCCCTCACAGGCTGCTGGGGCTCTGCTGCCTGCACTCACCTGTGCTCACTTTCTCCTCACAGTTTTGGACATGGTGGTTTTCAAGCTTCAACTCCTCCACGCTGGGGCTGGTAACGCCTGGAATGTCCGGAAGGTCGGAGGGAGGTGTTTTAGCACCCGGAGAATTGCGGCATTCCATCAGGAACTTACGGTCATAAATGATCCTGGTACCTGGGGGGACAGCACACGCTCAGCCCTCCCTGCCCAGGGCAGGGAACTCCCTCATCTTTAAGGACCCTTACAGCCCAAAGCACTCAGGGACTGGATATTTAAGTGATAACTGTGATGCAGCGCTTCAGTCCAGGTTACCTTTCCAGAATTCCGGGTGCACTGACACTGTACCTGCCACTACAGGTGACACATCAGGTACCCAAACTCTGCCAGCCGCTGCCCCGAGGCAGCACAGGGCTCCAAACCCCAGGCAGGGGCTGGAAGCAGCAGATCCAGCCCCTTCCACCTTGCTCAAGGTCACACCAGCCCACAGAGCAATGAGAAAACTGAATTTAATTCCCACTCATGGCTGAAAGCTGCAGGTGGGCACACACCAGGGGACAGGATGGGGCAGGGCCGTGTCCCTCTGAGCTCTGCCCAGCAGAAATTCCTGCACAGACACTTCCCTTGGCACAGCAGCACTTACACACACCTCGCTCAGGGCTTACACAGATGGTTAATGCTCCAACGCTTAACCAGGAACCACCCAGCTCCAGCCAAGCATGCTGAGCCTCCAGGCCTGGATTTCTAGGAACACCACTGAACACCCTGTTCCTTATAAAGGAATTTCATGGAAAGAGCTCAAAAACCACAGACAGAAAAGGGATCCCTCCAAACAGCCCACAGCCTTAACCCAGCAAGTGCTGGAAAAGTGTTTGCTTCCCAAGAGGAGGCTGCACACCTCTCTGCATCAGGTGTGTCCTGCTCTGCTCCTGTTCCAGCCAGAGGGAAAGGGACTTGTCCTTGTGCCCTCCCAAAAAGTGTTAACTAAAGTACGCATGTGTGGGCAAACAGCTCCTGCCACCATCTGTCCCAGAGCAACCAACTCCCTTTTGTTTGAACACTGTAAATATACAGTAAATACATAAAACAACACGTCCAACAGCTGCTGTGTTCCAACGGAGTTCTGGCAGGGAGTTCTCAAAACACCGAAAAACTTTTCACTGATGATTCTGAACTCCAGTTCTTTCGGGAGGAGGATTCATCCCTACAGTCAGCTGGCTGGGAGAGGGGTGTTAAATTCCTGGGGAGCTCCAGGAGGAGGAGAAGGACAGGGATTCCTGGAACTGCAGCTCTGTACTAGTACTGGGAGCTTCCACCTTTCTCCAGCAGCCTCACGCCCAGAGCTCCTGAAAGCCAGGGGCCAGCTGGGGCAGGACACCCAGCTGGGGCAGGACACTCAGCTGGGGCAGGACACTGGGCAGGACACCCAGCTGGGACAGGACACCCAGCTGGGACAGGACACTCGAGGCAGGACACCCAGCTGGGACAGGACACTCGAGGCAGGACACCCAGCTGGGGCAGGACACTCGAGGCAGGACACCCAGCTGGGACAGGACACTCGAGGCAGGACACCCAGCTGGGGCAGGACACTCGAGGCAGGACACCCAGCTGGGACAGGACACTGGGCAGGACACCCAGCTGGGACAGGACACCCAGCTGGGACAGGACACTCGAGGCAGGACACCCAGCTGGGACAGGACACTCGAGGCAGGACACCCAGCTGGGGCAGGACACTCGAGGCAGGACACCCAGCTGGGGCAGGACACTGGGCAGGACACCCAGCTGGGGCAGGACACCCAGCTGGGGCAGGACACTCAGCTGGGACAGGACACCCAGCTGGGGCAGGACACCCAGCTGGGGCAGGACACTCGTCAGGACACTGGGCAGGACACTGGGCAGGACACCCAGCTGGGACAGGACACCCAGCTGGGACAGGACACCCAGCCCGGGCTGTCACGGCTCCTGTACCCACCCAGAGCCGCGTTCCCCGCTGCTCCCCGGTTCTGCCAGGGGATGTTTAGCAGGAAAACACACACACCACGGGATGCTCTGCTCCCTGCAAGCCCCACAGGGCAGACACACAGCCCCGGCTGTCTGTCCTCCAGCAGCTCTGGACCCTCCCTCCCGTCAGCACGGCAGCAGGGCCGGGCAGCACACGGTGTCCCCGGGCAGGCGGGGACGGCCCCGGGCGCTGCCAGGTGGGCACACCCCAGCCACGAACGCGGCCCAGCTTCTCCTCCTGCTCCAGACACTCAGGAACTCCCCGGGGACAAAGGGCTGACAGCCCCGGAGGGCTCATTACTGCGCGCCGCTAATGAATTGCTCATTTCGCTTCTGCCGCGCTACTGACGGCTGCGGAAGGCTCCCACACCTCGCCACGACTCCTGCAGGTGCTGCTGGAGCCTTCAGCGATTTGCTGCTTCCAGAGGACCAAAACAACGCCAAAGCTCAGCTCTTTGCACACACCAAGCCGGTGAGTCAGCAGTGCCACTTCCCCTTCTCCCCGCGTTTTAACCCCTGGAATCCTGCGCTGGATCCGAGGCACCGCCAACCCCTCCATGCCCTCCCACGGTTTGTCCTTTCGGCTCCACCATCCCCGCTGCTCGCATCCATCCGGGCAGGGATGCAGCGATCTGCAGCGGCACCGGGGGGAGATTCTACAAGGTGCGGAAAGAAAATCATCCCAAAATCACCCCAAGCCGCGGCTCAGGGGCAGCAGAGGCCGCCGGAACTCCTCACACTGACCCTGTGCCATCACCTCGGGGCCAAACTGCCAAAAATGAACACCCAAGGAGGGGTGGGGACACAAAGCCTCTCTGATAGAGGAACCCTGGGCATAACCAGTTTGTTACTCTTACTCGAGGACCAAAACCCTACAGGAGGTTCCTCTCCTGGCGGCTCTGGGGCTGCCCAGGACCTCGCAGCAGACAAAGAGGGAAGGAGCCCATGGCGTGTTGGCAGCAGCAGAGCACTGTGCCTCCAGAATCTGGAGCGCTTTGGGACTGGAAATAAAGAAAAAGGCCCCGGGGTTTGCTGACTGCCAGGGAAAACAGCTAACATTAGAATCACAATTAATCAGTAACCGTGGGGAGGCCGAGGCTGCTCCCTGCGAGGCTCCCGAGGCGCTGCCGCGTTCCCCAGCACGGACCCCCCTGTCCGGCTCAAACCGAGCCCTCCCTCCCGCGGCGAGACCTCCCCGCTCCCCCCAGCACGGCCCCCGCCGGCCCGGCGCTCACCGCCCGGCGTGGTCCCGAACACGGTGCCCCCCGGCGTGGTGCTGTAGTCGCCGGGCGGCAGCGGGGCCCCGTCGGGCAGGGCGAGGCACTTGCCGAGGCCCGGGATGTCGCGACTGGGCGTCTGCCCGTGGCAGCAGCGGCCCGACATGACGGGACCGGGAGCAGCACCGGCGCTGCCGCCGCCGCTGCTGCCCGCCCGCCGCTTCCGGCACGGGCCACGCCTCTTCCGCCGCGGGGGCGGGGCCGGGACCGGGCGGGGCTGGTGGGCGGGGCTCACACCGATTATGGGCGTGGTAAAGTGTGAAGGGGCGGGATTATGCTAATAGAAGCGTGTCCCTTCGGGGGCGGGGTTTAGCCCGGGCAGAGGCGGGGCTTAGCGCTAAATGGGCGGGGTCTGGGCGGGACCCCCGACGGGTCCCCTTTTTCTCCCATTTTCTCCCTCTTCTCTCCCGTTTTCTTCCCTTTTTTCCCGGAGACACCCCTGGCCTGTGCCCCCCGCTTTTGGGGTCGCGCTTCCCCGTGCCTGGCGGGGGCCCCGCAGAGCCCCGGGGGTGCTGGCGGCGCTGCCCCTTCGTGCCCTCCGCTGCCCACGCGGGGTGGCCGCGCTGGGAGGTCCGGGTGGTCCCGTGGGAACGCCGCGGGGACAGATGTCTGCCCGGCTGCCCCCATCCCAAATGGCTTTGCCTCCCCCGAAGGGCCGGGAACAAACGCGGGAGGAGCCGGGGGGCCACACACGGGTCCGGCGCCCCCCACGCCGTGTCCCCGGGGGGGCTCCGGTGGGGCTGGAGCTGTGGGAAATAGGGCTTGTCTTAATCCTTTATTAAAGAGAAGATCTAGAGAGCAGCTGAAGTGCGGTGGGAGGGGCGCAGGGTCGGCCGGGCGGGACCCCTGGGCTGGGCAGGGGGAGGCTGGGGAGCCCAGGGATGAAACCTGGCATGAAGCCCCTCCGAGCATCCTTGGGACCACCCTGCTCACGGGTACCCTCTAGGAAATGCCCTTCATCGTTCCCTGCTCCCCCAGCCGTGGCCGCAGGGCTCTGCTGACCCTCAGCGGACACCGGTGCGGTGCTGACGGCCGGGCTGCCGGGAGCCGGGCTGCCGGGAGCCGGGCTGCCTTCCAGCACGGATGCCGGCACAGCCGCCGGCAGATGCCAGCAGCGTTTCGGCAGCGCTGCCGCCTGTGTCGCAGCACCGCGGGGTCCCCGAGGCTGTGGCAGGGATTGTCCGGGACCGGGGCTTGAGGCTGCTGCTCTGCTCCTCTGGTGGACCACAGCAGCCCCGGCCTGCCCAAACCATCGCCCCGGCTCCAACAGATGGAGCTCGGCAGCCACGCACGGCTCCGGACCCCAGCCCGCGGCCAAGCTCATCCCGCGGAGCCGCGGTCCCGCCCGGGGGGCTCCCGGGGTCGCTGAGCGTTTTCTGCGGGGCAGCATTTCGGTGTCCGGGGCAGCAGTGTCCTGCCGGGCTGGGTATGGACACGGGTGTTTCTGCCCCCAAGGTCCCGTGGGACCCCAGACAGGCTGTGGTGTCCCCCAGAACCCCCAGGGACCCCAGGCAGGCTGTGGTGTCCCCCAGAACCCCCAGGGACCCCAGGCAGGCTGTAGTGTCCCCCAGAACCCCCAGGGACCCCAGGCAGGCTGTGGTGTCCCCCAGAACCCCCAGGGACCCCAGGCAGGCTGTGGTGTCCCCCAGAACCTCCAGGGACCCCAGGCAGGCTGTGGTGTCCCCCAGAACTCCCAGGGGGCCGGGCAGGCTGTGGTGTCCCCCAGAACTCCCAGGGGCCCGGGCAGGCTGTGGTGTCCCCCAGAATCCCCAGGGGCCCGGGCAGGCTGTGGTGTGCCCCAGAACCCCCAGGGACCCCAGGCAGGCTGTGGTGTCCCCCAGAACTCCCAGGGGCCCGGGCAGGCTGTGGTGTCCCCCAGAACCCCCAGGGGCCCGGGCAGGCTGTGGTGTGCCCCAGAACCCCCAGGGACCCCAGGCAGGCTGTGGTGTCCCCCAGAACCCCCAGGGCCCGGGCAGGCTGTGGTGTCCCCCAGAACCCCCAGGGCCCGGGCAGGCTGTGGTGTGCCCCAGAACCCCCAGGGACCCCAGGCAGGCTGTGGTGTCCCCCAGAACCCCCAGGGCCCGGGCAGGCTGTGGTGCCAGGCAGGCAGCCCTCGCCCTGTGCCAGCTGCTGAATCGATTAGTGGGCACTGGGGCAGGAAAATAACATTTCCGGCGTGGAATGACATCAGCAGTGACCCCCAACCCAGAGAGGCGGCCGCTGCCATTTCCTCCTCCTCCTCCTGCTGGAGAACGGACCGTTATGGGGTCAGGCACCGGGGAAGGTCAGGGCTTAGGGCACATCCTGGCTGGGGCACAGCAGGGTGTCACCCTCCCAGTGCCTGCTGGAGTTCGGTGCTCCCGGCAGCACACAGGGGACAGGGACAGGGACAGGGACCCTCCTGCCCCTGGACAGGAGCTCCAGCTGCCCCGGAGCTGCCTGCAGGCAGGGAAGAGGCGTTGGATGCGCTCCCACCCACACCACCAGCACCCTCCGGTTACAGAGTGTTCCTCTCCAGGGCATTTTATCTGCCCATTCCACGGGCAGCTCCCAGGGCTGGAAAGCCCTTTGTCATCCTCATGTGATACAAAGTTATCGCATTATTGCCTTCTAAATCGGGAGCAGAAGTGCTCTCCGAGGTGTCCATCTCTCCGCCAGCACTGCCTTTGCTTCTGACCTGGTTTGGATCCCTGGGAGCTGAGCAGGACTGGCTTTTGGGGAAGGAGTCACTCCACTGGCGGGTCCTGGGGAAGAAAATGTTTCATAAGTCATGAAATGCCCCTGTGCCTGGTGTGAGAGCAGCCCTGGGGGATGGCAGCAGGGGCAGGGAGCCATCACTGGCCCCACCTGCACCAGTCCCCACTGCACTGTGATTACAGGAAGGTTTGCTGAGACGGGAAGCAAATAACCGAGGGAAGGATAAGCTCCTGCCTGGTGGGCTGGCAGCTTTCATCTCGCCCCATCCATCACCTCCTGTCTGGGTGGCTCCCGCGCGGGAAGGCTCATCCCCAGCCCGCCCCCACCCTTGGAGGCCTGGGATGCAGCCCCGTGAAGGCCGGGATGGTGATGGAGCCCACGGCAGTGAGGATGTCCCTGTGCCGCGGCATTTCCACCCCATCCCTCTGTGTTTACATTCCCCTCCGATCGCGGCTGGCGATAAGGACGGACCCGGACCCGGACGAAGCCACATCCCTGCTGCCCGCCCCAGGGCTGTTCGTGCAGATAAAGGTTGCCCCATAAACAAGCCCATCCTGCCTTTGGGAAGGGCATCTCCGCTGGCCCCAGCCCTCGGCAGGAAACCCTGTTTGGGACGCCCCCGGCATTGCTGGGGGTGCTCAGCATCCCAAAACGCAGCCCTGGGATGCGCTCTTTGAGTCCTGGAAACAGCCTCTGTGGCATGGGATTCACCGTGGTACCCATGGCCAGAGCCAGAGGGGGAGTGTTTGACTCTTCCTCCTTCTCCTCCTCCTCGTCGTTGTTGCTGGTTTTCCTCCCTGCAGACATCGGGCTGGAAGCAAGCACAGCCTGGTGTCGGGCGCAGGAGGGGACATGGGGGCTGGGGGGCAGGGATGGGTGCTGCTGGGCACAGCTTTGGCAGAGGGTGCCCGGGCATGCAGGGGGCAGAGGAGGGGCAGGGGAAGATCCGGGTGGCACGTGGCGGCTTGGCCGGTGTCCCGTGGTGTGGCCGGGCTGGCAGGCGGCTCCACATGGGGCTGCTGGCACTCGCTCCCTCATCCCAGCCAGTTTCCCCCGTGCGGGTCTGGACCCTCTCCCTCCCACCCGGCTTTGGGGCACAGCTGGGAATGCCACATGGAAGCTCTTCTCTCCCTCGGAAAGCCCTATCTGACAGCTCAGCTCTCTCTGAGGTTATTTCTGTTGTTGTTTTTTCTCGATACTTCCCACACTTTTTGTGAAATCTGGACCCGTGTTATTGCAAACTTCTCCCTCCTCCCCCCACCTCAGCTTGCTTTAGCAACAGCTGAAGGAAAACCAGAAACGATGGCAGCATGAGGACTCTCCCTTCTCCAGCAGCTGGAGGGAGATGGGACCTGTCAGAAATGAAACCTGCAAGGTTTGATAAAAATGTCAGAAATCGGGAATAACTGCAGCAGGCACTGCCCTGCTGCTGTCGCAGGCTTTCCTCTCAGCAACGCAGGAAAGAAAACAGCTTTACTGTGATTTATTTTTTAATTTGAAATCGTAATTGCACAGAGATCTGGGGGCCAGGAGCAGGACCAGGGCTTGCTTTAGTGCAGCCTTTGTCGCTGGCTGGGTTTCAGGATCTCGGTGCCCCTTTCCCTCATTCTCCCCATGCTGCCGTGGCCTCGGGAAGAGCTGCAGCCCTGCCGAGCTGTGCCTGGTCTCAGGCTGCCTGCTCCGGGCAGGGCAGGGCAGGATGGCCCTGGGGCAGACCCGCTGTCCTCGAAGCGATGCCGGTGGCCCGGAGCTGCATTCTCCACTGCAGGTTTCCCACCCCTCAGCCCCCAGCTGTTCACCCCGGGGTGCCCCAGGCGAGGAGAGGGATGCCAGCAGCCCTGCCCGGCCCCTGAAGGGCAGCACGGCTCCTTCCTCCGGGCTGTGCGTCCGCAGGGCCAAACAGGCTGGGAACGGGCTGACAAACAGGGAGCGGAGTGACCTCAGCCCCGGCTGGGCCGGCTCCGACCTCCGGGTGCCTCTTTCATCACCATCGAGGCAGGAGCTCCCAGGAGCTTCGCCGGGAAAACAGGATGTGCGTGTTGGAGACGTGGGAGCCCCTGGGATGCCCCTGGGGTGGCAGCGCTGGGGTGGCACGGGGATCGTCCCACTGGGTGATGGGGGAGCTGTTCTGGGGAAGCAGGCAGCTCAGGGGAGCTCCTGGATGTACAGCAGGGTGTGAACACCCCGGAGGCACAGCACAGACCCTGCGTGAGCCCCGTGAATATGGGACACGCACACTCTGTGGGACACACACACACACACACACACACACACACAGAGTCTGTGGGACACACACACACACACACACACACACGCACTGTGGGGCACAAACACACTGTGGGACATACACACACACACACACTGTCTGTGGGACACATGCACTGTCTGTGGGACACATGCACTGTCTGTGGGATATTTGCCACGGGATACCGAGCATGCCTGTCAAACAGCACATTTTTATCATTTTTTATTATTCTGACACAGGGATTTTTGCCTTCCTGCACAAGTCCTGGCTGGCAGTGCTGCAGCTCCCAGAGCCATGCCCACCTTTGCCGGGGGAGGAGGGTTTATATGGGGACCTGAGTTTATGTGGAGCTTCCTGCAGGCTTCCTGGGACAGGCAGTACCCAGGGGTTAAAGCTTCATCACAGCCTGTTTATGTGCTGACAAGGAAATGTGGTGACAGAGAATCCCAAACAACTTCAAAGCAAGATTTGCGGATCTGATATGGAAACTATTCCGAAAGTCCAGGAGAGCCTGTCACTTCTGTGGGGACACAGCCAGGGCAGACCCATTCCCAAAGCCCAGCTTGGCCCTGTGCCCACCCCAGCGAGGCCAGAGCTCCCGCCCTGGGGAGGGAATTTGGGTAAAGTGGTGCTCCTTGGCATCTCCTCAGGCAGAGAGAAGAGCATCGCATGGCCCTCATGCATGTCCTGTGCTGTCCCCAGGTGTCCTCCCTTGGGATGGGCAGGTGAAACCCCTTGAGGGTGGCACTTTGGTGCCATCACCTGCTGCACTGGGGCTGGGCTTGGACCCTGGGCTGTGATGGGAGGCTGAGGAAGCTGAAGCAGAGGGGAGAGGGGGACTCTGGTGTCCCCACAGTCGGTGTGGCCACGAGCAGAGGCAGCACTGTGACTCCACCGTGTGATGGGTTTATCTCGTGTCCTGTGCCGGCGAGTATGCGGCCACATGCCAGGGAAGGAGTGAGTTCTCAGCTATAAAAAGCTTTTGTTTTATCCATAGCTGCTACTTGAGTTCTCACCCCTCACTCTCTGTGACCAAGCAGAGCCCGTGTGCCCTCAGATGTGTCTGGGATCAGCTCAGGCATCTGTTTCCTCTCTCCAAACACATCCGTGGGCACCAGGAACTGCATGTGCTGCCCAGCAAGGAGATGTCTGCTCCCTGCATCCCTGCTCTCCCCAAGCAGGGATCTCCCCTAATTGATTCCGATTCTCTGTGTGTAAAGAAGTATTTTTAAATACCCATTGTTTATTCTGTAGCAACAGCCAAAGGAGCTGCTCTGATCCATGGCATAAACATATTTTCCCAGAGTTTTCTAAACAGCTGTGGCAAACAACCCTTGACCCGCTGGCTTCCTGTGGCATTTTGCCAGGCTGGCTCTGCCTCCCCCACTGCCAGTGGCCATGCAGGTAGAGCCAGGCCAGAGGCTGGCCTGTGGCAGGGATGGCAAAGGAAAGAGGAGGCTTCCCCTGGTGACAGCCTCGGGCTGGACAGTCTCCATCCCTGTGGGGGCTTGGATCAAGGCTCTGGAGCAGCAGGAATGGGGGTGAGGGCTGGGTGAGACCCAGCACCTCTGTGCTTCAGTTTTCCCAGCTGTAAAACTGGGACAAAGATACGGAGCCACGTTACTTCCCCGGTGGCGAGGAAAGCCTGGGACTCTCCCTTCCCTTCCCTTCCCCAGTCCCGCCTGATCCCTGGGAATGGGGCAGGGCATCGAGCCCTCCTGTCGGGGACTGGCACCGCTCTCAGGTCCGGAGAGAAGCCATCAGGACGGGGGGCTGGCTGCCTGCTTGGCCCCTCGGGAGCGCCTGGCTGCCTGTCCTGCTGTGGGCAGTGTGTCTGTCCGCGGCTGGGAACGGAGCTCCCTGCTGGGCACGGCGGGGTGAGGAAGGCCAGTAACGCCATAGGGACTGTCTGCAGGAAAACAGGCTGCAAAATGCCCAGGGATGAGTCTGGCATCCCCTTGGGTGTCTGGGGGCCAGCACAGAGCCCGGCTCTGCAGGGCAGCTGGGGCTGCCAGGGAAGTGGAGGCAGGGAGGGAAGGAGGAGGCAAGGATGGGAAGCAGAGGTGAGGATGGAAAGCGTAGGGAAGGGTGGGAAGCCAGCAGCCCCTGGTCACTCCAGGGGGGTGGCAGAGCTGGGCATCCTGCCCCATGGCTGGCCTTTGGTGACTGCCCACAGCCGAGCCCAGAGACCTCATCACCCAGGGACATTCCCACGCGTGCTCCTGCTTTGCTTCCAGACCCAAACCCAGCCCCGTGTGCCGCTGTGCCCTGGAGCCGGCTGTGCAGCCACGCCGGACACACGACAGCCTCCTGCATGCTGTGTCTGTGCCAGGGGCTGGGCTGGGGCCAGCACAAAGTGCCCTGTGAACAGCAATTCCCAGCTCGCTCTCAGCCAGCAGCAAATGCCAGGGCTGGGAGCTGAGTGAGATCGGATCAAGCCCTTGGCCGAGGGCTTTGAAAATCCAAAACAGCCTTGTAAAGATGAAGCTCGTAAAACCGGGACTCTGCTTTTGTAGCTCATGAATGGGAAGAAATGCCAACCAGATCATTTTTACACATAGTTTTTCCGTCTTGGTAAACATTCCCCCATTTGGCTGAAACTTCAAACTGCCGCATTTGGAGACCGTCTGTCTTAGAAGTTCCAGTATTTGTATAAATAACTGATAGGGAAAGATGATCCACTCTGGAGTCTGCCCAGGGGCCCTGGAAACAATGATGGGGCTGTGGATCCTCCCAGAGTTTTGGTGGTTCTCCAGTGCCAAGTGAGCAGGGCAGGAAGTGTGGGTGGGGGTCTCCAAACACCAGCACCCACCCAAACTCAGGAAGGGGAGCAAGAAAGGTCTCCTACATCCACGGGGAAGGAGGCTCCGGCAATAACTATGGAAGTGAAGTGGTGACTGTGGCCCTGGGCGTCATCTTTGGAAGCGGGCTGTCACCTTGCCAGCCCTGTGCTGATGTCGGGGTGGGGGACGACAGGGGTGTCACTGTCCCCACCACGGACAGTCTGTCCTGCCCAGGGAGAGTCTGAGCACAGCGAGGGGCGCACGGGGACGGGCACGGTGAGGGCAGCACAGAGGGCTGAGGGCTCACGGAGAAGGACCGGGGCGCACAGGGAGGGGATGTGTGCATGGCAGGGTGCAGACCAGGGACAGAAGTGCGCGACTGGGGACTCAGAGAGGGCTGGAGAGCACAGGGAGGGGATGGAGAGCGCGGAGAAGGGCGGCAGGGCACGGCGAGAGGCTGAGGCGTCCGGCGAGGATGCCGGGGGGAGCGGGGCGGGCCGGGGCAGCGCGTCCGGGGGGAGGAGGTGCCGCCGCTCCCCTTCCCTCGCCCTCCGGAGCGAGCAGCCCGGGGCCGCCCCGCGCCTTTAAAGGCTCCTCCTCCGGCGCAGAGGGGACCCGGCCCCGCCGGTCCGGCCCGAGGGCTGCCCCGGGAACGCGGCGGGGAGCGCACGGCGGGGCGCGGGGCCGGTGCCCCCAGCCCGGCCGAGATGAGCCCCCTCCCCGCGGGCAACGGCAGCGCCTGGGGGGGCTCCGGCAACTGTAGCGGGGCCGGCAGCCTGGGCCGGCAGTGGGTGCTGGGGACCGCCATCAGCCTCACCGTCCTGGTCACCGTGGCCGGTAACTTGCTGGTGATTGTGGCCATCGCCAAGACGCCGCGGCTGCAGACCATGACCAACGTCTTCATCACCTCGCTGGCCTGTGCCGACCTCATCATGGGCTTGCTGGTGGTGCCGCCAGGGGCCACCATCCTGCTGAGCGGCCACTGGCCCTACGGCACGACGGTGTGCGAGCTGTGGACCTCGCTGGACGTGCTGTGTGTCACAGCCAGCATCGAGACGCTGTGTGCCATCGCCGTGGATCGCTACCTCGCCATCACCTCCCCGCTGCAGTACGAGGCGCTGATGACCAAGGGCCGGGCCCGGGCCGTGGTGTGCCTGGTGTGGGCCATCTCTGCCTTCATCTCCTTCCTGCCCATCATGAACCACTGGTGGCGGGACGGGGCGGATGAGCGGGCGGCGCGCTGCTACGACGACCCGCGCTGCTGCGACTTCGTCACCAACGTGACCTACGCCATCGTCTCCTCCACCATCTCCTTCTACGTGCCCTTGCTCGTCATGATCTTCGTCTACGTGCGAGTCTTTGCCGTGGCCACGCGGCACGTCCAGCTCATTGGCAAGGACAAGGTGAGGTTCCTGCAGGAGCCCCCCAGCCCCACGGGCAGGAGCAGCCGGCGCAGGCGGCCCTCCCGTCTGCTGGCCATCAAGGAGCACAAAGCGCTCAAAACCCTGGGCATCATCATGGGCGTCTTCACGCTCTGCTGGCTGCCCTTCTTTGTGGCCAACATCATCAAGGTCTTCTGCCGCTCGCTGGTGCCAGACCAGCTCTTTCTGTTCCTCAACTGGCTGGGCTACATCAACTCCGCCTTCAACCCCATCATCTACTGCCGCAGCCCCGACTTCAGGAGCGCCTTCCGCAAGCTGCTGTGCTGCCCGCGCCGCGCCGACCGGCGGCTCCACGCCGTCTCACAGGACCTGCAGCGCTGCCCCTGTGCCTTCAGCCCTCGGGGGGGCCCTGCAGAGGACAGCAAGGCGGCCCCCGGGCGCCCCGGGGAGGACGGCGAGGCTCGGGGCAGCGGCAGCAGAGCAGAGGAGACTCCTCTGCCCCAGGGCAGTGGCCACCGGCAACGGCCCCTGGGCGAGTCCCGGCTGCAGGGCGCGCAGACCTCGCTGTGTTCCCAGCTGCATGAGTAGGTACCTGCAGGCATTTGCTCGGTAGGGGCTCGGGGGGTCCGGTCCAGCCCTTTGGGGTGTGACTGGGGGGGCTGTCGGTGCTGGGACTGTGCTCTGACAGTGCGGTGCAGAGCTGGGGGAGCTGAGAGACCCCAGGGTACATGGGAGAGGCTCTGGGATGTGGGACTGGGCACCACTGCCCTGCCCCCTGATGTTCCCCTAAACTCTGGCCCCTCCACTGGGTTGCAAAATTGGGGTCCCAACCAGTCCCACTCCAGCCCGCCAGGACTTGGTCTGCTGTTCCTGGGTAAAGGAAACACGGGTGGTGAACAGGGAAGCAAAACAGCTGAGCAGGAATGTGTCCCAAAGCCTGGCCTTTCCTCCTTCTCCTCCCGATCCCGCTTTCTGCTGCTAAAGAAGGAAAACGCGGGGACCCCCTCCGGAGCGAGGCACTGAGGCTGCCGTCGCCACTCTGGGCTCTGCAGGTTGCTTTGCCCTCCAGCGGTGTAAATCTGGGAAGGGAATTAATTTTATCCCGCTCCGTCCCATGACGGGAAATGCGCTCCCGGAGCCGGCAGCCCGCACAGAGCAGGGGGCTGGCAGGGGCTGGCGGGGGCTGGCAGGGTTGGCGGGGACGCCCATGCTGTGGCTCTGCTCTACCGGCACCCTGACACGGATTTACACCTCCAGTTGCAGGGTGGGGTTTTTTATTAGTACGACAAAATTGGAGTTATTCTGGTTACTGTGGATTGTAACCTGTTTCCCTCCTGATGCCTGAGGGCAGTAGAGGTTTCCTGCCAGACTGCGCGGGCAACAGGGATGCGCAGGTAGAGGTGCCGGAGGCGCTCCCTGGGCAGGATTCACCCACGCTGGGGGCACGGGGCGTTGGATGTGGGAGGGTCTGGGCTCTCACCCCTGCGCTCCCCCATTTCAGCTTTGCTGGCGGAGAGACGCCCGCGGGTCCGTCCGACTGACTGGGAGCAGCGGAGAGCTGGGAGGAGAGCGCTTGCTCCGGCCGGGTCATCGTCGCTCCGGCCTCTCCTCTGCCCGCCTTGGCCGCCGCCTTCCCCGGGGACCGCAGCCCGTGGCCAGCCCCAGGCTGCTGCCCGGGTTCGGGCACGTGAGTCCGGATCAGCCCGGCCACAGCCGCTTTAACCCTCCTTGTGCTGCTGCCCGCTTGGCTCGCTGGAGCTGCACACCTTGTGCACGGCGCTCCCGGCTCCCTTCCGTGCCTGCTGGGGTGGTGGCTGTGGGTCCCTGTCCCCAGCCGAGCCTGGTGGGTGACACTGTGTCACCTCCCACCCTCTTCTTGCAGGGCCGGGGTTGCGGAGGCAGCGCCAGGGGTGACGGTGCTGGCAGGACCCTGCGGTGCATGCACCGACCCGGAGAGGAGGATCTCCCTTGGGAACGCTGGCGGTCTTGGGACAGCACCAGCTCCTTCGTGCCGTCGGTGCTGGAGACACGGAGCTGGGGAAAAGCTCCGGAGCTGCTCACCAAGGGGCAGCACAGCCTCAGGGATGTGTGGACAGGGGACAAACTCCTATCTGCCACGGCTGGCAGTGGGATGTGGAGACTGCCAGCTCTGCTTTCTTGAAGGACAAAGGACCCTGTTTGCCCCAGGCTTGGCCAGTTTCGGACAGGCTGCTGAGAAGGAGGGAAGGGCTTCCTGCAGGCTCAAGCCCTTCCCAGGATTTCCATCCCTGCCCCAGCTGCTGCATTCCAGGGCTGAGTGCAATTCCAGGAGCTGCAGCGATACCTTCAGCAAAGGAAAAGCTCAGGGGAACGAGGGGAGCTCCGAGCACGGAGCACCTCCAAACCCAGGGAACTGGGATCGTGTCAGGACTCTCGGCAGTTTTCCCCCCTCGTTTGGGACAGATGTCCGTGTCCGTGCCCCTCGGGGACGGGAGGTGGACTCTCATCTCACTCGAGTGCAGATGTGCCCTGCCCACGCTGCGCTGCCACGCAGCACCTTTGGGCATAAGCTGGTGTCAGTGTGTTCGATGACTGCACAGGTTTTGTCCCGGTTTGTGTCCCCCCTGCCGTGTGAAATAAACCTCTGGATCTCTGTGGTGCCTCCAGATCTGTCCCGAGCAAAGGATGCTGCTCCATGTGCTGTTCCCGGGTGGCTGCCCGAGCTTCGGCGGGTCCATCCCCCTCCCGGGGCCGTGGCTAGCAGGGAGAAGCTGGGCTCTGGCCATGCCATCGTGCTGCCCCTAAGCCCTGCCCATGTTCCCACAGCCCAAGAGGGCCGGCAGAGCTGCCCGAGCTGCCCGTGCCTCCTCCCGGTGCCAGGGAAATCCCAGCTCCTGCACGGGAACCGCACCTGGGATGCTGCAGGGTCTCCTTGCAGGGATCCTCCCCTGCTGGAAAGCCCAGCACAGGTCAGGCCCCTCGGCCTCACACCCCCCTGCACACGCACTGGCACCCCACGGGCTGTACCCCCTCACCTGTGCACCCCACAGGCTGTACCCCCTCACCTGTGCACCCCACAGGCTGTAGCCCCGCACCTGGACATGCACCTGTCTGCACCCACGGGCTGTACCCCCGCACCTGGACATGCACCTGTGCACTCCACAGGCTGCACCCCCTGACCTGTGCACCCCACGGGCTGTACCCCCGCACCTGGACATGAACCTGTGCACTCCACAGGCTGCACCCCCTCACCTGTGCACCCCACGGGCTGTAACCCCGCACCTGGACATGCACCTGTGCACTCCACAGGCTGTACCCCCTCACCTGTGCACCCCACAGGCTGTACCCCCGCACCTGTGCACCCCACAGGCTGTAACCCCTCACCTGTGCACCCCACAGGCTTTACCCCGCACCTGTGCACCCCACAGGCTGTAACCCCTCACCTGTGCACCCCACAGGCTGTACCCCCGCACCTGTGCACCCCACGAGGTGTAACCCCTCACCTGTGCACCCCACAGGCTTTACCCCGCACCTGGACATGCACCTGTCTGCACTCACAGACACCTGTGCACTCTGGAATGCCTGCACAGGGCCCTGCACCGAACCATGCACACCTGAACTCACCTGTACCTACACCTGTGCACAGCCGTGCATAGACACGTGTACACATACACCTGTACTCACCTGTACACACCCGTGCACTCCCACCTGTACTCACCTGTACTCACCGGTACTCACCTGTATACATTCACCTGTACACACTCACCTGTACACACTTGTACTCACCTGTACACACCCATACACACTAACCCGTACACACCCGTGTACAGGTGTGCACACCCATGCCTGCACACATGTACACACCCATGCCCACTCACCTGTACACACCTGTACACAGCTGTGCATACTAACCCGTGCACACCTGTACACACCCGTGCATTCACCTGTACACACTAACCTGTACACACCAGTGCACACTCACACGTGCACACCTATACACACCCATGCATGCACACATGTACACACCCGTGCCCACTCACCTGTACACACTAACCTGTACACACCTGTGCACACTCAGCTGTACACACTAACATGTACACACCCGTGCACACTCACACGTGCACACCTGTACACACCCGTGCACTCACCTGTACACACCTGTACTCACCTGTACACACCTGTATGCACCAAACCGTGCACACCTGTACTCACCTGTACACACCTGTACTCACCTGTACACACCCGTGCACACCCGTGCACACTAACCCGTGCACACCTGTACTCACTTGTTCACACCCGTGCACACCTGTACTCACCTGTACTTACCTGTACACACCCGTGCACACTAACCCGTACACACCTGTACACACCTGTGCACACTAACCCGTACACACCTGTACACACCTGTACACACCTGTGCACACTAACCTGTGCACACCTGTACACACCTGTACACACCTGTACACACCCGTGCACACTAACCCGTGCACACCTGTACTCACTTGTACACACCCGTGCACACGTGTACTCACCTGTACTTACCTGTACACAGCCGTGCACACTAACCTGTGCACACGTGTACACACCTGTACTCACCTGTACACACCTGTACACATCCATACACACCTGTACTCACCTGTACACACCTGTACACACCCGTAAACACCTGTACTCATCTGTACTCACCCGTACACACCCGTACTCACCTGTACACACCCGTACTCCCCTGTACACACCTGTACACATCCATACACACCCGTACTCACCCGTACACACCCGTACTCACCTGTACCCACCTGTACACACCCGTACTCACCTGTACACACCCGTACACACCTGTACTCACCCGTACACACCTGTACACACCCGTACTCACCCGTACACACCTGTACACACCTGTACACACCTGTACACACCCGTACACGCCCGTACACACCCGTAAACACCTGTACTCATCTGTACTCACCTGTACTCACCTGTACTCACCCGTACACACCCGTACACACCCGTACACACCTGTACTCACCCGTACACACCCGTACACACCTGTACACACCTGTACACACCCGTACTCACCTGTACACACCCGTACACACCTGTACACACCTGTACTCACCCGTACACACCTGTACACACCCGTACTCACCCGTACACACCTGTACACACCTGTACACACCCGTACACGCCCGTACACACCCGTACACACCTGTACTCACCCGTACACACCCGTACACACCTGTACACACCTGTACTCACCCGTACACACCCGTACACACCCGTACACACCTGTACTCACCCGTACACACCCGTACACACCCGTACACACCTGTACACACCCGTACTCACCTGTACACACCCGTACACACCTGTACACACCCGTACTCACCCGTACACACCTGTACTCACCCGTACACACCCATACTCACCCGTACACACCCGTACACACCCGTACACACCTGTACACACCTGTACTCACCCGTACACACCCGTACTCACCCGTACTCACCCGTACACACCTGTACTCACCCGTACACACCCGTACTCACCCGTACTCACCCGTACACACCTGTACACACCTGTACACACCTGTGCTCACCTGTACACCCAGGCCCCGCCCCCTTAGGCCCCGCCCTCTCCGCGCTCTCGCGAGAGGGGCGGGGCGGGGCGCCCCGGGTGCCGCCGCCGCCGCCGCTCCCGGCCCGTCCCGGCCCATTCGCGGCCCGTCCCCGGCGCCGCCGGTCGCTCGCTGCCATGGCGGGCGCGGCCCCGGGCTGGGCGCCCACCCACGTGCGGGTGACGGTGCTGCGGGCGCGGGGGCTGCGCGCCAAGGCGGCGGCGGGCGGCAGCGACGCGTACGCGGTGATGGCGCTGGGCCGCGACAAGTTCCGCACGTCGGTGGCCGAGCGGTGCCGGGGCGAGCCGCTGTGGCGGGAGGAGGCCACGTTCGAGCTGCCGGCGCGGCCCGCCGCGCTGCGCCTCACGGTGCTGCACCGCGCCCTGGCCGGCGCCGACAAGTTCCTGGGCCGCGCCGAGGTGGAGCTGGCCGCGCTGAGGGACGACGGCGGCCGGCGGCACACGAGGTGCGACCGGGGGGCTCCGGGGACAGCGGTGGGACAGCCTCAGCCAGAGGGATGCGAGGGCTGCTGTGTCCCACGGGAGTGGGGTGGGGTGTCCCAGGGTGTCCCGTGTCCCACCGGAGCTGGGGAGAAGGATGGAGTGGCCCCTCCGGGTCCTGCGGAGGAGGTTCTGGGGCGGTGTCGCAGCCCCACGGCGGCCAGGGAGAGGTTTGGAGGGGACCTGTGCGCCCCTCGGAGGTGTGGGAGAGCGATGAGGGGGCTTCTGTGCCCCACGGGGGCTGGGGAGGACGTTGAGGGGCGCCTCTTGAAGGGGGTGAAGTTCTGTGCGGAGCCCCAGCTCCCCGTGGGATGTCCCTGTTCCTCACGGGAACCTCTGTGCGCCTCAGGTATGGGGGAGACCCCTGTGCCCCCCGTGGCAGCCCGTGTGTCCCTCAGTCTGGGGGTCACCCTGTGCCCCGGAGCAGTGGGGGGGTTCTGCTGGGGGACTCTTGTTCCCCACAGAGACCCCTGAAGCCCCAAAAGTGCCCACGGGGTGACCCCTTGGAGCAGGTGAGCCCTAGGAGCCCCCACAGCTGGGCAGTGCCTTCCCCTGGAAGAGGCTGGGGGCCCGGAGAAGGCTGTTCCAGCCGGTCCCGCCTGGTCCTTGGGGTTGATTTTCAAACATTTCCGTGTGAGTGCTGACGCTACAGAGGAAACAGCCAGCCTGACCCCCGAAACCTGATGTCCTCGGAATGCTGCCTCCTTCCAGCAGGGTCCGAGCGCTCCGACAGCCGATTATTTATTTTTGCTAACAAACACTTGGAGCGTGCCAGGGTGGATAATTCCACCTTCCACGGGCTGACCTCGCCGCCGGCAGCAGGACTCCGAGCCGGGGCCACTCCTGCCCAGCGCCAGCTCTTTGTCACACTCGCTGCTTTGAACACAAACACGGGCACGGTGAAACCCAGGGGTGGTGCCGGGAGGGTTTTGCTGGGAGTCAGCAGCCTGGTAATGTGCTGTGAGTCACCTTCCTCACCTGAGCAGCGCCGCCGAGCCATGCGCTTGCCAAGGCTTAATTAGGCCGCGGGTTCATTAAGGCTGTGTCAGACTCTGCTGTGTTTACAGTGCGGAGCCCCTTGGTCAGCAGAGCTCAGGGCCGGTGCCTCGGGCTCCCGGGCGTGTTCCTTTGTGTCTGGGCAAAGGAAAATTGAGGGGGAGAAAAGAGGAAAACACAGCTTTGGTACTCCTGGGGAAATTTCTCATGTTTTCAGTTGTTTCCAGCCCTTGGTTTCCTGTTGGATGCCTGTTTTGTTCTTGCTGCCATGGTGATGTGTAGCCATAAAGGGCTAGTTTTATTTGGAAAATAGATAGGTGTTGATTGACAGGTGCTTGCTAACAACATAAATGCCACTAACGAGATTTTTTGTGGTTTGGGGGGTTGTCAGTCCGTGATTTCCTTCCAGCCACTCCCAGGGGTGCTGCTTTCAGCGAGGTTGAGCTGCTTTGCTGAACACGGTGTTTGCCCGTGGCTCCCGGGACACACGGGATCAATTGTGGCACTGAAGCTCTGCAAGCACAGGATGCTCCTAGAAATCACTTTGGAACAAAAGTGCCCAGTGCTGGCTCATGTTAAAGGCAAAGGGGTTGTGATTCCCAGGCTGCTGCAGCTCCAGGAACTGGGCAAAGCCTCGCTCTCCTGATTACCCACCTTCCCTGGGTGTCTTCTAACCCCAGGCCAGAGCACCTGACCGTCACTCAAGTGTTCATTTAGAGTCACAGAATCCCAGAATGGACATTAAAGCCCATCTTGTTCCACCCCCTGCCCTGGGCAGGGTCAACTTCCACTAGACCACTGCTCCATGGCCTTGAACACTTTGAGGGACAGGACAGACACAGCTTTTCCAGGGCCTCACCACCCTCAGATGGGAGAATTTCTTCTGCATTTCCCTCTGAAGTGTCTGTAGCAGATTGCTGAATCCATCTCCTTCGGTTATCCCCATTCGTTTTGAATTTTCTGTGGAGCAGATCACCTTTTCCTGTTCTCTTTTGTTGCTTCCAGTATACCTTTGCAGGTTGAAGTACAAATTTGATGGCAGGGCACATTTGCATGCTCTGTTTGCTGCCTTTATTTTCCCATTCCAGCGGGTGAGGAGGAAGAAACAAAGCAGTTTCCAGGCAGCCTTTCCTATGGGTTCTGTGGGGTCGGGAATGCTGCGGTTCCATCAACAAACAAAACCATACTGGTGTGCAGTGCTGATCATTCTCTGTGCTGGCTCAGATGTGGTTTGAGTGTCTGTTTGTGTGGTTTGGGTGGTTGAGGGCGTGAGGGTGGTGGGATTGTGGTTTGGGATGCCCTGGGCACTGCCCACGCAGAGCTCGACGTTGGGGAGCTGCGTTTGGGGAGGGAGAAGGCTCTGGCTGAGCAATGCCCTTCCTGGTGCGTGCCAGTCACGAGCCTGGAGAGGTGAGTGGAAATCCCCGAGCTCTGTGAGGCTGGGGCTGGCTCTCTGGTGTTGATTAGGGGTTCCTTGCCTTGGCTTAAGAGGCATTAAGGAGCTGGAATGAAAGGTATGAGGGCGTGGGACGCGTGTGCAGCTCTGAGGCTGCTGCTCTCGCTCCACTTCAAAGCCGTGGCCCCTGCCAGTGTCAGGAGGAGAGATGAAAGGGCAGAGGAGAGTGGCTGAGCTGAAATACAGGAATTCCATGTTGTGCCTCTGTTTTTTATCCTTTTTTTTAACCCTTCCTGATCTGGTTTTAAACCAAATCTTACTAAAAACTTTCTGTTTATGATAAGGAATGTTTTCTTTGGCACCTGGGGCTGTGACCATGACGTCACCATAAGATAAAAAGCTTTCTTTTCCTACACTGTGAGCTGATTTTTCAGCCATAAGCGCCCTCTGTGTTCTCAGTTACTGGTGGTTAAAGAAATCTCCTTGTTGCTGCAGGTGGTACAAGCTTCGCTCCAAACCAGGGAAGAAGGAAAAAGAGAGAGGGGAGATCGAGGTGGATATCCAGTTCATGAGGAGCAACATGACAGCCAGCATGTTTGACCTGTCCATGAAGGACAAGCCCCGCTCTCCTTTTGGGAAGCTCAAAGACAAGCTCAAGGGCAAGAGGAGCAGCGGCCTCTCGGACACGGCATCGGCGATCATCCCCAGCACCTCCCACTCCCCTGCTGACAGCGAGGATGAGGCAGTGGAGAAGGAGAAGAAGAAATCCAAGTTCAAAGCGCTGTTCTCCAAGCCCGGCCTGCAGAAGACGTCCCTGTCCCAGTCCATGTCAGTGCTGCCCACTCAGCAGCCCCTCACCCAGAGGGTTCGGCTGCGGCCCAGCGACTTCCAGGCGCAGTGGGATGAGGAGGAGCCCGAGACCTCTCCTGCCTCAGAACGTGAGTGTTGGCACAAAACCTTCCCCCAAAGGGTTCTTTACACTTTTCACAGCACTGGTTAAATTCTCCTTTCTGAACAAATCCATAGACAGTCCCTGCTGGCACTGAGGCTGTTAGTAGTGTCAGAGAAAAGATTGTTCTTGCATCTTGAATTTCTCTGTTTTTTTTTCCAGGATCCTTTGAAAGTGTGCCGGAGCAGAAGCCAGCTCTTTCTCCTCTGTTTAAATCTCGTAAACCAGCCTTTTTGGACAGTAGGCAGCTAACCCAAGGAACCACTAACCACACCAAAAAGGATGGGCTCTCTTTGTTCAGTGGCCTTAAATCCAAAAGCGATCCCGTGTCCAAGTCTAGTCTGTGCATCAATGGCAGTCACATCTATATGGAAGAGACCACGACGAAGGACAAGACTCCAACCTCTTCCCCCTCTCCTCACAACCTCAGGAGGAAGCAGCTCTTTGCTTCAGAGGAGAACCTGTCCTCCAGGTCCACTAAATCACCTGAAGAGATGGGGAGAACCGCTCCTGGGCAGGCTTTCTCTGGGTCCACATCCTTGGAGACCTTCAAGTCTATGACTTTGCCATCATACAAACTGCTCAGCAGTGAGGAGCACCTGGACACCAGCATTCCACCAAGCGTCGAGGCTGTTAGAGAGACCAAAAAACCAGACCACAAAAAGTCTGCCTTGCTCTCCCTGGTCACTGGGAAGAAGGAAACAGTGAAGCCCAGCGATGCTGAGATTATTCCCGACAGGACCCTGCAGAGTGAGGAAAATACAATTCCAGAAGAGAAGAGCGAAGAGGAGGCCAAATGCCCTGAAGCCCCAGCAGATGTGGGCAGAGGGAGCCCATCAGGAGATGCTCAGCACGCAGAGGAGGCTGTCACAACCAAGCAGCTGCTCAGCCCTTGTGAGGAGGAACGGAGACCTGAGAAAGCTGCACCAGCCAAGACCAAAGCTGTGAAACCCAGGTGAGTCCCAGCTGCTGGCAGGAGTCGGGGTGGGCAGTACTGGTTTGCAGGTGGCAGCGGGCTGTGTCTGCCACACCTGGGCTCAGGTGCTGCTCTGCGGGTACCTGCGGGTTTTACGCTGGCGTTGGGCGCTTTGATAGCAAAGAATAGCTCCCAAGTTTTTCCTCACTGTGAAAAAAAGATGGATGTAGGGGTGCTCCTTGTAAGTGACGCTGAAATAGTGGTTCTCTAGCACAGGAGGCACCTGGCAGGTGCTGAAGGGGTGAATTTTCTTGCTGGATCTCTTGCACAAACTAACTCTGTCTGAGCTGTGTGGCTACAGCTTCCCCAGGGTCTGAAATGCCTGTTCTAACATTTCTGCTTTCCTCTTCCCTACTTGGCTGTGGTCTTCCAAAGGGTAGCCTTGGAGCCCTTCTGCTTCTGGCATCGTTCACAGCAACACAGAGGGATTTTGTGTGGATTTGTACACAAGGATTTTTCAGAAATTCTGCTCTTTTATCCTTCATACAAATATATAAATTGTGTATGAGGTTTATTAGATATATATGTAGGTGTGCCCTACTAATAACGCTCTGTTCTGTGTGTGTCCCTAACTCTAACTCCTCCTTTTCAGTGCTTCTCAAGTTTAAGTTTCTTGCCTGTGTAGTGTTTTATGTACTAATAAACCTGCTTGGGGTGCAAAGAGACGGTGCTTAAAGCAGCAAAACCAAGCTCTGCAGCAGGAGAGTTCTGACATAAGCCCAGTGCTTGGTAAAGGTGCAGTTAAAGGATATAAAGTCTCACTGACCTCTCTCTGAGGTCTTTTTAAGGTATAGCTCATCTCCAGTGGCAGAGCTGATGGAGGCTGGTGCTAAAGCTTGTCTGTTCCTGCCTCGTGTTGCATCCGCAAGTGACATGCGAGTTTTTTGTCCCTTTTTGCAGACTGGGCCTGTCTCCAGAGGAGGAACCCAAAGCCACGCTTCCTACTCTTGCACCTGACCCCCTCCCTGCTTTTCTGTCTGTGCACCGTATCAGCAGTGCCAATAATCCTTTTATTTCTGAAGTGGGGCAGACAGTCCAAGTGCCAGACTCTAAAAACATCACTAGTTCTCCTGCCTCTCTCACTTCTCCTGCTTTTGCTGCAGAGCCCTGGAATGACAAGAACCCCTTTACTCCTGAGTGGGACAGGGCATCCAGAGCCCTGGATCCCGACAGCATCACCCGTTTTCCTTCATCCCATCATCCTGCAGCCTCTGTTCCCAAAGTGCCTCTTCCTGGGCAGGTCTCTGCCAGGGGAAATAATCCTTTTGCTGCTGACTGGGGGCAGGGTCCTGAGGGCTCTGAGGCTTCCCAGGGTCTCTCTGGCCCACACACACCTTCTGTCCCCTCTGACTGTCCTTTCAATGACAACAATCCCTTCGTGTCCAAGCGTGGGGGACAGGCACTGCCAGCTTCTCAGGCTGGTTCTTCCCCTTCCTGCCTCCCTGGTGGGGAGGACTGTTCCTCTGCAGGACACCCTGCTCGTGGTGCTTCAGGGGACTCTGCTGATGTGCCTTTAAACAGAGATGTCACAGCTGTGCCAGACTCTCTGGGCAACTTGTCTCACCCCACTTCTGGGCCCCCTGGGCTGGCTCCAGAGCTGCACTGGGATTCTGCTTGGCTTCAGCCTGAGGATTCTTTGGAAAGCAGCAGGCCAGGCCGTGGGAAATCTGTGTCCTTTGTCCTTGGGGTATGGCAGGATGTTCCATCAGGTGATGCGGGTTTGGGTGGGCAGGAAGGTGGAGAGCAGCCCCTGGATTCCAGTGGGAGGTTACAGGTGGGTTCAGGGGCAGCAGGAGAGCGAACAGGGGTTGGGGGTGAGCTGGGAGCAGGGGGTGACCCATTGACAGAGCTCTCTGGGGACAGCATACATCCCACCTGGAACAGTGATGGAATAGCTGTGGAGGTCACTGGTGTGAGCACTGAGCCCTGCACAAAGGGTGACAAAGGTTTTGTGTCTTTCTCCAAGTGCAGTGACAGCCTCGTGCCAGAGGCTGACCAGGCACCATCCCCCGAGCGCGAGCTCAGTGAGGAGCAGGAGACCTGTGGTGGAAAGCAGTGGGCAGAATGTGTGCCTGTGTTAGAGCCCCAGGCACCTCCACCTGCTGGAAACGAGCCACTTTCTCGAGTCCAGCCAATGCAGAGAGCCTACACGGTGTCCCCTGGGGAAGGGGAGCCAGGGAGGGCTGGCAGCGAGGTCCTTGTCCCCCCAAAGCCAGCCCCACGACTGGCTGTACTGCTGAGGAAATCCCCAGCGACTCCCCAGGCTGAACTAAGGGGTGATGTTCCTGCGTCAGGGGAGGGTGCAAAATCCACCCCAGGGCTCCCGTTCCCTGAAACCTCAGCTGCTCGTGGGTGCCTCCCTCAAGGGGGCTCCTTGGAGACTGCTGCCCCTGCAGTGACACCCAGAGGTAAGAGCAGTGGCAGGCCTTTAGAAAAGGAAGGTGGTGATTTATCTGCCAGTCTCACAAATGTCAGGTGTGCCATTCCTGTTCCCGGGGACCGGGGCTCAGCACTGGCCAGTCTTCCCGTGATCCCGGAGGGAGGCTCCGATGACGAGCTGCTGGGGGACTGCCAGGTCAGCTGTGGGGCCACTGCAGGTGACAGAGGTGTTCTAGGGAATGGAGAGCAGCCTCGAGGTGTGACACCTTTGCATGGAGAACAGGGAGAGCTCTCTGATAGCTCTGCTGCAGCCCCGGTGATCCTGGCTGCTCCGGGAGGAGGAGCAGGAGCCGTTCCTGGTGCTTGTGAGCCAGGGAGTTTGGCTGTGCTGCCAGCTGCAGTGGGTGTTCCCAGGGTCTGTGTCCAGGGAGCTGACTCGGGCTTAGGTGTGGCATCTCATTCCAGGGAGTGTGACAGTCATTTTGGGAAACAAGAGCTGGAAAGGAGTGCAGGTGCTGAGGAGCGTGCAGAGTGTGACTTCTCTGAGCCTTCTGCTTTCTCTTCCTCCCTGTCAAGTCCTTGCCAGCCCCACTCTTCCTCTCATTCCCTTCTCTCTGACACCCTGAGTCATAGAGCAGAGTCTCCGAAAAAGCCAACAGCCGAGGGCTTCGCAGATAAAGCGGGAAATTCGGGCAAGAAGAAACTTCTCCAGGCACGGGTTTCACCCTCTGAAACGTTCCCTAACCAAACCCCACGGGGTGCTGAAACCGTGTCTCCCAAGCACAGGTGAGACATGTGGGGATCACAGCAGGTACCTCCGTGCAGGTGTGAGCTTTGCTTTGCTCTGGGTGCAGATGTGTCCCTGAGGCTGCTGGATCAGACCAGGACAGCCCTGACTTCCTCTGGGGCCGGGTTTGTCAGGCTTGGCTGCCGTCACCCAGTGCGGGGTTGCTGCTGGCCCCAGGAGGGTCTGTGCAGCTCCTCAGGGTGCCCAGGGGAGCAGCTGCTCCTCACAGCTCTTGGGGAAGCTTAGGGAAAGTGCAGGGGGAATGGAGTCACTCCATCCCACTGGCCAAAGGGCCTGGGGCTCAACTTTGTCAGACAGGGAGAAAGGACACCTGATAAACGGGGTGCTTCGTTTCCTGGCTGAGTGGGCTCCTGTGATCACCACCACAGGTGCAGCTCAGGCTGCTCCTGGAGCTGCAGCTCCTGCTCTGTGTGAGTGGTGCCACCAACCTGCCAGCCCTCGAGACTTCACCTGCAGAGCTCTGCCTGGGGTCTAGGACACCTCTGGGCCAGCGTTTGCTGGAATAGAAGGGCAGTTTTGTTCCTGTGTTAAAATTGGTGCTGTAAGTCCTGTGCAGGCAAGTAATGACAGCACTTCCTCACAGCTGGTGATGTCAGTTCAGATTGGACAAGGCCTAACACTTGTCTCAGGACAGCAGAAGTATTTGGTATGTTGTAAGATCACAAATATGTTCTGATTAGGAAAGTCAGGCTGAAATACCAGTTTCTGAGGGATCAGAGTAGCTGCCCCGTGTTCTGTCTCCTCGTGTAGCCTGACCTGGCTTTTCTTCCATGACACACACAGGATGTATTTCCCTTCCTGCTGCTGCTTTATCTCCAATGCCTTAAGTCAATAAAGATAGTAGAGAACTGGAAAATACTTACAAAACCCCTGTGGCTTAGAAATACCTTGTCTTCCTGAAGCTGAATCTCTTTTCTCTCAGGACATAGAGCAGGGAGGGAATCGTCCCAAATTTCTTGTATTTGTTCTCAGTCTAAAGATCTGTGTCTTGCTGCTGTTACCTCTTCTGCCTGAACAACAGGACCCTTTTTTTTTCCTGTTGCAGACTCCATCCTGTGAAGCCAATGAATGCCATGGCAAACAAGCCTCAGAGCAAGAACTTGAATGTCATCAGCACCATGAATGAAAAGCTGCTGGAAATGAGTGTGAAGGTATGGAGGGAAGTGGCACTTTGACTGCCCAAACTTTGATTTAATGAAAGAGTTTGTGTATTCCAGATAGCTGGCACAGGAACATCCTTTTGGTCAGCCCCCAAGAGTGGGAACAGTCCTTAAATGCTTATTTTCTTGCAGACTGACCTATAATAGAGCAGGGGCTCGTGTTTTGTGGGGGAGGTTCTCAGGCACAGCGACTTCCTCGGAGCACAGTCGTGCAGTTGGGTCAGCAGTGGGACTGAGAGGAGCTTTCAGCATAATCCTGGTCTCAAGAGAGACCTCCAGGCTTGAGGCACAGCTTCCCTGGCAGGCTGATCACAAAGGCTGGGAGCATCCCTGGGTCAGCAGGGAAAATCACGGGTCCCCTTATGGGTTTTTTTGGGGAAATAGGGAAGTTAGAACTGAAATAACAGCAGTGCCTCCTTCTGGTGAGAGGGGAGGGCATGGGAGTTGAGTGATTCAAGCTGACACGCTGCTGTTTCAAGGGGGTTGAAAACTTGCAGTGGGTGTTGTGGTGTTCTGATTCCACCTAAACTGTGTGTGATGCCCCACAGGAGCCTGTTGTGCTCACTCTCCCTGCCTGGGCAGTGTTCTGGGAGCTGGAGGAATCAGCAGAAGCTGCCCAGTACCTCTCATGCTGCTTGAGGATTAAAAACAGATTTTTCAAAGGAATGGGAAGAAACAGCAAAGGCCTGGGTGGGCGTTTCTTGCTGTTTACCATGAATTTGGCTTTCCCAGAGTGCATTGAAGCAGCTGGTTTAAGCTTTACCAGGTTTGTTTGGCAGCAGCTGTCACCGTGCTGGTCTGTGTGTTGTGTGTCTGGTTTGGAATGTCCTGTGCCTGCTCTGACCCTGCCTTCCCTCCCTCCCTCCCAAGAAATACGATCCCTCAGACCCTGCCTATGCCTATGCTCAGCTGACACACGATGAGCTGATCCAGCTGGTGCTGAAACAGAAGGATACCATTACCAGGAAGGACCTCCAGGTGCGGGAGCTCGAGGACTACATCGACAACCTGCTTGTCAGAGTCATGGAAGAAACCCCAAACATCCTCCGTGTTTCCATGGCTGGCAACAAAAAAGCTGGGAAGATGTGAAGGGTCTGGGGGCGTCAGTGGGCAAGGACTGAATTCCCCCAGAGGAGGGTGAGGAGCTGGTGGTGCTGGTTGTGCTGCTCACAGAAAATGACCTTTTCCTGTTTCTGCCTTGAGCAACCCTCGGATTGATCAACAGTTCCATCAGGTGTTGTCATGAAGTCACCTTACCATATTTATTTTTTGTTTCCTTCCCATTATTTGGGAAGGTCAGGCATTAATCCAAAGGCTGGTTGTGATGGGAAGGAGGAGGGTTTTTGATGTGTTTTGCTTCCCAGCAAGGCGCTGATGATCCTTTAGGAAGATTTTTTTAAATGGTTTTGTTTTGTAGCAGCTTTTAGAGATCAGTTACTTTTCTTTCCACATCTGAAGTTGTAGTGCAATATAAATCCTTGTACAGTAGAGCTTGAGGATTTAATTGTTTTTAAAATAATAATAAACTACGCTGGAGAAGTCCAAAGATGGCCCAGGTTCAGACCTGGGCTGTCATTTAAAAGGAATTAATGCCCTGAAAGTTGACCATAAGCTGACCAAATCTCAGTTCATCTCACTGAGTGGACATTCCCAAGAGTCCTTCAAGGGAAAGTTGACAGGTTTTTTAGAGTAGGAGACATTGAGGTTCACGGTACATTTCTACCATAGGATTGGCACCAATGAATTTAGGCCAAAGGTACATTTTAAATCAGAAGTTTTTCTCTTAGTGTCGCAAATTCCTGCTCTGGAGGTTGTTCAGAGCAGGCAGAGGCTGCCCTGGCTCTGCCCCGTGCTCTGCTCTCACACCTTGTGCCCTGTGGGAGCTCTGTGACCATTTCCCTTTTACACTGTGTGGAGGAAACAGAAATCCTTTGGGGTTTGGAGCTGGGGCTCACCTTGAGGGCCCTTCCAAGGTGAGGAGCCTTGCAGTGCTTCCTGCTGCCAGTGCAGGCAGGGGCTGGGGCTCCCGCCTGCTCTGGCTCCTTGCTGCTCCCCCTGGGAGGAAAGCCTTGAGTGGCTGAGGGTGCTGGGTGTGCTGGGCACTCAGAGCTCCTGGGGGGCTCAGGGGTGTTCTCCCCACCCCCTCAGGCTGGGGGAGCAGCCAGCACAGCTTCTCCCGCTGCAAACTGAACAGAGCCCTGTTTGCTGAGCTCTGGGCACACACCAAAACAGCAGATGCCTTTTGGAACCCCTGGGATTTACCAGGGCAGGGAGAGTCCATGAAAGGCTTAGAGGGAAGCTGGAAAACCAACAGAGCCCTGCAAAGGACCAAAGCTTCACGAGGACCAAAGCTTAAAGCTTTCCAGCCTTAATTCTATGGAAATAAACACTCCTACCTTTGGAAATTGTTGGGTTATTGGGTCACTCCTGGCCCAGGGGTGAGTTTCTAACTCCATTTCTCTACAGGAAAGCACTTTATTGAGGGACTGGATGGACTCTCACCCTGTGAGCAGTCTGCTTACAGTGTCACAAACCACTGGAGATCTCAAATGCTGTATTTTGTAGCGAGGAGCAGTTTCATAGATGTGCACAGAGATGTAAACATTTATTAGAAAAATCAAAGAAATGCTGTTAATGACATTTCTATTCCTGTTTATCCCTGCTACCAAAGTCTGGAGCTTTACTGGCAGAGCTGTCCCTCATGGGCAGCCTGACCTCAGACAAGCCTTAGGAGCTGAGTCTTGCAAGACTTCAGGTACTTTTATCTCATTTTAGTGTTATTTGAGCAGCGAGGGCGTTCTCTCCTTTCTGCTGTCCCCTCTGCTCTGAGTGAAGGCAGCCTTGGTGGTGGTTTCATTCTGAGTGGTGCTGCCTGGCCTTGCTGGAGCTGCTGCTGCCTCCTGTGCCTGCTCGAGTGAGGAAGATGAAGGATTGATTTGTTTCCTCCTCGTGCCTCTGTGGATCTCTGGACACAGGATCCTGTACCTCACTGATGAACTTGTATTTTAGCCTTCTTCTCCACTGGGAAGAGTGACCTGCACAGAACCAAAGCAATAACTAATATTATTGTTCATAAAATAAATGATGTTATGCTCTTAGCAGAGATGAGGCCTTAGCGCTTGGCACAGCCTCCCCTGGCAGCCTTTCTGTGCCAGCTCCAGCCGTGTGTGCTGGCTGGAGCCCGAGCTGAGCCTCCTGCCCCGGGGCTCCTCTGTCCCGGTGGCTGCAGCTGTGGAGCCTCTCCCCGAGCAGACCCAGGGCTGGGGGCACGGGGGTCCCAGTCACCGACTTGCTCAGCCCCAAAAACCTGGCCCAGCCCTCGTACCTCGTTTTTATTGGCAACACTCGTTAAAGGCTTCCTTTGGTGTGAGGGGACTGGCATTTTACATCCTCAAGGGCCTTCAGAATCAAATCTGTTGTTTAGGATTGAAGGATGCAATGCATGTTCCCTGCTTGTACTCCCTCCTTTTAGCCCAGGCACTGTTTGTTTTTAAACGCCTTTTGGTTTTACGGAACACTAAAATAAAGACACCTGGAACCCAGTGCTCTGACCACCGTGTCTTTGTTCTGGAGGAGCAGCTTCCGAAGGGCCTCGTCCCCTCCTTGTGCCTCTCTGCTCATCCCGCTCCGGGCTCCTTCCATCCCTGCCGCCATCCGCGCGGAGCTTCCTGGTACACACCTCGCGGGCTGGGGAAGCCTGCCGGACGGGCTCGTCCCACCTGCAGAGCCGCGAGTTTCTGCAAAGCACCCGCGGAGACCGCGGAGGGCAGGGCCGCGGCTGGGCCCGCATGGAGCGCTGGCCTCAGGCTGCGGCGGGGATGGGAGGAGGGGGAGGCCATCAGGGCCCCTGGGCCTCCGAGCCGGGGTGCTTGGCGGTTCCCCGCCGAGGAGGACGCGTTGTCCCCTCGGTGCCGCTCCCCCCGCGGTCTCGGGGCCGCCGCCGCCACCGGGCATCCCCGCCGGAACTGGCGGCGGCGGAACGCAGCGTGCACCGGCGGCGCCTCGGCCGGGCGGGCATCGGGACGGACCGCGGGCGGCGCCGCTATTGGTGGGCTCGGGGCGGGCGGCGCCGCTATTGGCTGTTGGCGGTGCGCCCGCGCCAGCGCTCCCCCGGCGCGGCGGCGGCGGCGGCGATGGCGGCGGCGATGGCGGCGCGGGGCCAGTGCCCCGAGTGCGGGTCGGGGTCGCTGGTGGAGGACGCGCACTACGCGCAGCAGCAGCTGGTCTGCGCCGCCTGCGGCTGCGTCCTGTCCGAGGGGCTCCTCACCACCACCTACACCGACGAGGAGCATCTGCGGGGTGCGGTACCGGAACCGGGAGCGTCCGCGCTCGGGGGGGTGCAGGACCGACGGTCCGCAGCTCGTTTGGGCCTCTCCGAGCCGGTCCGAGAAGCGAAGCGCTCCCCGAGCTGTGTCTCGGAGTGCCCGCGGGGCCGTGCCGGGCACTCTCGGGTCAGACCGGCCGCTCCCCTCCCTCCATGCCCCCCAGCACCAGCGGGGCTTTCCATCCCAGGGCACACCCGCAGCACTTCCCGGCCCGGGTCTGGCTTGGAGCCGGTGATGAGCTTTACATTTAAACTGGGCGATCTCTTCTTCTCAAAAGAGATGATTGATTAAAATCTCATTGAAATCTTAGAAGAGCTTTAAGTGCAGCGGAGCAGCCCCGGGGCCGTTGCCTGGCTCTGTCTGGAGGGAATCCCCAGCTCAGAGGAGATCCAAGAGCTCGCTTTTACCTGTGCCGCTCTAACTCAGCGCCCTCAAACAGTTCTGATTGTTGCAGTCCTGTTCTGTGGGCATCTGCTGGCCCCAGATCCACGTCTCTGTCCCTGGATCCCCGCAGGACTGACAGATCCACCTCTGTTTTCCAGAGGTCGCCTATTCCCAGAGCACTGGCCAGAAGGAGCAGCTGAGCCGCTGCCTGCAGCGAGGTAAGAGCAGCTCCTGCACACCCTATCCTCCCTGCCTGCCGCTCCAGTTTGTTTCACCTGCTTCTGTGGTGAAAAAGTGCCCAAATCCCCTGGAGCTGAGCCGGGGGAGGGCACTTGCTGCTGCATCCGGCCGGTGCCTGCCTGCCCTGAGGGACTGGGAGGGGCTTTAGTGCCCGGGCTGGGTGAGCGCTGCCTGCTGGAATTCCTCGCTCCGTGTCTGATCCCGCAGGGATCCGGCGGGTCCAGGACCTCTGCAAGGTGCTGCAGCTCCCGGCCGTGTTCGAGGAAACGGCCGTGTCCTACTTCCAGAGGGCTCTGCAGCTCCCCGCCTTCCACCTGGTCAGCCTGGAGAAGAAGGAGCTGCTGGGGGGCTGCTGCGTGTTCGTGGCGTGCCGCCAGCACCGCTGGCCCCTGACCATGGGCACCGTGTGCTCCCTGCTCTACGCCAGGCAGGAGCTCTTTGCCAGCGTCTACCTGAGCCTGCAGAGGGAGCTGGGGCTCTCGGTGCCCGCCCTGAGCCTGGCAGACCTGGTGACAACGCACCTGAACAGGTGAGGGGGCCCTGCCCGCCCCTTGGAGCCCTCGTTTGTCCTGGCTGGGTGGAGAGGCTGGGGTGTGGCCGTGGGCAGGGCTGAGCTGTGACACAGGTGTGTGCGCTGGGGCTGGGCTGGCTTTTGTCCCTCCCTTGTCACACCTGGGCTGTGATTCTCATCCTGCCCTGTTCTCCTCAGTTTGGAGAGGGCACAGAGGTGCTCAGGGAGGCACCATGGATCACGGGATCCCAGATCTCTGAGGTTGGAAAAAATCTCTGAGGCCGTCGAGTCCAACCCGTGCCCGGTGCCCACCTTGTCACCCAGCCCAGAGCACGGAGTGCCACCTCCAGGGATGGGGACTCCACCCCCTCCCTGGCAGCAATTCCAGTGCCTGAGAACCCTTTCCATAAAGAAACTGCTGCTGGTGTCCACGAGCAGCAGCCACGGCAGGAGCAGGGTGCGTTTGTCCCCGAGGCTCCCCCTGACCGTGGCCCCTTCGCCCCCACAGCTTCCGGCTGGTGCAGCCCACGGCCAGCGTCCCCGCGCCCTTCCTGGAGGACAAGGAGCAGCTGCTGGCCCGGACCATGGCCATTGTGGAGCTGGCCAGTGAGACGTGGCTGGTGACCGGCCGGCACCCCGTGCCCGTGGTCACGGCCGCGGCGTTCCTGGCCTGGCAGTCGCTGCGGCCCGGCCCGCGCCTCAGCTGCCCCTTGGCGCGGTTCTGCCGCCTGGCAGGGGTGGACCTGCCCCCCCCGGCCCACCTCAGGCTCAGGGAGCTGCTGGAAATCCTGCTGGGAATGGCCTCCCAGCTCTCCTGGCTGCGTGGCTTCCGCTTGGACAAGAGAACGGTGGTGAAGCACATCGGGGACCTGCTGCAGCACCGGCTCTTCCTGCTCAAACGCGCCTTCAGCCAGCAGGACGAGCAGGGCCAGCAGGACGTGGCCGCGGGCCAGGGCTCTGGGAGCCAGGGCTCCCTGGACAAGGACTCTGTGAGCCAGGGCTCCCTGGATAAGGACTCTGTGAGCCAGGGCTCCCTGGATAAGGGCTCTGTGAGCCAGGGCTCCCTGGATAAGGACTTCCCAGGCCAGGATTCTGTGAGCCAGGGGTGCCCAGGCCAGGGCTCTGTGAGCCAGGGCTCCCTGGATAAGGACTCTGTGAGCCAGGGCTCCCTGGATAAGGACTTCCCAGGCCAGGATTCTGTGAGCCAGGGGTGCCCAGGCCAGGGCTCTGTGAGCCAGGGCTCCCTGGATAAGGACTTCCCAGGCCAGGATTCTGTGAGCCAGGGGTGCCCAGGCCAGGGCACTGTAAGCCAGGGGTGCCCGGGCAAGGACTCTGTGGGACTGGGCTCCCTAGGCCAGGACTCCCCAAGCCAGGGCTCCCCAGGCCAGGGCTCTGTGAGCCCGGGCTGCCTGGATAAGGACTCCCCAGGCCAGTGCCCCCCCAGCTCTCCCGGGGCGGCACAGCAGCAGGGCTGTCCCCGGGCAGGGAAGCAGCAGCGTGGGGGCAGCCTGAGGCCCCTGCTCCCTCCCTGCCTCATCCACCCCAGGAAAAGGCTGCGGGCGGCAGCTCCGAGCGCTCCGGCCGTGGCAATCACGGGGGACGAGCCCATCTCGGACAGCGAGATCGAGCAGTACCTGCGGAGCCCCGAGGAGATCCGGGCCTTCAGGAAGGCCAAGGCCTGGCCCTGAAGGTGGCCGTGGCCCAGAGGGATGGTTTTGGGACCAGAAGTGTGAAGCCCACCAGGGACAGAGTGGTTGTGCTGCAGGGATAGTCACCCAGGGAATGAAGCTGTGGGGAAGGAGCAGACTGGCTCCTCCTTAATGTGCTGGACCAAAATGGGCTTTCTGTGGAGTGACTGCTTCAGGTTGTGCTACGTTTCTGTTATAAGTAAATAAAAGTGCAGGTGCCAAGTTTTCCAGGGCAGCCTCACCTTGGACTTCTCATTCTTCAGCAGAATGACTTTGTAAGGGTCAAAACTCTGCAGGCCAGGCTGTATTTGAACATGAAGTCTGAGACAAATCACAGTAGATCTTGGCAGATTGGTGTATCTTTAATATATTAAACAAAACATATCTGCTAGAAACATTCTATTCATATAAAAATGCAAAAGACCCCTTTAAAGACATTTCTTTGGCATATTTCCCTCCCCTCCCCCCAGATATTGCAGGAAGCTCTGTTGATATGTCATTCGCTTGTAAACAGACAAAACAAAGTGTAATTAAGAATACAAAGCTTTTTCTCTAATACTGTCACAATGCAGCAAGCAATAGAACCACGGGGCGTCAGCCAGGCTGGGGAGGCTGCAGGAGCTGCACTAATGGTTTAAGCTGTGTTAAATACCAGGGACAATGAAATATTTAAACATTTAATTGGGCAGAGAAGCCGAGGCAGGCAGGGAGTGGCAGGTTAAGCCCCGGGGTTCCCCAGCCCTGTGGGGTGAGTGGATCCCAGGTGAGACCAATCCCCACTAAGTGCTTTTTCCTCCCCTGGCTTGTGGCCCTGCCAGCCCCACGACCCCTCGGAGGTAGCTACGTTATTTAACTCATTTGCAGGTGGGGAAAAACTGAGGCAGGGGAGGCTGGAAAGGGCAGGGGAGGCGCCAGGCTCCCACCTTCCTTCTCTGCTGTGCTGCAGCCTCTCGGCAGCCTGGCTGTTTTACCTGTGTGCTAGGAAAAAGGGAAAATGTGTTTTTCAATGGGAACAATAAGTGCTTATCCAGGTTCCGGCCCTTTGACGGTCTGAAAAAGGTCCCTGATTCCTTGGCATCATTCTCTTGCATTCCCAGGAATGGTCCCTGCTCCCCAGGATGGTCTCTGCCTTCTTAAGAGCAAACCTAGGTATTTTCTGAGCTTGAAGCCTGGATTAAAGACACAGCTGCTCTGGGCCTCTCCCACATCTTGGTCCTTTGGTGCTTTGGCACAGAGGGTCAGTCCTGGCAGCAGCACACGTCTGCCAGCCCACCCCATTGCATGCCTTGAGCCTCTGAGGGCCTGGGAGCATTTTCTGGCTGTGGTTTTAGTGTCTGGAGCCCTTTCTGGCCGTTATTTTAGTGTCTAGCATTAAAGCAGTGCAGACAATCACCTCACCTTGGAGCTGAGGCTCCTCTTACCTTGTGCTTGGCTTTGCAATATGGCTTTGGCACCGCGCCGCCCCCAGGGCTGGCACAGCCAGGAACACTGCAGAGGGAGCAGCTGCTCTCCAGAGACAGTGTGCTCAGGCTGGGGCTGCGCTGCCTGGACGTGAAGGGCACTTGGAGTGGTCCCTCGGTGGGAATATTGCAGTCGTGGCACGGGCAGGCCCCGGCCCAGGGGCGGGAGCGGGGCCCTCGCGTCACCTACGGCTCTGTCTATACATATATACATTCAATAATATAGCTTTGAAAAATAGACATTTCCTCTGTAGAATATAAAATAGCATTTAGGATCAATCTCAAGTGACATGCAGGAGTGATTAAAGCACGGCTGCAATTCCGGCCGCTGGCGGGCGAGGACTGCCTGGAGCCGCCGGCACCGCGGCGGGAAGCTCGGAGCCTCCTCGGGGAGATGGGTGGGCCCGGGATCGTGCTGTGCCCGGGGGGACCGGAGCCCCCGGCTGTGCCGCCCATCCCTGCTAGTGCACGAGGTGATCGCCGCAGCGCTGCCCCCGCCGTGCCCCGAGCAGCTCCGGCCGCGGCTCCCGCAGGAAAACGCTGCGGCCGTCGGTCCTTCCCCACCTTCACACGGTGGTTTCGCTCTTCCAGAGGCCGGTCTTCATGCAGGCCACGCTGTCGGCGCTGGCCAGGTTGATGTCGTACTTGCTGCCCTTGAGGCCGCCGTTGTGGCTGCCCACGTTGAGGGGGTAGGAGCGGCGCTTCGCCTCCCTCTCGGCGCTGCCGCCCGGCCGCAGGTTGTCCCGGCTGCCGCTCCTCCGGCGAGCCTCGGCGAAGTCGGGCACCCGCCGCCCGCCGTCGCTGCCCTCCGAGGGGCTGGGGACCGCGTCCCCGTCCTGCGGCACCCGCGGCCCCGCGCGGCCGCCGCTGGCCGGGCTGGTCCTGCCGCTGGGGTAGCTCTCGGAGTGGCTGTTGTGGAGGCTCCCGCTCTCGCTGGACGGGTGCTCCGAGGGGCCCCGCAGCATTTTCAAGCGGTGGTGCTTCCCGTCCCGGCACGGCTTAGTTCTGCCCCGGTGGCTCCTGCGGCCGTGGAGGTTGCTGGTGTGCCTGACGGGCTTCCCGTCGGCAGCGTCCGGCTCCGGGCAGGGCGCCGGGCGGGATTCCACCTGGCTCTGGGCTACCTGCAGGTTGGTGAGCTTGCAGCGGCCCCCGGCAGAGCCGGCGCTGCTGGGCGAGGAGGAGGAGGAGGCGCCGGAGCGAGCGGCCTCTGGCTCGCAGCCGATGAAGACCTGCGAGCCGTCCTCCGGCCCCAGCCCGGGGTGCACGTAGGCCTGCATGGGCAGCGCGTTCCGGTACGACGGGCAGCAGGAGAACCAGGAGCTGAGCACGTCCCGGCGCCGCAGGCAGTGGTGGACGAAGATGAAGAGCCCCAGCGCCACGGCGGTGACGCCGTAGAGGCAGCTGAAGACGATGCCCAGGTACCAGCGCTGGGACACGGCCATGGCGCCGAACGTCCACAGGGCCACGTACAGGGCGTGGGTGGCCACCAGCGCCCAGAACTGCACCCGCAGAGAGTAGACGCCGTCCCCCTCGGGGCAGGGCGGCCCAGAGTTCAGCGTCACCGAGATGGACCCAGAGTCTGTCAGGAGGTCACTGGTGCCCCCCAGCCGCGGCGCTGGCTCCAGCGGCTCTGGGATGTCTTTCTGGTGCGAGGGTCGGCACTGGAGGCTGAGCCCGGCACAGAGGAAATAAATCCAGGTGACGAGCAGGATGAAAGCCACTGGGACGTAGAAAGCACCCAGGCTGGGCCGCCACACCAGCCAGCAGCTGTATGGGAGGAAAGGGGCTCTGAGGGGCCACGGCGTGGAGCTGCTCGGCCCCCCTGCCCTGACGGCAGGGCTCTGTGGAGCTGTGCCGGCTGCCTGGACGATTATTTCCCGGTATACGGATAACTCTCAGGAAGAAACTCACTGACCATTTTCCAAACTTCTCCAGATTCCCAGTGCCACCAGTTCCCCTGCCCCAGCAGAGGGAGGCCACCCACGTGGGAGGAAGGTTCGAGCAGGCACACTTACTAGGGGTTGTTGTCATGGTAGTTTTGGATGTTGACAGCTGCTGTGATCCCACAGATGATGAGGGGGATCCCGCCGGCGATCAGGTAGAACCTGCGGGGAGGGAAAGTGTCACCGCACACCCGGAGCCCACGGGAGAGCACGGGATGGGCTTGTCCAGAGGATCAAGACCCGCCCCAAGCCCCGGAGTTGACCCCGCGGGGCCGGGGCAGGGGGAAAGGGGGTCCATACCGCAGCATGGGTCTGGGGGCTGCCTGGGACGTGTCCCTGTCCGGCTGCTGTGGCGCTTTCCAGGTCAACTCCTTGTAGAGCACTCGGGCTTTCACTGCCATCCAGAGCAGCGTGGAGAGGGACGAGTAGTGCAAGATGATGCCGACCTGCGGGAGGAGGCCGTGGTTGGGGAGGGGATGCTGCAGCCCCCCCGGTGCCCATCCTGCAGCACCCCACGGTGCTGGGCACTTCCCGGTACCCACGGCCTGGCACACGGCTCGGTAGCCAGTGAGGGTGATGCCTCCCGCGAAGACGGCGGCCGTCATGGCGATGTGGAAGCAGAGGTTAAGCAGCATGTGCCAGCCCTCCCGCGGGATGAGGATGGTGCTGCAAAAGCAAGAGCACAGCGGGCACCTGTGAGCTCCTGCCCGGCCCCGAGAAAGCCACGGCTCCCTTTGGCACAAATCCTGCACCTGGGGGAGGCACCAACAGCCCGTCCCTGGAGCTTGGAGCTCCACGGAGCGTGGCTGGAGATGTACAGGTAACTTCCTGCACACGGGCAAAGGACCAGGACCAAGGGCCACTCGCCAGGCAGCACATTCCCTGAGAATGTGCTTTCTCACTCTCCTGAGAACCCCTGTCCTAAAGGGCCACGTCACTGGATGGCCATGCCTGTACACCTTCTCCTGGCCCTTGGCACCTGGGGAGCTCCTCCCGCTGCTCACAGAGACGCCCAGCCCAGCCCAGCCCAGCCCTGCCCCCAGAGCAGCAGCACAGGCGCTGGATGCTCCCTCACCCGTGGTGGACGATGTAGGTGATGATGGTGGTGAAGAGGCAGAGCAGCAGCACGGCCGTGCAGGTGTACATGGCCGGGTGCAGCACCTCCACAGCGCCTTGCGCCTCGCTGGGGAACCCACTGAGCTCCTGCACAGCACAGCACAGCCCGTCACACCCCACAGCAGCGGCCCTGTGCCCCTGGCCCACTCCACCACCCTCCTGCAGGCCCCACGCTCCCCGCCCTGGCAATGCTCCCGCCCTGCTGCTCGCCCCACACCTACCATGAGCACGGCCACGTTGCTGAGGTGCCGGCAGTGCAGGGAGGTGACGTTGGGCTCGCGGGCGGCCAGCTGGCACCCCTCAGTGCTCCAGCCCCCCATGCCCCCCAGCACCTCGAAGTTCCAGTAGGCAGCCACGGGGTCCGTGCCCTCCCCGGGGTGTCGCAGGGACACAGCCACCGGCTCTGACAGGTTCCCCACTCCACAGCCATCTGCAGCCATAGAGAAACCGGGTCAGCAGGACAAGTGACACCCCTCCACCTGCACCCCCAGAGGGTCTGGGCACAGGGACCCTGCACATCCCTTAGGCGCGCTGCCATCTCCCCATGACGAGCCCAGGGACGGCTCTGTGCTGCGGGAGCACCAGCACAATGCCCCAGGGAGCCCCACGGGGCACCCCAAGCACCCCACCATGCTGCCCTTACAGGTCCCGGTGTAGATGACTGGGGTGGCCACGCTGCGGCGTTTGCCATCGTCGGCGAGGCGGGAGGAGTTCCCGGTGCTGCAGAAGAGTTTCCCATTACGGAAGACCAGCAGCTGGAGCTTGCAGTCGGCCCCCGGCATGGCTGGGGCGGGGCTGGCGAACAGGCTGGGTGGCAGCTGGATGGAGGCCAGGGTGATGCTGTTCTGCGGGTGCACGGTCACTGGTGAGCGGGGGCCGACCCCAGCCCCCCGACCCCCGGCGTTCCCATACCTTGATGTACAAGCTGGTCAGGGAGATGTTGGGTCGCCCCGTGGTGCAGCGGAGCCTGAGCTGCTGGTCGGGCGTGGGCTCGGCCCCCCGCTCGGCCTGGGGGGGTCGTCCTGGGGGCACCCCATCCCACCGCTGGAATGCCACACAGCTCAGCCCCACGTAGCTCTCGGGCTTCACCACGTACGCCTCGAAGGCGATGTTGCGAGAGTTCTGCCAGCACCACGGAGGGATCATCAGCCCTGGCATGGGCACAGACCCCCCTGGCATGGCCAGAGACCCCACCCAGCAGCCCACCCAGCCCTCCTCCCCGAATCCAGCCCTAGCCCGTGCTCCCCCTCACCACTGCTACGTGCTGGGAGTTGCTGCCCAGTGTGTGGGCCGCGATCCTCTCCAGGGAGCGCACGATGCTGGTGCAGGCCTTCTCCTCCTTCTGGGACATCCACAGGATGTGGTCGTCCACCAGCATGATGTTGCTGGCCATCTCCACGATCACGTCTGTCAGCTGGGGACAGCAAGCAGCTCTGCAAAGAGCTACCGCCGTCCCACAAGGAAACACCCCAATTCATGCTTTTCTGCCCCAAAAACACCAGGCTGCACTGGGGCAGGCAGGGGACACCTGCAGTGCTCGTTACCTGCTTGATCTGGTCCACGTAGCCGATAAACTTCTCTATCATCTGGGCCACGTAGAGGACATCAACCATGTCCGAGAAGTTGGCTGCCTCGGCCGTGTAGACGCGGAGCTGGTGAGCCAGGGTCAGGGCGTTGGAGGCATTGATGGGCATCTGCAGGGCGGCATGGCCACGGCAGGGCCACAGTCACCGGCTGGGCCCCCTCCGGCCCGGCCGAGCCCCCGGGCCCCCCACTCACCAGCACGAAGGTGTAGAGCACACGGGTGATGTCGTTGGTGTAGAGGCAGTGGGAGTAGTCGCCGTCCTCCCAGCGCCCGGTGCGGTCACAGCGCCGCCACGCCTGCTTCTCGCCCGCCGAGCCCAGGCCCGCCGGCCCCGCGGCGAACGGGTGCTGCAGGCAGGGCTGGTAGGCCGTGATCCCTGCCAGGGTGCGGGGCCACCTGCGGGCACCCGCACACAGTGACCCCGGGGCAGCCCCGCCCCGAGCCTGCTCCCCCCGTGCGGCCCCTGTGCAGCTCCGCCCGCGGGCACCGCAGCCCCCTCCGCAAGCCGCTGCCGCCGCTGGGCACTGGGGAGGCTGCCGTGGAGCTCCCCCAAAAGCCGCTGCCGCCGCTGGGCTCTGGGGAGGCTGCCGTGGAGCTCCCCCAAAAGCCGCTGCCGCCGCTGGGCTCTGGGGAGGCTGCCGTGGAGCTCCCCCAAAAGCCGCTGCCGCCGCTGGGCTCTGGGGAGGCTGCCGTGGAGCTCCCCCAAAAGCCCCCACCCTCTCCCAGCCCCGTATCCCGCTCGGCTCCGGCCGCGCGGGGGGAAGCAGCGGGCAGTGGGGGGGCACCGCTAATTTAAGCCACATTGACTGTGCCAGTAATTTATATTCCGTAAGGGCCCCGCCGGGGTTACGGCGGGCGCCCGGAGCCTTTCGTCTCGTGCCAGAGAAATTCCAACACCTCTGCTGCTGGAGCCAGGCTGCGCCGCCGGCACGGGAAGCCCTTCAAAAGCTGTGCCGTTAATCGCTACCAGACGCACGGTCACCTGCGGCGAGCAGAGGCCCCTGCACGCACTGCTCACTCTCCGTGTGGCACCGGCCACGTGTGTCCCCCCCTGCCGCGGCACCTGCGCCGCCGCGGCCCCCACCTGAAATCCCCGCGGTTGTTGGTGACCCGCTCGGCAGGGCAGTAGGATGCAGAGGTCTCCAGCACCACGATCTCCACCTTCTTGCTGACGTTGCCCTGGGAGGTGGAGACGGCGCATTCCCACTCGCCGTTGGCGGAGACGTGGATGTTGGAGAGGATGAGCTCGCTGCGGGCACAGGAGAGGGGCTGTCACGGCAGGGCTGCCTCACAGCGATCCCCCAAGCTTGGGGACAGGGGGATGCAGGCCATGAAGCACCAAAGGTGCCCACACTCGGTAGCCCACCCATGGCACGTTGTACCCACACACCTGTGAGTCCTGTGGCCACGAGTGGTCATCCCCGTCCCCATACCATCCCTGTCTCTGTCCCCATCTCAAACCCAATTCCATCTCCATCCCAGTCCAGATCCCATCCCCATTCCCATCCCGGCCCCATCCCTAACCTGGTGATGAAGGTGCAGTCGTGGATGAGACTCTCCTCCACGATGACGCCTGTCTGCTCATCCTCCTGCACGGGCTCGCGGTTGTGGAACCACCGGATCTGGGTGCTGTTGTCCAGGTACGTGGCCGTGCACTGGAAGGGCAGCCGGTCGCCCTGGAAAACCACCTGGCGCAGCGACGGGATGAGGTGGTGGGTGTGCAGCTCCGGGGCTCCCACTGCGGGGGACACAGGTGAGCCCACGCCGCCGCCGCCGCCGCCGCCCCCGCCCCAGCCCCGGCTCACCGCAGCGGAGCTGCCCGTCCCGCGCCCCTCGCAGGGCCACGCCGCGCAGCTGCCGGGGGAAGGCGCACGCCGTCCGCTCTGAGATCTGCGCCGGCCGCTCGCGGGCCCAGCGCAGCACCCAGCGCAGGTTGCAGTCGCATGTCAGGTACTCGGTGCCAAAGTCCCTGCAAGGGATGGTGTCACGGGGCACCCGCAGGGCTGGGGCACTCGCCGGCCCTGCGACCCTCAGTAGGGGCCCCCCGGGCGCTGAAATCCCCGGGCACCAACTCACACGGCTTTCAGGGAGGGGAGCTCGTCAAAAACACCGGGCGGGAGGCTGGAGAAAATGTTTCCGGACATGTTCCTGCGGGACAGGAGAGAAAGATGGTATGGAGGTGGCCAGGGAGCTGCTGGGAGAGGGGACACTCCCAGGCCCCTTCATGTGCCTGCACACCCCCTCGCTCTCAGGAGAAGGGGACAGGGCTGGCCAGGGTGTCTCCAGGGAGCCACTTACAGTCGGAGGAGGTTGAGGAGGCCCTGGAAGACGCTGGCACTCAGGCAGCCGATGCGGTTGTTGGAGAGGTCCCTGCGAGGTGAGTGGAGGGGCCATCAGGGCTGGGGATGCCCCACTGTCCCCGTTGTTGTCCCCAGGGCCAGCCCCGGGGCGTCCGAGAGGCTGCACCGGCACTTACAGCCGCTTCAGCTCGGGGAGGCCGAGGAAGGCGCCTGGCTGGACTGTGCTGATCAGGTTGTTCTTCAGGTCCCTGCGGGGAGACAGGCACGGCTCTGGGGGTGTGCTGCGGGGAGCCCCATCTCCAGGAGACACAGCACCGGGGGCACGAGCACACCCCTTCCACCCCCGCCCCCATCCCCTTCTTGGCCCCCCCAGGCGCTGCCCACTCCCTGCGGGGGCCTCATGAGCAGTTTCTCCATCCTATTTCTCTCTCGTTATCTCTCTGAGGGATGCAGGGAAGGCGCATCCGCTGCCCCCGGGGGGATGCCAGCCCCTGGGCACACCCTGGGTGCCCTGCGGAGCATCGAGTGTCCCCGCACGCTGGCACTGGCTGCTGGCACCGGCCCCGCATTGCTTCCGGAGCAGCCGTATCCCGGCGGGTTATCTCCTGCGTGCGGGATAAGAGCACGGCCCCGGACAGGTCCTTTGAGCAATTAGCTTGATTGCGGGCGCACATCTAATCAGCGACTCGCCTGGCACACACCTCGCGGGGCAGCTGCCGGCAGAGCGGGGAGCACTGGTGGCATCGGCCGCTCTGGCCAGCCCCTGGGACCCGCGGCAACTTCTGCTGAGCACCGGCGCTGTCCGGGAGAGGAAATGGGATCCATACGGATCTGTGTTTATTTATAGCAGTCTCCGCGGAGATCGCCGCTTGGTCTCCCGCTGCTCTGCCTGCGGCCCTGGGGACACCCCGTGAGCCACAGCCCTGCTGGAGGGCCGCAAACCAGCGGCCGGGATGGGGAGCTCTGCGACCCCTTCCAGCAGACCCGGGATGCGAGGGGGGAGTCCCGCCGGCGGGACGAGAAGGGCCCCTCGGCGAGAGGAAACGCAGCCGGCGTCATCCCGGCCCTCCGGGCTGATGCAACAGCCGCGCCTGCCGCTCCCGGCGCTGCTGACGGACAGACGCGCGTCCCGGCAGCTGCCGCGGCCGGCAGGGCAGACAGGTGTGCGGGCAGGTGTGCACAGGTGAGCGCTGGTGCTGAAAGAACAGCTCCACTCACCTGCACCGCCGCCTGCACCAACAGGAGCCCCCTTGCCACAAACACCCGTCCTGCAAACCCCCTGGCTCGTGCCCAGGGCGACCACCGCTGCCGGCCCCCCGTCCAGCTGGGCTTCCCAGGGACTCCCACCCCCAGAGCACCCCCAGCACACCCTGCCAGCCAAAAGACATCCGGTGACAAAACCTGCGGCCCCCGGCTCAGGTCTGGCGGGTCTGGGTGCTGCAGGGACCACCAGCCGGGGATGGGACCCGCCGGGGACCGTGCTGGGCCCCAGGGGCTTGCAGCCAGCCTGGCGCTCGGCCAGCGGCAGCCTTCCTCACTCAGGCACTTCCTCCCGCGGGCCGGGCCGGGGCTGCTGCTGCTATTTCCGATAAGGCTCCTCTTTTCCCTACTCTGCGCATTTGCCTTTGCATTTCCTGCAGTCCCGAGCCCCCTCCTCCCCCAGCCAGTGGCACGAGAGCCAGCAGTGGCTCAGTGCCACGTGTGCGCGGGGACACCCCAGCACCACATGTGCATCGGGACCCCGATCACCACGAGAGCACAGAGACCCCCACTGCAGCAAACCCTGGTGGCCCCAAGGACCTGAGCCATCCTGATTCACTGCCCCGAGCACACTGGGGTGAGCCCACAACTCCCTGTGCACCCACTGCAGCCCAGCAGACAGACGGATGGACGGACAGAGTCCATCCCTGTCCCTGCTGTCACCCACCGAGCCCCCTCGCATCCCCCCAGGGCCGTTCCCAAGCGGGGCTCTGCTAATGAGCCGCTGCCGCATACCGTCCCCACTCAGACTCATTAATCTCATTACGCCGCTACAAATCACTGCAGATGCCAAGCCAGGGGGGAGGTGGTCCGTGGGGGCACCCCTGACATCCAGAGAATGGGCTCTCCCCACTGTGCTGGGACCCCAAAGCCCCCCCGGTGGGTGCCAGGGTGGGCGGGGGCCTTGCCAGCCCCGGGCTGGGAAGCGAGGGGCCCCGCAGCCCCCACGGTGTCCCCGCCATGCCAGCACGGGCTCTCCATGGGGCACGTCTGCGCCACGGCCCCAGAGCGACCCGATGAAAACAATTCTGGCTCCTGTCGAGGGCAATCAGGCGCGGCACAGCGCGATGCGGCCGGCCGGGGTGGGGGAGCGCTGCCCACCTGCCCCAGGCCCCCTCTGGCCCCGTGGTGAACAGGAGGTGACCTGGGGCAGCTGCTCTCCCAGGATATGGCGACCTTTAAGGGCATCCCCGGGCACACGGGGGCTACAGAGCCATGCTCCTTCCCGTGTCCCACGATCTCTCCCGCTCACGAGGGTGCAGTGCCCGGAGCAGGAGGTGACCCCACACTCTGACCCCTGCTGGGGAGGACTCTGCTACGTGGGATGCTGTCCCTAAGGTGAGTGCTTTTCACTCACCCCAAAAACCGTCCCGTGGGGGTTTCCACGGGAGCCCGCAGAGCGCAGGAATGCGCGAGACCCTCGCAGGGCCGCGGCGGGAACAAAACACCCTCAGTGCCGGTCCCCGCGCCTGCATACCTACAGATCAAACCCATATGGGGGCCATAAATCTCCCCTTCTCGCAGCTCCCTCCATAGAGATGCCTTTCATGGAGAGATAAGAAAGTTGACTTTGTTCGGGGGGACAATGTCTCTTTTCATACTGGCCCTCATGGAGGGGCCCTCCCGGCGCCTCCCGCCCCACTGCAGCTCCTGGGGTCCCCGGGATGCCCGGGGGTGCCAGTGGCAAATTCTGCGCTGCAGTGCCGCTCCTGCTGCAGCACATCAGGGGCAGAACGCGAGTGATGGTGCTACCACCCACCGTGGAAGCCCAGCCTGCACTCCACTGCCCCCCACCCTCCTGCCCGAGCCCCACTCACAGCTTCTCCAGAGCCTGCAGCCCGAAGAAGGAGCCGTTCTCCAGCACTGTGATCTTGTTGTTGCTCAGCAGCCTGTGGGAAGAGCAGAGGGAGAGGGGCAGCCCCGTTACCCCACCTGCCAGAGCCCCCCAGCCGTGCCCTGGTGGCCCAGGAGCTGGTGGGGAGGGAGGACAGGCAGACAGACCCCCACAAGCGGCCACGCCCTGGCTGTGCCCCTGCGGTGGTGGCCACCGAGGTGTCCCCTCCAGGGGCAGGCTTGCACGGCCAGGTGGGAACAGGGAATGCAACGGCCATGTGGGGATGCAGGAGCTGTGCTGGGATGCTCTGCGTGGTCCTCATGCCATGGACCACACGGGCTGACTGCCATGGGATCCCCGCGCTGGCTCTTGGGGCATCACCTTGGTGCGAGGAGTTACTGGTGCAGGAGGTGACCCCCACCCCAGCACCAAGGGGCCCCCAGCTCCTGATGGTCATTGTGGCTATTCCAGGAGCCTTCCAGCAGTGAGATTTAACCCCAAAATAAACAGCTTTGCTGACCAAAGGGCCCCTCGCGGGGTGATGGGAGTGGACCAGCTACCCGGCGATTCAGCCAGGAGCTCATTAAAGCTCGTTAGCGCAATTAGCAGAGCCAGACCCCGCTCTCGGGGACCAGCGTTGCCTCCCCGGAACTCCCGGGCGGGCACCGGCGACGCCAGCGTCGGCAAAGCGACCCAGAGACGGAGCGGGGGCAGGCGGCAGCCGGGCCGGGAGGGCATCCTGGAGGCCTGGCCGGGGGAGCGGCTGGAAAAAGGGCTCATTGAGGGCCGGGCCGGGGCTGTTTACACACGGGCGGGCCCGGCGGCCGGGCTGAATGGCCGCTCTGTGCTGCCGCCCGGCCCCTCCGGACGCGCTGCCCGCGGAGCCGCCGCCGCGCTCGGCCCCGGGCAGGACCGGGACCGGGACCCGCAGCCCCCGCAGGCTGGGTGGGAGGGAAGGGCCGGGGTCTGCCAGCGCAGCCTCGAATCGTGTGTTAATGAGGAGCCGCCACCGGGCACCGGCGCGTCCGCGGGCCCCTGGACCCGGCCGGCGGGGAGCGGAAACGTCCGGCGGCCCCGACAGCTGCAAATTGCTTCCACACGCCGGCGGCCGGAGCTGCCACGGCCAGGGCCATGCCTGGCCCTCCCCTCCCCACCGGGAGCACTCCTTGCGGGGCTCGGCTCGCCCCAGCTCAGCCCAGGGCCCTTCCCAGAGCAGGGGACAGCTTCCAGGGATGTTTCCATCGCTCCTGGCACGGCCCCGGCAGCCCGTGGCGCGCCCCAGTTCCTCGCCACGGCATCGGTAGGGGCTGTTGCTCAAGGCCGTGCTGTCCCCGAGGGCTCCAAGAGGTTTTCATTCCAGCGGCAGGAGATTTCACAGCCGAAGGCACGGGCTGTGCCGGGGAACGCAGCTGCGGCCGAGCTCCGGCGTGGTGGCAGAACCGGAGCCCAGACCCGCACCCCGCTGGTTCCCAGCCCTCGGCCGAGCCCCGGGGGGCCTCGCTCAGAGCCCCGGGACCTCTGCACCTCTGCCATAACACCACAGCTCCCGCCTTCAAAGGCGGCGCTCCTGACTTCCAGCAGCAGCGGCTGCACCTGGGATCTGCCGCCCTACCCGAGGCCACCCGGCCGGGGGCAAAGCCACCCCCGGAGCCCCTCCAGAAAAAGGCCGGGACCCCCGCACGGCTCAGGGCACCCTGAGCTGCCCAGGTCTGTCCTTTCTCAAGGAGAAGAGATCCTTGACTAAAAGGAGGGCTTGGCACAAAAGTGTTGTGCTGACAGTGACAGTTTGCCCAAAATTTTTCCCCCAGTAAAACTTTTCCTGGGTAGGGATCCTGGCTCTTTTCTTCCCTGTCCTACAGAAGTCATCTGGGTCGCAGTCCCCAGTTACAACCCACATCCTCCAACACGGGTTTGTTTTGTTTTCTCTAGTTTCATGGAGATTATGTTCCAAATTGTTTTCTGTTTGGGTTTTTTAGGGATTTTTGTTTTTGTTGTTTTTTTCCCCAGGAAATTCTCATCAGGCTCCATGGCACTTTCCATTCCCACATGTCCACAGGCAGCAGAGCTATGTGTGGGTCCTTGGCACTGTCCCCTTACCGGATATTAGCTGAGCACCCCCAAAATACAATGGGATCAGTGAGCCCCCGACCCAACCCAGCCCACGGGGGTCACGGGCCAGCAGCCCCTGAGCCACGCTGGAGGCCCAGCTGTGGGGACGGATCCAGAGCCCCCCACTGCCTTTCAAACCCTGAGAGCTGCCCTGGGAGGAGGGATCAGCTGGGGGGAAGGGGGTGCGGGGCTATAAGCCCCCAGCTCACCGAGGCCAAGCTGCTGTCGCTGGGCTGCGAGATCCAGGCAGGGCTTGCAGTGGTTTCCCACATGCTCCCCGAGGTCTGGGGGTGCAGAGGGGGCCCGGTGCCCTCCCATCCCACCCATCTACAGGCTCGGCAGGCCATGGAAACAGAGCTGTGGCCTCTGGAGCTGTTGCTCATCTCCCAGCTCAGGCTGGGACCCCTCGGCTCAGCAGGAGCAACCCCCAGCCCAGTCCCAGAGGGAGGGAGTGCTGGGGATCCCTCTCACCCCCAGGCCTCGGTGCACTCCAGAACCCTCCCGCCTCCTTCGGGAGCGGCTCCCTCACCCTGCCCGGTGCCCGGGACCCTCCGGCCCCGCGGGCGGGGGGCTCCTGCCGGGTCAGCCCCGCCACGGGGACAATAATCGGCTAATTGAGCGGCGGCTGGAAAAGTCCCTCTGGACAATGCGGGGATTAAGGACTGGAGCATGGAGTCAAACGGAAACGATGGGGGATGCGTGGTGGGGATGGCGGGGGGAGCCCCAAGGAGCATCCTCCCATCCCGGGGATCCAGCCTGGAAGGGGTGCTCCAACCCCCCCGCGCCAGGGCTGTGCGGGCTTGGAGCCCTCGAGGCTGCCGGCAGAGAGATACAGATCCCTTCTTCTTCTTCTCCTCTTTTTTCATCTCAAAAAGAGGAGCCAAAAGTGAAAAAAACAAGATTGTTTTTTCAAGCGTGCTGGAATCCACTTGGATAAATAACAGCTCCAGAAACTGGGCTGCTGAAACAATAAACTTCCTCTGGACCCAACCAAAAAAGGACGCGGGGAGACGGTGGCTCCCCAGCCCGGGCAGGGGAGGCAGCGGCGTTCCTGGGGGGCCGCGCTGGGGGCGGGGACCGGCCCGGCTCTGCTCTCCAAGTGCATTAATTCAAAGCATATGCCGGGAGCAGATACGGCGCAGGCTGCGCCCCGAGCACGGCTCGCTGCTCGGCACAGGGATTTCAAGAAGGGAAAAGAGGGGCCCCGGGGCTGCTGAGAGGTGCTGAAGGCTCTGGCAATGAGAAAGGCTCTGGGGGCGGCAGGATCACGGGGGGGTGGGGGGCACACAGCAACCTAGAGGGACCCCACGGAGTCCCAGGGGGACTCTGCAGCATCCCAGAGGGGCTCACAACATCCCTGGGGGGAACCCACACTCCAGCAAGGACCCCACAGCTCCCAGAAAGAACCTTGCATCCCAAAGGGGACCCACATCTTGGGGGATCCCCCCCTCCTTGCTTTGTTTGGGTGTTTGGGGGCTCTTCCCCTCCCTGTGCCTTGCCTGGGCGTTTCCTCCAGCCTCACGTCATGCCGGGCTATTTTGGATGGTGAAAATTATTGTTCCAACCCTCGGCTTTTGTTAGCACAGGAAAAATAAGCCCTGGAGAGAGGGCGAAGCCTCCCGAGCCAGCCTGGGCCGGGATGCTCCGACGCACCGGGCAGCACCACGACCTACAGCGCCTGGAAAACCCAAACCTGATGGTGCCGCAGCCCAATAAACAACAAATAAAAAGCTGAAGAAGTCTTGAGAAAGAAACCATCTGCAGGGCCTAGCATAGAGCAGCCTTGGAGCAGGGAGTTCAAGTAGAACTGGAAATTGGTCATAAGTCAAAGTCCTCTATTCCCTGCAGACAATCTGTAATTTCAGTGCAATCAAGCTGTGCACATAAATGAGGCTTGTGCTGGGATTCCACATCTGGAAGAGGTTTGGGCTCCCGCCCGTGTGACAGCGGGGCTGGCCCAGCCTCTCCAGCCCTCGTTAGGGATGTGGCGCTTTTTCCACGGGGCGATTAGCACAGGGGTCAGCTGGGGGGGATTAAAGCCTCGTTAATCCCTGTCTGCAGCACCCCGGCACCTCACAGCCACGCTGGAGGGACGGCCCGAGAGGTGACAAATCCCCCTGTCCTGACTGGAGCAGGATGTGGGGCTGGGGCCACGCTGTGCCCCAGGCTGCACTGGTGCCAGCATTGCCAGCGCAGCCAGGTGACCCCTCTGGGGCCACGGGTCAGAGCGGGGTGACAGCCCAATGTGCCGAGCCTGGCACCCCTCCTTCCTCCCTGCCGGGAGCTGGGCACAGGAATGACCTGGCTATAAACTGGGGTGGGTGTTGGAGAGCACACACCGGGAAACCTCTGCTGGGGCTGTGGGCGATGTGTGGGCATCACCCCCCTCCCCAGACCCACAGCCTTCCCTGGAGATCCCTGCGAAGGGATGAGGGGAGAGGAGCCACAGCTCTGCTCAGCAGACACTCCCCATCAGCCACCAGCACGTCCCCTGGGACACTGGGGCCGTGCCGAGCCCAGCAGTGGCTGCAGGGCAGGTCCCTGGGGCCACAGGCACCCGCCACCCCTTGTCCTTGGTCCCCCATCCCTGCCCTGCCCGGCCAGGGCGATGCCAGCACGCGTTTCTCAGGCGCGGGGGGTAAATGCGCAGCAGCTGCAGCGCAGGATTCCTCAGTGCAGGCTGATAATTAAAGATAAATAAAGGGAGAGTGTGGGAAAAGCCAAATGGGAGGCGGGATGAGGGACCCACGGCGTGACAGACCTCCTGCAGCCACTGAAGCTTCTCTGGCCGCCCGCCTGTCCCCAGCCTGGACAGCTGGACCTGCGGCCGGGCCAGCGTCCCTCCCGCCTGGCGGCTGCTGGGAAGAGCCTCCCCCGTGCTGAGCACTCCGGCACTCCTGATTCCAGGCTGGACCGGATGAGCGCTGGAACACGGCTCTGCTTTGAAGTGTCACTGCCCCAAACACATTTCCTGCAGCAGGGGCAACAGCAGTGCTGAGCACCCTGAGGGACAGAGGGGACCCGAGCACCCTGGGGGACAGAGGGGACCTGAGCACCCTGGGGCACACGTAGGAGCCCTGCTCACACCCAGCTCATCCACAGAATTCAAGATTTGGCTGTCCCCAGCAGGATATCCCCAAGGCACGTGCAGCCCTTGCCGCATGCCTGGGCCCCTCCACTCCCTGCCCGCACCCCAGTGGCTCCAGGAGACGCTCCCAAAGTCGGAGCCTCTGGTTTTGATTGTTCCATCTGGAAAGGGTTTGGAATAAATCATGTTTACTGCACGAGACCAGAGCCAGGGTCACCGCATATTTGTAGGTTTCTGCCTACGCCTGTAGGTTTCATGTCACGTTTTAGTGGGATCGTGTAATGCCCTAATGCTTCTGCACGGTCATCCCGGCCCCTCCAAGGGAGCCCTCAGCACAGGCAGCACAACCCCCTGCCTCGCTGGGAACAGCTGGGGAGGGCACTGGAGCAGGCCTGGGATGTGGGATGGGATGCTTTTCCCAAATACAAACTGACAAAGGACCGAACGTCCCCATTTGTGCTTGCGAGGGGCTGACACACAAGGAACAGCCACAAGAGTAAAGACATGAAGAGCAAAGCTCACAAGTGTGATGGAGAGCCCAGCTGTCACCTGCCTGAGGCCCCCCAGTGTCCCCCACCGAGGGAAGCCCGACACCCATCAGCGCTGCTGTTCTGGGACAATTTATGCTTTTAGTGTGGCCGTTGCACTCAGGCCCTGCTCACGGCATCACCCTGTAGCACCGGCGCGCTCATGGCCACACTGCACATGGGGACAGCGGTGCCAGTGGGGTCACCTTCGCTGCCACCATCACCCCAAAGCAGCAAGCAGCACCCGAGAAACCAGAGCAATGGCAACACGGCCCACGGGTTCGGGCATGTGAGAGCAGACAGGATGAGGCAGCCCCCAAGCCCAACCTCTGCAGCGCCCCAGCCACCCCAGGCAGGAGGGCAAGGTGGGAGCCGTGGCCACGGGCAGGCAGCACGGCCACCCTGCCGGGACAACGCTCCGGGGGGAAAGCCACGCTCCCCCCAGCTGCAGAGCTTCCAGCCCAGCCTCCAATCCAGATTTTAATTCAAACATCTCCTCTGGAGTTATAAATAAACCCTGCAGCGAGCAGCACACGGCTGCCAGCTCCAGCCGAACCCCAACCCCCGGCACGGGGGCCGCGAGGAAGAGGAGCCTTTACGGATCAAGCAGCAGCGTTAGAACCTCTGCACAAACGCCAAACCTATTAACCGCTCCTGATGGCCTCTCAGTAAACATTTCCAGGGACAGCAGTCACTTTCAAACAAAAACATGTTCCCCAGCAAGCAGAAACGCTGCGGAGGGAAGCAGGAGAAGGAGCCCGTTTCCTGGATTTCCACCTCACGTCCGCACCAGCCCCGCTCTGTCGCCGCGCCGTGCGGACAGCGGGGTCCCCCCGGCAGCCCAGAGCCACGACACCCCTTTAACGCGATTTAAACCGCGCTACGCAGCACCGAGCGACGCTTTCGCGGGTGCAGAGTCGCTTACTGAGAGGAAAAAGTAATTTCACTGCGCTCCGGACCCCGCGGGGCTTCACGCCCAGCCCCGCGTCCCCGGTTCCCGAGTCCCCGCAGCATCTGCCCGGCACGGGGCGATGCGGGGGCTCCCCGCCGCGCAGCTCCAGCACGGAGAGGGCTCAGCGCGACCCACGCGTGGGCTCTCGTCCCGCTCAGAGTGCCCCGGGGCAGCGGGCGTGGGGCGGCAGCGCGGCCGGGGCAATGCCGGGCCGGAGGGAGATACCCTGGGGGAGATGCCGGGGGCAGGGGGGCGATGCCCGGGGCCGGGTGCGACGCCCGGGACGCTGCCGCTCGCGGTACTCACAGCGTGACGGTGCCCTCGGGCAGCAGGCGCGGCTCGGGCGGCGCGGGGAGCCCCCCGCCGCTGCAGACCACCCTCCGCCGGGGCGCGCCGGGGCCGCCGCCCGCCTTGGCCCGCTCGGCCGCGCACTTGCAGCCCAGGCTGAGCGCGGGGCAGCTCCGCGCACCGGCCCCGGGGCCGCTCAGCGCCGCCGCCAGCAGCACCAGCGCCGCCGCCCGCCGCATGGCCCCGGCCCCGGGCCACGGCTACGGGCTCCGGCTCCGCGCCCGCCGCCGCCCCGCTCCCCGGGGCGGCTCCGGCGGCGCCGCCTCCCCCGCTCGCCGCGCTCCGCCGCCGGCCCTGGCGCCTCCCCCGGCCCGCCCCGGCCCGCCCCGGCCCCGCCGAGGGCAGCGGCTCGGCCCCCCCGACGGCACCGGCGTGGAGGAGCGGGGGAAACCGCACGGGGCAGAGCGGGACCTCCGCGGGCAGGAGCCCGAGCCCCGTGGGGTCCCGCAGGACCGAGAGCCACGGTCCCCAGCTCCCGCGCCAGCCCCGGAGGGCTCCGGCTGCTCCCACCCCGGGGCCGAGCTGGGGCCCGTGTGGCCACCCTGCGGTGCCTCGCTGCGACATTCCGGCTGTGACAAGCACAGGGCGCCGTGTCGGGGGTGGTGACACACACGTGGGCCCAGCAGATCTTTGTGTGAGTTTTCTGGGAGTTTTGTGGCGTCCCACTGCCTGTGGGACCCCGGGACCCCGCGCCTGGAGGAGCTCCCGGCACAAACTCTCTGAGATCACTCCGTGGTCACGCTGTCCTGTCCCCTCCCAGCCCGCGCTCTGCAGTTAACACTCGTCCTCCTCGGCTTCCCTGTTTGCTTCGCTGCTTTTCTCACTAAGTTCAATATTTTTCTTCCCGCTCCCCCCTCCCACGTCCCCGCTGCCTCTCGCCTGACTCCAGCCCTCTCGGCCGCCCGGGGCTCGGCTTCTCCGAGGCCACGGCTCGCTGCAGCGCCGAATCAAAAGGGATCAAAAGCCGGCAATGAAGTCGGCTGGACCCCGTGCCAGGGAGAGGAGGAAAAGGGTCATGGGAGGACGACAAGACGACGCTGGGAATGCGGTTTCTGTCCAGGACCAACAGTTCCTGGAGGGGAAGAGAAATTTACTCCTCTCTCCAAATAAATACAACCCGCCGTGGCAGTGGGTGCCGGGGAGCGGAGAGCAGCTCAGTTCCCATCCCAGGCTGCTCCCACGTGTGCTCGCGGTCGGGATCACAAGAGCCCGGTGCCCGCAGAGCTCCCGGCCCGGGCACCCAGGCAGGGACAAGGACCGTGCCCCCCACAGACCTCCCACCTTGGCACTGGGGATCAGCTGTGGGGCCCCAGAGCCCTGAAGACCGACATCATCCTGCTGGTGAAAGAGACAATGAGGTGTCCCACATATTTCTGTCTTTTTTTTTTTGTTGTTGTTGTTTTTTTCCTTCCCGTTTTATCCACTGAGCAGAATTTTCCCTGCCTGGGTCTGTCCTGCACCATGGAATGATGCTGCCCCAGGAGCAAGTCCTGGCACAGGACACCCCCGGCTCAAGGAGCCTCTGGAGAAGGGTCTCAGGGACAGGGTGGGATTGTCCTGGGGTTGTCCTGTGCAGCACCAAGAGCTGGGCCCAACGATCCTTGTGGGTCTTTTCCAACTCAAAACATTCTTTGATTCTGTGCTGGTCCCAGGTCCTGCAGCTGAAGCTGGAAGAGAAACAGGAAGCTGCTTGTGTCCAGCATGGATCCTGCGAGCATCAGCCCAGCAGGGAGCCCTCCCAAGGTCCCCACGGTGAGCGGGGCCCCCCCTTCCAGCACTGCACAGAGCAGGAGTGGGCTTCCCTCCCCCTTATGGAGGGCATGAGCCTCCAGGCCTGAGCCTGCTGCTCTCCCTGGGCATTCCCACAAGGGAGAGAGACTCCTTGTCCCAGGCACTCACAACACGCCCAGCACAGCAGCACTCAGGGACACCCCAAAACACCTCAGGGTACTGGGCCCAGCCACCTCCTTTCCCTGGATGATCCCGAAATGAAAAAATCTGCGTATCCAGGAGCTCCAGTACTGGAATTGCATCCATGACACTCTGAAGCAATCAAACCTCTGTGCCTGCTCTTCAGAATTTCAGTCTCTAAACTCCCTCCAAGAACAGTGAGAACCTTGTCCAAACTGCAATGTGTGGAATACCCTGCCCCAGCCCCGCTGGAGGAGAGGAGCTCAAGCAACACTTTCCACATGCTTTGAGCCTGAGAGTTCAGGTTCTTTCAACTGCTTCCAAGCCCCTCTCCCTGCTTTTCCAGCCCTGACCCCTCCTGATGCCTCCGGCCCAGGAGACAAGGCAACCCATTTGAAACGCCATCGCCGCAGTGCTGGATGCCAAATCGCTGTGTCCCTCCCTCCCACTCGAAGGTAAAAAACCTCCTTAACTGCAGGCACAGGGAAAGACAACAAGCACGAGACTCTCTCAGTTCCTTTCACTGGGATCCAATAAAAACCTTGGCAGCGGCCGTCCTTCCTGCCGGAAAGCCGATATCCCAGAAATAAACACGCTTCCCACTTTGAAGGGCTGCAGGGGGATCCGCCTGGGCCGAGCTGCTCTGGTGTCCCAGCTCCCACCTGCCCGCAGCACCCGGGAGCAGCAGGGAGCTGACCCCCAGCTCCTGACCTCTGCTGCTTGGGCCCTGGTGCTTTCCCGAGGGGGAGGAGGATTCATTTCCCAGGAGCTGGAGAAGGAGCAGCAGCAAATCACCCTGTCCGGCATCACCAAGGGGTTTATCCTTCTTGGAATCAGCCGAGTCTGCCCATGGGTGTGCTCCAGGCCCCCAGGAAGCTTTTCACCACAGAGCATGTGAAGTGCTGAGGCTCTGGGGGGGTCAGCCTGGCCCAGCCCCCATCCAAGGGACACGCGGGAACAAGGGTGACCTCAGGGGACCGCTGGGAATCCTGGGGCCATGCCTTCGCTCCAGAGGGGACAACGCCAGCACCACCGGCCACTGGAAGTCGCGAGGGCGGCGGAGTCCTCCAAGGCAAACACTGCCAGGGCCAGGGCGGGGCGCGGAGAGCCCGAGCTGCCGCTCCCAGCGCGGCCGGGGCTCGGATGGAGGCAAACCCGGCCGGGGGCGGAGGCCGGGGAGCCTTTCATCCGCGGCCGCTGGCTGCACTCCAGTGACCAGCAGCTCCCATCTGCCGGCTGACCTCTGCCGAGGGAGTGGGTGGTCTGCGCCCCACGCCCCCGGACAGGCGTCCGGTGCCACCGGCGCCGCATTCCCGCACTCGCCCGCCGCGGGCTCCAGGAGGGTGCCCCGGGAGGTGCCCGGGGGCAGCGCCCTCTGCTCCGGCCTCGGGAAGGCTCAGACACGTGGGAAGGGGGGAAACCTTCGGGCACGACGAGAAAAGTCAGTGGGGAGCTCCACGGGTGGGAGAAGCAGCTGCAGAGCAAGGAGCAGAAGCTCTCGCAGATCCCCGCTCCTCTCCAGAGCCTTGCCACAGCCCAGCTGGGGCTGTCCCTGCAGGGCACCCAGGCTGCTCCCCGATGGCCACGTGGGCCAGCCCAGAGAGAGCCCAGAGAGGCGTCCTGGAGAGGCGTCCTGCCCAAAGCATCCCCAGGGCTGCCGAGACGCGCCGCTGGGCCGCAGCCCCGCGCAGGGAGCCCCCCACGCCCCCGGCCGCCCCAGCAGGGGCTCTGCACCTGAGCAAGGTGGGCACACGGCGACTTCGGGGCCCGGGCCCCGTGCCCGGGCTGGCAGCGCCACCCAGGGGCTCCTGCGGGGACAGCTCGCGACACTCGACATCCCGCCCAGCGCCGCGGCGACTTTTGAGCGCCCGGCTCAGCACCCGCGTCGCTCTCTTCGCCAGCCCCGTCTCTGCTGCCTTTGAACCACCCTCCTCTCCCGCCCCAGCTCCAACAGCGGCCCCAGGCTGGGGAGGGAAACGGCTCCAAGGGCAGCTCAGGGCATTTATTCACCACGCTGGAACATAAAAATAACATCTTTAATAGCTTTCGAGCTGGCACAGATGGCATTGAACTGAGCACTGTTTATTACTAGACTATGAACCACACACGGCGAGGGGAGCGGCTCCGACCCCCGGCGCTTCTAAACCACGGAGCTACGACAGGTTGGTGGTGGAGTTCTCTTTTCATTTACATTCAGCTTTTAGAGAGTGAAACCAACAGCGAGATTTAGCCACACGCACACAGAGCAAAGCCTGGGAAGGATGTTCCTGCTGGCAGCCGAGCTCTCCTCCTCTTAGCAGACACAAAAGCCCAAAAATTAGCTGTGACACAGGTTGTGAGACTGGCTGAACAACACAGGACAAGGCAGGAGCTTCTGCTCACACCTGAAGGAAAGTTACTGCAGTGACAGTCGCAATTGCCTCTTCCAAAAGCAGGAAAGGATGTTAAGACACAGCCCAGAAGCTCTCTCAGTGGTCTCAAAATCTCAAATGATTTTTTCTCAGGAACACAGAATGCAGTGGGACAATAAGACTTCCTTTTCTGAAGTATTTTCCCAAGGAAAGCTCCCTGCTGCCCTGAGCCAAGCACTGTTATCCTCACACAGGTGTAAAGGGGATGACACAGGCACCAAACCATGAGGGACTCACCTTGGAAAGCAGCAGCAAGCTGGTGGCAGAGCAGAGGCCTGGCAGAAAACCCCCATTCTGGCCAAAAAACAGCAGTAAAACTACTAGGCAGGATGAAAATAATTCCCAATAACAGAGGAGGGGAAAGGAAGGGAAGGGGGGAAAGCATTCCAGATCTGGGCAGCCACAGAGCCATGGGAAAAGTTAATGTCAGCCTGAAAAGGACAAAATTGAGCTGAAAAGACACTCCCACACTTGTGATGTGCAGCCAAAGCATCACACCATGAACTCACAGTGGCAGCTGAGCTCCTCACAGTCCCCTGTGCCTGTCACTCACCCCTTTCCCACGGCCATGGCCTCTCCCGTGCCACAGCACGGCACCATCCCAGCTCCTGTGTATCCATCCCACGTGCAAAACTTATATTTGGGGAAACATTTACAGGTTTCTGGCAAGATCATAACGTGTTGAATGAAGCATTTAGTCCTCAGTGGAAACAACCAGCAGCACTGCTGCAGGGACACCCGCCTTGCTCAGCAGCAGCTCCAGCCTGTCAAACACCTGTTTGTGCAGCCCAGTTACCCCAAGGTCTCTGTCCTTGATGACCCTGAGGAACCAAGACACCACAGCCACTTCCAGACCTCAATTTCCTTGTTGGTTATAAAGATCTCCAGTTTCTAGGGGTGCTCTATAATCACAATGATCACAAGGCATTCTGGCCTCTGTTCCGAGGAATTCCCTCTCACCATCAGGATTGGGTGCCGACACAGAGGGAGGTAAGATGCATAGTGAGGTCTCCCACGGCGAGGTCTCTCCTCTGGTGAGGCCACTTGTTTTCCCTTTAGTGCCCCTGCACTGTCACGGCCTCTGTTTGGCCTTCTCCCCCAGCGGAGGCCTTGCCCCCGATGGCTTTGTTGGAATAATCCCGCTCTCCAAAAATAGTGCTCCCGATCCTGACGTTTGTGGATCCAACCTCTATCTGGAGAGACAGAGAGGAGCAGCTCAGGGCAAGGCTGCCACCACCCCACAGCCCAGCCTTGGCTCTCACAGCATGGTTCCCCACAGACTCAGCACCCACAGCTACACCCAGGGGCGTCTTCAATCCCAGGCATCATCCCCAGGACCAGGAGGGCTGCACTGGGATCTTCACCCAAGGGGAAGCCTTAGAGGCCTGTTTGGGTGGCACCTGGGCTGGAATTTGGGGCACAGGCACGTTCGTTCCCCCAGGGAAGGGGCAGGAACACACTTACTGCGTGCTGGAAGTCTGTGGACATGCCCATGCTCAGCTCCACCTTGTCCAGGGGCAGGTTCAGCTTCTCACAGACCTCCTGCCGCAGGGACAGCAGCACCTGCAGGGCACCAGGGGACAGGAGAGGTCACACACCTGGACAGCCATGCCAGCTCCATGCCACTGATCCTGATTCATGCCTGTCCCTGACATCTCCTCCACACAGGACCTGCAATTCCCACACTTCCCTCAGAAGCACAGTAACACTGTCTGGAGGTTCCCCAGACTTACTGACAACACACAGGAGGCTGAAACCTCACCTGGGGCTCCAGCACAGCAACTGCTGCCCTGCCAAAATCCTGGATGCAGCTTCAGAGGATGGGTGGGAGCAACACCCTGCAGAAAGAGGCCTCACACCTGCACTGACACTGGTACTGAGGGCTCTGCACAAGGTGTTCCTACATCCTGACAGCCTCACTCGCACTGCTTCGACTGGGACAGACAAACTGTACCAGGAAACCAGCCCACAGTGACATTTGCTCTGAGAAAATCCTACCTGGAAGTCAGGATTTGGCCCCTTACTGAGGTCATGCCCGATGCTGCCAATGGTCATCAGCCCCACGAACTCCAGGCTGGGGCACTTGTTGATGACGTGCTCCACAGCAGCCGTGGTGTCCCCGGGGGGAAGGCCGTGCTTGCCTGCAAAAGCACAGGGAGATCCGTGCCCAGCTCTGCCTTCAGAGCACACACCAGCCCAGCCCGTCCCAGTTCCCTGCCAAGCCATGCACGTGTCACAAAGAGCCACTCACTCTCCTCCCCACTGGTGTTAACTTGCACCATGACCTTCAGCTTCTGGGACGACCCTTTTTTCTGCCACGAGCTGTTGACTCTGTCTGCCAGTTTCACAGAATCCACCGTTTCCAACATGAACAGGTTTGGGACAGCTGGGGAGAGAACACAGGCTGAGGGAATTCTGCTGGCACGGGATTGTTTGTACCTACAGCAGGCATTTGGGAGTTCATGGGTATTGTTTCAGGGAACCGTGAAATATCCTGAGCTGGAAGGGATCCCCAGGGATAGTTAAGTCCAACTCCTGTTCCTGCCCAGACACCCCAACAACCCCACCCTGTCCATCCCTGGATATCCAAACCCTCCTGGAGCTCTGGCTGTGCCCATTCCCTGGGGAGCCTGGGCAGTGCCCAGCACCCTCTGGGGGAAGAGCCTTTCCCTGATCTCCAGCCTGACCCTCCCTGACACATCTGAGCACTGGAAGACCACTGCCCACACCAAACCAAGCAGCACTTACCAATCAGCTTGTTGACATTGTTCTTCTGCAGGTGGCCAATAAAATGCCACTTGATGTCTGGACAGGATGACAGAATCTGAAAGCAGAGGGAACGCTCAGGTTGGAACAACAATTCTCTCTTCCCCCACGCAGCACTTCAGCCTTAGTTTGCCCACAACCAAATACCAGACACTCAATTTCTTTGTTTGTTGACCCTGAGAGACTCAGCCTGTGGTTGTGCTGAGGCTGAGCCTGGAAAGGGATGGGTTTGTGGCTGCAGGGAATGCTGTCCAAGGGAACAGCAAAGGCAAAGCTCTTGTGCAACAGCCATAAAATGATATTTTCCCCAAACTGAGTGTTAACATTTTTCTTCAACAAGGACTGTGCTTCTCCTGAAGAGAGCACAAAAGGCAAAGCACTGTGCAGACAAATCATGACTAAGGCAGATGTATTCCCAGGCTCCTCTGGAGCCAGCAAGGCAGGAGGGGGAATGGGGCAGAGGCACTGAGCCAAGAATAACCCACCATTAATCTGCACAGATAAGGATCCAACCAAATCCCTAACAAACCCCGGGACTTTGAACAGCTCCTAGGACACGGCTATACATGGTAAGAAAGGATGAAGGGAACCCTGTGCTTACCCTGGAGTCTGATGCCTTTTCCAGCAGCTCCTGAACCTGGGGAAATGAAGGAGAATGCTGTTAAACCCACAGCAGGCATAGGATTGGTGTCCTTGGCATGTGTGTTCCTGGGGCCAACCTGAGCCTCAGAAACATGAGGCCAAGGAATGATGTGTCACCCACAGAGCCACCCAAAGTGGGCTGGCCCAAGCCTCCAGGAGGAATTGCTTCATGGAAAGGGCTGCTGAACGTGGGAAGGGGCTGCCCAGCGAGGGGTTGGAGGTGTCCAAGGAAGGACTCAGGAGGTGGCACTCAGTGCTCTGGGCTGGGTGACAAGGTGGGGATCGGGCACAGCTTGGACTCGATGACCTTGGAGGGCTTGGAATGATTCTGGGATTCTGTGCCCCGTGCAGGGGCCCTGTCCCAGCCCTGCCGACCCCTCCCAGCCCCCGACTCACGTAGTTCTCCCCGAAGCTGCGCTGCCCGTGCCTGTAGGCCTCCATCACCATCTCGGCCGGCTTGGTCTTGCTGACGGCCACGAGCCGCGGCTGCACGGCCGGGAGCCCCTGCGGGAGCGGCGCGGGGTGAGCACGGGGACCCAGCCCGGCTCCGGCACCCCGGGCCGCGGGGGGAACCAAGGGGCCCGGCCCTGTCGGGGAGCGCCCGAGCAGGAGGGAGCCCTGTCGCGATAGCGGGTCCCGCTCCTCTGCTGGGGGCTTCGCACACCCGTGGTGTGCTGACCCTGGGGCACCGCGGGTCCGTCCCCACGGTGGGGCCTGTCCCGGTGGCGCTGCGGGTCTGTCCCCACGGTCACCGGTGACCTGTCCCCACGGAGCGGGCCGGTCCCTATGGTGACGGAGGCCCGTCGCCGTGGTAGCCGTTTCCCGTTGCCCCCGTGCCCCCCTCACCTGCGGCCGCCGCGCCGCCGCTTGCTGCACCTGCTCGGTGACGGCGCGAAGCGCCGGGCCCAGCCCGTTCCCGGCGGCCATGCCCGCTCTCCACATCCCCGCCCGCCCGCCGCCACTTCCGCCACACACTGGCCCCGCCCCCGCTCTCCGCCAATCGGATCGCTCCGACCAGCGCCGCCGGCCAATGGGAGCGGCGGGGCGGGGCGGCGGCCGCCATGTTGGGAAGGTCGCGGCCGCCATGGCGGCCCCGGGGGATGGCGGCGCCCGGCCGGGGTTCCCCGCCGGTCCCCTTCCCTGGCCTTTGGTGACAAATCCGAATCACTCCGTGCCCTCAGTAACAGCAGCCAGCGCTGCCACCAGCCCCCCCGACCGTTCCGGTCCCGACCACCCTCCACGCCCACCCCCAAGAATGACGTTGTTATCCCCGCATGAGGCGCCGCCTCGCCAGGGTGCGGATTTCAATTACTGCGGGAAAAGGCGTCAGAAAAGCACGGCGGGGAACAGAGCTCGTCCTGCAGGCCCGGGACACGGCCCGGCTTTATGGAGGAGCTCCCGGGCAGAGCGGGAGACCGCCGGCTGGAACCCATTAACTCAAATATTTGCCTTAATGTGCAGAACTTCACTGTCCCTCGGCAGGTTCAGTGTTTACACAGCTGGGTAAAAACACCCCGAAGCCTCCTGCCCTTTGTCTGGTAAAACACGACAAGGTTTTTTTGCGAACTTCACCAAGTCCGAGGTGGTTCTTGCTCATTCCACAGCAAAGCAGGCGCCGACAGACGCGGGATTCCTTGGACACCTCCGACCCTTCTTCCTCCACCTCCCTCCTCCTCACTGGAAAGGGACAGCACCGACCCCCAGCACCCCACAGCTCCCACTCCCACCGAGCACCTCGACCTTCCCTCTGCAAAATCCTCCCCTGCCAACACATCTACACCTGGTATTAAAGTCCATCCACAAGCCCTGACATTAACACTGAGGATTCTAAAACCGAAGGCCATTTTATTGTCACAGCAAATACCAAAATAAAAAGGCTTTGAATTCGGTACATAAGAAGATCTAAGACTGCACTGGCAGAGCATTTCCATGCTCCCAGGTATCAGCAGTGCCACAAACCTCTGTTCCTTTTGCTACAGAGTGGGTTTAAAGTTCAGCTCTTCATCTCAAGGTCAGAGAAACAGGACAACTTGCCTGCTAAAGAGACAGAGGAATAAAGGTTTGCATGGAGAGACTGAGCCACTCTGGAACATTCAGGACATTTCAGAGTGAAGAAACCCAAATGAAGACACAACAGTGGATTCCGGCTTGTGAAGACTGATACACTCTCAACTTCGCTTTTGTTTTTTTACTCTTAGTACAACTTAACTAAATTACACTAATACTTCAGCAGTCAGGGTTTTAATTAAAAAAAAAAAAAAATCATTAAGAGCTCTTTATCCCAAGCTATTGTCTTGCTGTGAAATCACACATAAAAAAAAGCCTTTATAATACCACTTTGGCTTAGTAGGATCCTTTCATTAGTGAAAAATACTTGTAAAAGGAGGGGTTAGTTGCTGATGGAAACCTCGAGCACGAACACAGAACAATCTCAAGTGAGCTCATCCTCATGGCTAAACTTCTGCTATTCCCTGCCATGATCTGCCTGCACAGACCTATTTATGAGCGAGGAATATCACAGCCTCCCTGGGGATGCTGTTGGGTCTGACGCAGGTCTGGAGATGGGACTTCCCTTAGCTCTTATTTTCCAAGAAATACAAAGAGGATGGGACTTTTCTCCAGCAGAAACTGATGCTTCACTTCTATTTTGCATTTTCAAGCATCAACAGGGAAGAGAAAACTGCTGTAAAAACCCTGGAGCCAGCAGCTGAGAGTCACTGAGCTCTCTCAGAGCAACACAGAGTGATGAAGGTTTGAACACTGAAGGGTGAGACATGGGGTCCTGGGGAGCAGGAATTTGGGGCACGAGCCTGTGCATGCACCAGGCTGGTCTCTGACAACGAGCACTGGCATCATCTCAGAAGAGGATGCTGGCCTCTAATTACATCAGCAATTAATCACCAGGCTCTGCTGCCAAATGCAGATGGATGGGGTAGGAAAAAAAATGTTCTCTCTAGGCCTGGACTTCTATCCTCCTATTCTGCATGTGTGGAAAACAACGCCCTGTTCCCTCCTTGCATCTGGGATGTGAGGAACTGATCAGCTCTCTGGAGGGGAAGGTACATTCTGGAGCATTGTTCCGAGAGAAAAAGGGGAATCCATCTTTGGGTAGTTCAGGAAGAGCTGCTTCTCTCTGCCCCGTGACCTTTCAGGATCATGGTTTGTCCTTGGCCAGTGGGAAATCTTCCTTCCACGAGGTCCATTCAGCCCCAATCCCACAGGAGCTCAGTTCTGCTCACCTGAAGGTCCTTTTTCTAGTCAGACACTGTAAACACTGAGATCCAGCTGCTCCCACAGAGCAGATAACAAACTGAAAAACTGTCTGGTCACTCCAGCAGCTCCTCCCCAGCAAGGCCTTTTGTAAAGTCAGGGTCCCTGAGACAAAAATTCTTTCCTCCCTGGTTTTCTGTGACAATTTCCATCATTCCACTGAAAATCCCACCCAGCTCTGCACTCCAGGAGGCTGCCCACGCCCTCCCCCAGCAGCTGAACTGCTGGGACAACTCTCCTACAAAAACATGACAAGTGGAAAACAAAGCAGAGTGAGGACACAGAAAATGAAGGGTTTGGGTCACTCCCTGCGTGACATTGTCTAAGGCTTTGATCCCCCCGTGGGTGGGAACCTGCAGGACTCCAGCTGAGCCTCTGTCCTCATGGGGTCACCTCATGTGGGCTCAGCAGCCACAGGCCATGGCCCCAGCCTCGAGCAGCCACTTGTATGTAGTGTACAAAATCTAGCACCTCATTTTCAGAGGGGATTGAAATAAAGAACTTGGAATTTTCAGTAAGAAAAAAACCCAAAACAAGTTGTAGCAGCAATTCCCCTCCCTCCAAAACCTCAACATTTCTTTACCTTCAACTGCTATGAACCACCTCAATCCCAAATTAGGTTCCCACCCAGCTGATAGCCCTGACAGCCTCTCCCAAATCCTTGGTCTGGGTGACCAAGAGGCAGGGAGGTGCAGCTACAGAACATACCTGGAGCTTAGAAATTACCAGAAAACCCACCCCATAAATACCAAAGTCCTTGTGTCTAATGGTCATATAAAAGATTGAAAGGATTAAATCTGATTCATCTCTTTCAGCACAGGAAAGGGGGAAAACTAAAAGGTATTTCCCAGTTCATTATTTTTTTGATATAAAATGAATAGAAATCTTCCTTTTCAGTTGATGTTATGAAGTAGTTTTGTGTCCTCGCTGGCTCCTGCCCCGTCCTCCTCTTGGATTCCTTCTGCCAGTCCCTCTGCAGATTTGGTCTGGCTCCCTGCAGAGTCCATGAACATGTTGGGAATATCTTTGCCAAAGTAGATCTTACTGTTGGCTGCAATTGCCTTGTACTTCATCAGCTGCAAGTACTCGGGAGTTAACTTGAGCTGCACGGAGAGAAAGGGGGTCACAAGAGCTCAGGTTTGGGAAAAGGGAATTCCTGCCTGAGCACAGGAGGCACGTGCTTTCCACGAGCCCAGTAGGCATGGCCAGCCCTCCCCAGGGAAAACACGGAGTGCCCAGAGCCAGGATCTCCTCCAGCAGGGCCGAGGGCAGCTCCAAATCCCAGTGCCCAAATGGCAGAATGGAAAGGGATGGGAGCAGCCAGGGAATTGCTCAGTCCAAGCGTGATGAGAGGCTCCAGAGCACATCCCTCACTGCAGCCCCTGCAAGGAGAGCTACTGAGGAGGGAAATGTCCCTGGCTCTTTTCCAGGGAGCAGATCCACCAGCGTGTCTGGGTGAGAGGAGCTCATTCCTTTGGGGTAATGACATTGTAACAGAGAGGACAAAACCTGGGCACAAACACCCTCTGCCCCTTCTCACTGACCACACAGAACTGAAACTTCCTGCTGGGATGTCCTGGGAGCTTGCTGTAGGCAGGAACACACCTGGCAATTCTATCCATGCCATTTTTCCGTTTCCAGGTTGGATTTTTTGTTGTTTTTACTTCGCAGTACTGAGGCTCTTCCAGGGTGTCTGAGATCAGTTCTTTCCCTGTACTGTGGTTTATTCTGCCCCCGCCTGTCACCCTGGAGATCTCCCTGCCAGCCTGAGACTGGAATGAAACCACATTTCTCATCACAACAGTGTGAAAGAGCAGCACTGAAAGTGATATTCACAGAGAGCCACGGCCAGTGAGCACCTGGCAGAGCAGAGATTTCACATACCCTGACACTGATCAGTCCAGAGAACGAAATTAACTTGCAAATAAGGAACTAATTGTTGACTAACTGTTTCAGATGAAAGCTCTGCTGAGAGGAGATGGCTTTGTTTTGCTTTTTGACTTAAACAAGGATCACTGCCTGCTCTTATGCTGGTATTTCCCTACAGCCTGGTGCCAGGGGCTCTGCTCTGAGGCACGACAAAGGAAAGCACAGTACCTTGTTGGCCTCAGCCACCTTCATTGCAGTGTAACACTCAGCATCAGCTCTCGCCTTCTCTCGTGCAAGAAACGCAGCATCTGGAAGCAAACACATGCTCTGAATCACATTTTCATTTCCAGCCACGTTAGCACTGTGTGCAGCTGGTAACTCTTCAGAAGGTGGCCAGTGCCACCTCAGAACTGCACAGGACACAACCAAGGGAAGAGGGAACAAAAGGGGAAACCCAGAAATGGGAGCTCAATTTACAGCTAAATGGCTGCAGGACGAGAGCATTAAGAAGTGAATTGCATCTGCAACTGCAGAGCTCAAAAAACTTCACAAACATCAGGGTTTGATTATCCCCATCACGTGGGCCGAGCTCAGCCTTTCTTCTGGAGCCAGGGCTGACTCTCGTGCTGGAACGCAGCAACTGCTCTCCTGCAGACGTGGGATTTACTCCCAGCCCCTGCCCAGGACGCCAGGAGCAGCCTGGGCAGCCCAGCAGACTCTCTGCAGATGAGGTCTGTGCTGTGGATGGGATTCCCAGATGGGATTTGGCATATGCACGTGAAGGTTCTGGCACGCAGAGCAGCGGATTTTAACCTTTACAGGCTCTGCCCCTTGCACAGATGCTGGAGAGCTTTTCTCTGCTGTATCAACAATTGCTCCAAGGCTCTGATGCTGTGGATACTGAAATTCCTGACTCCTGGCACAGACACTTAAGGAACACTTCCCCTTTCTGTACTTCACTCCTGTCTCCCCTCTGCATCCATCCAGTGATAACGATGGTTATCAGGCCAGCAGGGTAAAGATAAAATGAGTGGAATCCTGCCCATCTCCTGCCAAGCCTCCTAAGGCATGGAACCACACAACTGCAACATATCAGCCTGGGTCTGAGAGCTGCACAGCTGGATAAACCATTTGTTTACTTCCCCTAGCAGGGAGGCCTGGGAGCTGCTGCACTTAAAGATCCTGTGAACAGCTGGATGGTCTGGCCCACAGCTTCCTCTCTTGGCTGAAAGGAGAGGTTGGTCCCAATCAGAGACACTGGGAAAAAAGGAGCAGGCAGGAATCCTCTGCCAGCACAGACCCAGACTGAGGGCTGACACATGCTGACACAGTTTTAAGAAATAAATCCCATTGTATTTCTGCAAAGAACTTCCAAATGAGAAGCTGCTGACCTGTAAAACTCTTAATTGGCTCCTCAGTGGCTTCTGCAAAGCTCATCAGGGCCTCTAATGAATGTAAGGGGAAGAAAGGCCTTGCCACTCCCGAGTTGGAATTGCAGAGCCCTCTCCACACCCTGGAGTTTCTCTGACAAAGCACTTTATCAGATGGGTGAGGGAACATCTCCTTAAGTTCAAACTGCTACAAAGATCACCTTGAGAAAGGGAGTTTCAAGAAGCACAGCCTGCAAAGAAATTCCTATTCCTGCCCATGGTCAGGAACTCTATCCCTGTGAACGACAGCCTGGACTGAAGAACAGCCAACACACACTTCAAGAACTCCTTGGTGAACTGCTTCAGGATTTACTTACTGCAAAGCTCACCTCCCACTCACCTTCAATCTCTGAAATTCGCTTCTCTGTTTCCTTTTCCATCACTTTCTGGCCATAAGTTATTTCAGCAACTTGTGCAATCTTTTCTGCCTCTGAAATGAAAACAAGAACACGCCCACACTGTCATCACACGACTTCCTAACACCAGAAGCAGCCTCACCCTGGAAAATCCTCACTCATCACCTACTTCAGGTGGAAATAAACGGTGGGAAAAATTTCCAGCCTGCAGAGAACAAAGCTGGAACCCACCTGAAAAATTCCTGAGTTTCTCTGGGAAGGTTTCAGATCAGAGAAGGTCCCACAGTGAACCAGGTGCATCCATCCCTCCCTCCCTCCCTGGGACCTGGGGTCTCTTTGCTGCCTGTCCCCCCATTCCCTCTCCCAGCCCAGCCCCACAGACCGATCAGAGCTTTCTTCCTCTCCGTCTCTGCCTCCTTCTCCACCACCTTCTGCTTCTGTGCAGCTATCAACAGCTTTGTCTTCTCACTCTCCCTGAGGAGCAGGAAAAACCAGTTAAAACCAGGAGCTCACTGGTGAGGGACTCACAGCACATCCCCAGAACGAGCTGCTGGTTCTCCCCTCCTTCCAGCATGTGTCCAGGGCAGGTGGGATCAGCAATGTCAGGGCAGGCACCTGCACAGAGCTCTGTGCCTAAATCAAAGCATTCTTTCCTCCCCTCCAGAGCAGGAAGATTTCCCTGTGACACAGTCCCTGCAGGCTGCCCTTTTCTATCTTACTGGTTTTTACTTACATTCGGGAGTTTTCAAAGTGAACGTAAATAAAACCTCTGCTCCTGCTCCCAGTCAGGGAAGAGACCCTGGAACCGAGTCTCTCAACACACCCTGCAGTATTCATGGCAACAGAGCACAGGCTGATTTGGGGCCTCCTGCCATGACCACAGCACACAGGATTTACCACAAGCCCAGAAGGTGACATGCAATGCAGGGGAAGCAGAGTGGATGAGAGGGAGCAAAGTGCTGGCAGCTGGCTCAGGGCACTGCAGAGGGATCAGCACGTCAAGTGCTGTCAAAGAGAGTTATTTCAAAGCTTTGCAAGTCTTCAGCTTGTTGAATCAACAGTTTCTCCATCCCAGTCAAACAAGAGGATTAGTGGTGAAATCCATCCCTCTGTCACTCAGCCGCAGCTCTGGGAGGGCTCTGGAACATGGGGCCAGTGGCCAGGGGAAGGAGCCCCAGGGCAAACGATCCCTGTGCCCAAGGGCTCCAGTGAGGGCCCTGCCAGCCCAGCCAGTGCTCAGAGCTGTGCTGAAGGGCAGCAGGAGGCTGAGGGCACCTCGATGCCCCGACCCCATCTACCCTTCTGGGTCCTTTTGGGAACACACAGGCACTTACATGAGCTCGTAATTCCTCCGGATCGTTTCAGGGATGTTAGGCTTTGTCACTCGAACTGCCTGCAGAGAGAGACACACAGGAGAACCTGGGCCAGCAGCCAAGTGGCCCCTGGGGCTGCAGGGGCCTGGGGGTGGCACTCGGGGTGTCCTCTGCCACCAGAGCTGCACAGACTGTGACCAGGCCCAAAACCCACAGAGAAACAGCACTGAAAGGTCTCCTGACATGACAGGAGATTGTAACCTGGGCAAGGCAGCACCCAGAGGAACTCCAGGAGAAACTCAACACACCAGAACTCTGAGGGGATAGGAAGGACACCGTTCCCACTCCCCAGGTTAAATGATATCTGTGTTGTAAAGCAATTTCCTAAACAAGTCTCAGTTTCTTGTTTCCTTTTAGCCCTTTCCCCTCTTCACAATCTGCCCCTTCAATATCTCAATCAAATCCTGATTACCTGTATAATTAATCCGGGGGCCATCGTGGTTAGGTCTTGCTGCAAGGCCAGTTTAAGGTTTTCATCAATCTGATCTGATTGGGGAGAAAGAAAAGGGAATGAGACATCCCCTGAGGCAGTTTGCTGTCAGCACCCTGAGCGAGCTGGGATGGCTCACGTTTCTTATTCCTGGAAAGCACAAATGGGAGTTGCATGAAGAAGTGCTGGGCTGACCCCGAGGCAGGATCCCAGCAATGGGACACACCACAGGAACGTGGCAGGCATGAAAGGAAACCCTGCAGTTTCCCATAACCTGCAGTCTGGAATCTTCCTGAGCCAGATACAGCATCTTCACAACCAGGAGTCTGTGCTCTGACCCCTTCCCCACTGAACTCCCCCACTAGATCCTGAAGTGACGAGGTAAATCCTGACCTGCACCTGTGCCAGCAGGACACGAAGCAAATAGAAAGGCAGGAATGGGAAATGGCAGCATCAGTTACTTTAACAGGCTGCAAAAATCATCACTAACGTCTCTTTGGCTTAAGGAGTCCCAGAACTCCAGCGCAGCTGAGGATTTCAAAAGGAAACACAACCTAAAACCCTGCTCTGATGAAAGCTCCAAGGAGGGCAGTGCTTCCAGCTGGGGCCTGCTGGGAAGTGCAGAAGGAAAATCAAACAGTAACAGCTTTAAGAGGGATCACATCACACTCCTGGACTGTTTGCTTTGGTCCCAGTTTCCTATCTGGAACTCAGGCTCCTAAGGAAGCCCAGCCAGGAGTTTGGGAAGCAGCTGTTATCAGTTCCCTGCACCTGCTGGCAGATGTGGGGGCAGAGGGTGACGTGAGGCTGCTCAGAGGGGCTGTGCCCCACTGCAGAGCCCGAGCCAGACCCGGGCAGCTCAGCCCAGGGCTTCCAGGGAGTTTGCACAAGCTCCTTCTGTGCAGAGTGGGAGCTCTCAGCCCATTTCAATCAGCAGCTGCTGACATCTGGAGCCCCCATGGGCCAGGAACCCAGCAGGAGCTGGGAACTGGAACTGGGGGGGATCTGAGCCCCAGGCCCGCAGCTCGTGTGGGAAGGGGGAGCCGGGCTCCTTGGAAAGCCTGGAGAGAGAGCAGGAGCCTGCGAGCAGCCTGGGCTGGCTCAGGCACAAAGCCTGTCCTGCTGGGGCCCCAGCAGCCCCGTGCCCACAGCCAGCACTGCCAGTGCTGACAGCCTGGGAGGATTTCCTGTCAGCCCAGAGCCAGGAACAAAGCTCTTGGCATTGGCAGCTGCTGGGCCAGTCCCACCAGGAAACCACAGCTTCTCCTCAGCCTCTCCTGCCCTGTGCCTCCCTGGTGGCCCGCTGGCAAGGGGAGCGGGCCCCTGCCAGCACTCCTGGTTAGTGGCACTGCAGCCACAAAGCCCAGCCAGCCTTGGGCCAGCGCTGCTTGCTCAGACTTTCTGTGACAGCAGAGCCACAGCCTGGCTCTTCCATCTGGATCAGAGAGTCCTGTGACCCATTCAATCCCTCACAGAGAATGCCCAGAATTCCTGCTGCCTTCCCTAAAGGGAGGCTGCTGGCAGGGCTGGGCTTGCAGTTTATTGTTACCACATATTGAAGCACTCAGCTCCAAAAGCTAACAGGGATAAAGGATGGCAGCTGGCTAACAGCCCCGACTCCACGCAGAGCCCACGCAGGATCAATGGGTAAAAGCCATCAGCTGGGGGCTCTGTAGCAGGGGAGAGCCCCCAGCAGCAGCAGCAGCTCACCGAACAGCTCGATGTACACCTCCTGCAGCGTGTGCACGCTGCAGAACTGGTTCAGCTCGTGGTGGATCTTGTTGAAGATGAGAGCCTTGTCGTAGTCAGCTGTGTAGTTCTTGACGATGTCGTACACTAGGAGAGGAGAGAGCAGGGGATGGAGCAGGGACAGGAGGCTGAGCACTCAGGGAAAGCCCTGGAGCTCAGCCTCAGTGCAGTCTGAAATGAGGGACACCCCTGCCGTCAAACCCTCTGCTCAGGGCAGGTTTATTTACTGCTGCTATTTTGTGGCAATTTCACCCCGTCCCCTGCCTTGTGAACAGGAGGGTCTGAAGCACCCCCAGGCTGTGCTGGGGCTGCACACACACACACAGCTCCCTGCTGAGCCAGGCACTCCCAGGCTAAAACCCAAAGGATTTGGGAAAAGGCTGCACAGGTGGCTCTCCCTGGGCTGCTCTGCTCACAGCCCAAGGTGCTGCACAAGGCTCAGGGGCTGGGATAACACAGCTGGAGGGGTCAGAGGGGACAGCCAGGGCTCTGCCAGGTGCTGGGGCCTGGCAGGGAGCCAGGCTGTCCCACAGGTGTGCCCCCAGCACCTCCCTCACTGCAGCAGGCCCCGGGCACAGCTGGGACTCACCCGCGCTCTGGATGAGGAAATTCACCACCTCGATCCTGTCGAAATAAATCATCACTCCCCCGCTGCAAAGGGAGAAAACACAAAATAAGCTCTGCAGGAGGCCGGGCGGCTCCGAGGGGGCCTGTCCCCTCCGGTGGCACCACCCAGCACACCCCAACCCCCCGGGCCCGGGGCTGCCTGTCCCGGAGAGGCCCTCAGAGCCTCCCAGTGACCCCAGTGTGGGCTGCAGAAGGGTTCTGCCTCCGAGGAGCTCCCAGCTGGGACCGAGGGCTGGGGGGAAGAGCCGAACTTCTCACCTGGTGCCGCACGGGACATTCTTCACCTCGTCCGTCTGCAGCGTGGTCTGCAGGGGATTGAAGGAAAGAGGCTTAAGAGAGGGACTTCCCCGGCACAAGTCCCACAGAGCGTCCCGAGAGCCGCCTCTCCCCGGCACCGGGCACAGCCGCAGCCAGCCCGGTGCGACAGCCGGGCTCCCCCGGTGCCCGCCCCGCCCGGGCCCGGGCCCAGCAGCACCTGCACTGACTTGTAGGACGTGATGAAGGGTAGCATGAGGTGGAAACCGGGCCCGCTGGTGGAGGTCAGCAACGCGCCGCCGCTGCGGAGGGAGAGACGGAGAGAGAGAGGGAACCGTGAGCGGCGGCTGGCCAGGGCCCGGCCCTCTCCCCGCAAGGGGCCCCGCCGGGCTGTCTCACCGGTAGTAGACGCCGATGTGCCCCTCGTCGATCTTGTGCACGGCCGAGAGCAGCGCGGCGGCCGCGACGCCGAGGGCGAGGGCGGCGATGGCGCCGAGCTGGGCCATGCCCGGCACCGGCGGCGGCACCGGCGGCGCGCCACTGACGTCATCACCGCGCGACCGCGCCGCCGCCGCCAGGGGGCGATGGAGGAGCGGGGATGTGGCGCCGCAGGCCGCGGGTTCGAGACCCGCCCGCGCCCGCAGCGGGTCGGGGTGCGGAGCCCCCCGAGCCCGCTCCCCGTCCGGGCGGGGCACGGAGCACAGAACGCTAAGTGTCGGACGGGACAGCGAGACTCGTCCCATTGCAGCCCCTGCCACGGGCCGGGACATTTCCATTTCCCACTTTTCCACATTTTCCACAGAACCTCCGCTGGAAGGGCCCACGGGGTCATCCAGTCCAACTCCTGGCCCTGCACAGACACCCCAACAACCCCGCCGTGTCCCTGAGAGCGTTGTCCGAATGTCCTAACATGAGCCTGAATTTCCCCTCTGCCGATGATTGTTCTCAGCCAGAACATTTTTATTTCACCAGTGACCTCCCCCGGCATCGCCCCCCGCAGGACCCCCCTGCTCGCTGGCCGGACCTGCTTTGGGCAATCACAGGAAATGGGGTGGGCCAGAAAACAGAATCATCCAGCTCTGTAAGCCTGGAAAGGGCCTTAAAAACCACGGGAGAGACGGATAAAATGTCAATAAAGGAGAAGGATTTGATCTTCACTCATGATGGATCTCCGAGGTTATATATAACAACCCCGTCAGGAGGGTTCAGTGCCATTTAGGAGTAAGGAATGAAATATCCATGATATTTGTCAATCCAAATTTTACAGCTCTTAAAGAAGCGCAAAAGGGCGCCAGAGATGAAAAGCACCCTGTAGCTGGTGTTTTTTTAAAGGCGGTTGCCCAGATTTAAGGCCTTGATAAAATGTATTAAATCTTTAAGAGTTTTAATGAATCTTGTATGTGTTTCATAAATCACGAGCCTCTGCTCAGGCCCTCTCAGTTTAATAAGGGTAAACTAGGAAATTGCTCTGAGCTGGAGCAAAATGCAACCATGGAATATTGAAAAGTAATAGGTTTTTAAATGTGGGGTGTTCTGGCTCGCAGGAGAGGTTTTGCTTCATAACAGCGGCACTATATCACTGCCCTGAGCGGGAAACCAGCTGCGGCCACGTGTTTAACAGCATCAAGATGTGAACCAGCACAAAGGTAAATATTATTTGCAATAATCCTAAAAAAAAATGAAAGCCAAAAAAAATCATTACCGCTGGACTCGAGGCCAGGAACATTCAGCGGTGTCTGTGCCACGGCGCTCGGGGTTTTAACAGGGCTGTTTGTAGGAATAAATGGTTTATTGCACCCAGTTCTTGCCAGCTTATTCATTCCTTCCTCATCCCCCTGCCCTTGTAAAAATATCCTCTGGGGTTTTCTGTGGAGTTCAGTGAGACCATCTGGGGGTCTCTGGGTGCTCGTGGCTCCAGACTCGTGGGGATGGAGCCAGGATGGGACTCAGGCAGGCCCTGGGTGGGATGAGGGTAGAGCTGGGATAGCTGTGGGCACAGCTGGGATGCACGTGGGCACAGCTAGGATAGCCCTGGGCACAGCTGGGATAGCCCTGGACACAGCTGTGTTACCTGTGGGCACAGCTGGGCTAGCCTGGGCACAGCTGGGTTAACCCTGGGCACAGCTGGGTTAACACTGGGCACAGCTGGGTTAACCCTGGGCACAGCTGGGATACCTGTGGGCACAGCTGGGATAGCCTGGGCACAGCTGGGATAGCCATGGGCACAGCTGGGATAGCCTGGGCACAGCTGGGTTAACCCTGGGCACAGCTGGGATAGCCCTGGACACAGCTGGGATAGCCTGGGCACAGCTGGGATAGCCCTGGGCACAGCTGGGTTAACCCTGGGCACAGCTGGGATAGCCCTGGGCACAGCTGGGATAGCCTGGGCACAGCTGGGTTATCCCTGGGCACAGCTGGGATAGCCCTGGGCACAGCTGGGATAGCCATGGGCACAGCTGGGATAGCCCTGGACACAGCTGGGATAGCCTGGGCACAGCTGGGATAGCCCTGGGCACAGCTGGGTTAACCCTGGGCACAGCTGGGTTAACCCTGGGCACAGCTGGGTTATCCCTGGACACAGCTGGGATAGCCTGGACACAGCTGGGATAGCCTGGGCACAGCTGGGATAGCCATGGGCACAGCTGGGATAGCCCTGGGCACAGCTGGGATAGCCCTGGACACAGCTGGGATAGCCTGGGCACAGCTGGGATAGCCTGGACACAGCTGGGATAGCCCTGGACACAGCTGGGATAGCCCTGGGCACAGCTGGGTTAACCCTGGGCACAGCTGGGATAGCCATGGGCACAGCTGGTTTAACCCTGGGCACAGCTGGGATAGCCATGGGCACAGCTGGGATAGCTGTGGGCAGCTCCAGTGGGACAGGCCTGGCCCGGTCCCGGCAGGCCCGGCTCTGTCCCGGCAGGCCCAGCTCTGTCCCGGCAGGCCCGGCTCTGTCCCGGCAGGCCCGGCCCGGTCCCGGCAGGCCCGGCCCGGTCCCGGCAGGCCCGGCCCGGTCCCGGCAGGCCCGGCTCTGTCCCGGCAGGCCCGGCCCGGTCCCGGCAGGCCCGGCCTGGTCCCAGCAGGCTCGGCTCGGTCCCTGCGGGCTGCGCAAGGCGCGGTGTGAAGCCGTCTGCCCTCGTTAGCTGTCATGAGTAACAATGCCGGGCTGGCAATAAAGGCAATTCCGAGGCTGTTGGCCATTAATCACCGCCTGACAGCTGGGAATGGGGCTGGAAAAACTCTGTCCCTGCGCTCCTGCTTTGGCGTTTAAGGTTACCTGTGCAGCTGGAGCGGGGGGTGGAAAGCTCTGCTCGCCAGCCCTGCCCCAGCCCCACTCCTGTCTCCATCTCCATTTCTACCGTGTCCCGGACCCCATCACAAATTCTGCCTCCATCTCCAGTTCCACCCCATTCCTATTCCCATCCCATCCCATCCCATCCCAGCTGTCCCCTAGCTGAAACCTGAAGCAGCAGTGGAGCCCAGGAAGGGAAATCCCTGGAAGGAGCTGGGAGGCTGCGGGGTGCTTGGCTGGGCCCCTTCCTGCTCTGCTCTGGCCCGGCTCTGGCAGGGCAGGGCAGGGGGTGGCAGGGGGCTGTGTGGGGGAGCGCTTCCCCAGTTCCGTCCATCGAACGTGATTTGCCGATTACGGGGCAGAGCTGTGTTCGAGAGTGTCCGGGCTCGTTCCGTGTCAGCTCTAACAATGCAGCACTTGGCAGCCCGGGCAGCTCAGTGGTGTTGGCCATTAATCATCCCCTGACAGGCCGGAGCTCACACGTGGTCCTGGTGCCCCCTCCCCATGGCTGGCGGAGCAGGGGGGCTTCCTCCGCCTTGGGTCCACCCAAACCCATGAGCTGAGGGTCCTGGACCCACGTCCCCTCGAGAGGGGCATGTGGGGCGGGCAGAGAATAGGGAGACATTCCTGCCCTCGCTGTGGGGCAGCCAAGCTCCCAGGGAACAGCCTCCATGAGGAGGCTCTTGGGAAAGCGCTACAGCACGTGGCATTCCCAGCCTTTTCCTCCTCACCACCATCCCCTCACTCCCCGAGCCCCTGGGCAGGAGCTGGGGTCTGTCCTGGGGGAGGTGATCCCGCTGGGAGCCAGTTCCCAGCACAGGAGGGGAGCTCTGCCCGAGGCTTCTCTCCGCGCCCCTCGTCGTCCCGCAGGCGCCAGCCCCGTGGCCGGGTGCCAGCGTGCCAGGTCATCCCCCAGTAAATAAAGGAGCAATGTGTTTCCAGCCCCCCAATGCTGCTTTCTAAAGGGAAATGATTAATGGTGCTTGGAAACCACAATTCATCCCGGGAAAGAAAGTAGATTTACCCGAAACATGCGTGAGAATTAGTGCTGGGATGGGCTCCTGGGGCAGAGGGGGGAAGCTAATGGCAAACAGAGCCCGTCTGTGCGCAGGGGGAGGGAATGGCCCGCCAAAAACACGGGCTGGAGGAGCTGGGATGGAGCTCCATGAGGAGGAGAGTGGCTGTCACAGCCAGGTCCCCTCCCCAGCTGGGAACCTCGATCACTCCTTCCCTGACCCACAGTGAGATGTCACGATGGACAAGGGAATTCTCCTCTCACGTGAGTCCCAACAGCAGAGCAAAGGATGGATGGTGCTGATGGGACCAACACTCACCTTTCCCAGAAGTCCAGGAGATACCTGGGAGAAGCAGGAGTTGCACCAGAACCCACGAAGCTCGGGCCTGTAAACACCAAATGCTTCAAAAATGTCTGTTTTAGGCTCAGGGAATGATTTCACCTTGCTCCCGCTGGGGGGATCCACTGGGGTAACTGGGATGGGCTGGGGTGCACCACAGCACCACAGAGCCTTCCAGGTGCTTCATCTCTGGGCAGCAGGAAACCTCAGAGAAGGGGAAAACAGTTTTCCTCCGTGAGGGTGGGAGGGAGGCGGCTGTGGCAGCCCCGGCCTGGAGCGTGGGAGCAGCAGCATCATCCTGCTGAGTTTCAAAGTTCATGGAAAAGGCTTTCAGGCACAAATCCTGACCTGGTTCTAAGCTGCCGTGCTCTTCTCTGCCCAGGAGAGCAGCAAGGGAGGGGAGCAGGAACAGGTGACATGAATTTATCACCCAAATCCAGAGATAACCCCGATATCCTGCCTTTACCTCAGCTCTGGATCAAGGCAGCAGCTGGCCCCACGCAGGTCGCGTCCCATCAGTGGCGTGGAAGAGCTCGGACAGGGCTCTAGGAGAGAGATTTATCTGAGGGATTCCAGGAAGGGCTGGGGAAACCTCAGCAAGGTGCTGACGCCCAGGTCAGGAGTCATCCCTGGCTCGGTGATATATTTAGAGCGGGATAATGTAAGCGACAGGAGGGAAAAAAATAAAAAAAGTCCGTGGAGGAGGTGCAGATGCGTCCCCTTGGCTGGGAGTTACTGGATGATCCGAGCCAGGGAACAGATAGTTGGATTTCCCTTATTTCTCCCTTCAAATAAATCACAGCTCCAGAGGCCTTTAAACTCTGCAACATGATCTGTTCCAATAAGGAAGGGAATGAAAGGCTGCGTCTCTCTGGAAGCCTTCAGAGCCATAAATCTCCTATGTACAAACACAGACCAGATTTCCAAATGCATTTATTTTATTGTATTGTTTTAACAGAAAAATCAAACTGCAATAAACTCCGTCCCTCATTAGCTGTCTCCATATCCAGGCCAAATGTTGCTAACGAATAAAATCAGGACAAAGGAATGTGGATGTGGGTCCAAGGCCTGGCCGGGCGCTGACCCCCCGAAAGGCATTTCCCTCTGAGCCTCACAGAGGTGTGGGATGAGGGGAGCCAAGGGGGTGGTTCCTCCACTGCCCACTGCTGCAGGTTGTCACTCCAAATCCAGCACCCCCGCCATGGACCAAGCACCCCTGCCAGGTCCCCACCATGGCAGCTGGAGTTTAGTTCAGGAGCTTCCTGCTTCATTTTGTTGTGGTCCCTGATGTGCGCCCCAAGAGCAGTGGGAACAGGGGGCAGTTTGGGTGGGTGCTCCCCAGGCTCCAGGAGACCCCCCCCAGCTGCCCAAGTGAAGGGGCTGCAGATTTGGGGCTGGACTCGTTAAGAACCAGGTCAAACCCCAAACTTGCAATTGGGCAGCTCTGGAGCTGTCGGTCGTTGATCATCTGCTGACAGTCCTGAAGGGCCCAGCTGCTCCCAGAGCGACCCTGGGGGGGACAGAGAGCCCAGGGACAGGGACGTGCCTGGCACTGGTGGCAGTGTGATCCCCAGTGCCCCCATGGGTTTTCCAAGCTCCCCAAATCCGCCCCAGGGGACACCCGTGGAGGGAGCAGGGCTGTCACATCCCAAACGCAGCATCTCCTGGGACTTGGTCAGATCCAGGGAAAAGGCGAGAATCAATCCCGAGCAGGCCGGGGAGGAGCGAGGAGCCTGTCTGCAGGATTTATGGCACTGAGCTGCAGAGCCCAGAGCAGCGCCCGCGCCGCGCGGGTCCCGCCTCAGCCCACGGAGAAATTCCTGACTTATTGAATCACATTTGTCATCCCTAAATACATATGCAGGCCTGTGTTTCTGAATCCATAAACATCTTTAACTAACTCCGCTCAGCGAGGCCTCTTTCAGCAGTAATTTATATTTAACTTTTTCCATATGCAGGGCCTGTCGCCTCGGTGTCATTTCCGGGAAGGCCAGGGGGGCTGGGGGAGCCGGGGCCGCGGGGGGAGCGCGGCGTGTCTTGGCCCGCTGGAGCGGCCCAGCTGCTGGCACGGCGCGAGAAATCCACCCGCCAGAGCCAGTGCTCATTAATCATTTGAACTACTAAACTGCCAGCTCCTTTCAAGATCTTTCAAGAAGTGTTTTCACCCAAAATAGAGTTGAAAACGCGCCGGGCCCTACTTTCAGAGTCTCATCCATCTGGCCATTATGGGGAGTGTCAGGCGGCTCTGACAGACAAGGCTGCTCTGTTCGAGGGGCCCCGGCCCCACAACCTGTCATATTGCGGGGCTGATGGCATCTGACAGCTCCATTCGTACCTCCCCAGAGATGAAAGGGCCGCTCCCGGCAGCGGGAGAAGGGCAGGGCCAGAGGGATGAGCAGGGGCAGCCCGGGGTGCCAGCAGCATCCCTGGCACCGCGCTGGCCCCACGGGAAGAACACCCAGAGATCTGTCCCCAGAGCCCATCGTTGCCCTGGGGCTTGTGGCCACTTGGGGTGTGATCAAAGGCCAGGAGGCTGTGCCCACTGCCCACCTCTGGCTGTGGTGCTGAGCTGTCCCTGTGCCCTGCTGGCACAGAGCGTCCTGGAGCTGCCAGCCCTGCCCTGGCCCCCATCTCCCCCGAACTCACCTGCAGCGTGTTGGTGCTGTGCACGCCTCCAGTGCTCAGAGCCAGTCCCCAAAGCCAGCAGGACAGTCCCAGTGCCCCGAGGGGTTCTCCCACAGCCACAGGGCTCAGGGTCCGCCCCACACCAGGACATCCCAAAAGCAGGTGAGAGCTGCCGAATCCTGGTGCTCCCCTTGGGGTGGTCCCTAGGTAGGACCCCCCCCGAGCTGCCCCAGTGCTGCAGGATTTCTGTGCCAGCACAGCAACTTGGAAAAGCTTGGGAATTATTGAGGAGCAGCAGCAGTGGGGACAGAGCACATCTCTGCAGCCAGAGGAGCAGGCAACCAGCCAGTTCCATCCATCCCAGTTGCTCCCAAAACAAAACCCAACCAGAGTCCCAGAGACTCTGGGAACCCTAGAAGGACGGAAGGGCTTTTGGCTCCATTTCCATTTTGCCCAGAACATGGCTCTTCTCACCTCCGAGGGGGACTGTCCTTCTCCAGCCCATTGGATGTTACTGGGATTGTGCAGGGAACAGGAACAAAACCCCACAAAGGCAACACTGCTCCAGCAGAAACCAGGAGTTCATTTTAGAGGACCAGGGCTCCTGGCCTGGACACCATCCTCGGTGATGAGCAGCCCCATCCTTCTCATCCAGAGAAGAAAATACAGCAAATCTTTTGGGTGCTTCACTCTGCCCTCTCCTCCCTCTGGGAAGTGCAGAGAAGATGGTGAGGGCTCAGCAAGGAAGATCTTTAACAGTCCCCATCTCTGTCTTGTCCTTCTCCCTCGGAGCCCCCCAGCCACCCCTCCTGCAGGAGCTGCTCATGGAGAGGTGGCACCAAGACCTGAGGCTCCCACTGCTCCCGTCTTCTTTGGTGCAGCAGCATCTTCCTCTGCCACAGAGGCACCAGTGGAGATGCAGGGCTGCTGTGGTGAGCACCAGCACAGCCCCGAGTGCTGCTGGGGAGCCACCCTTTGCAGCTGTGGGGGACACAAAAAAGGCCATTTCGGTTCTCTGTTCCACTGAGGTGTCTGCAGGAAGGGTCTCTCAAGCCCCAGAAGCCACCAGATGCCCAGGATGCTGTATCTTTCACCTCCTTCCAAATTTTGCCAGGCCAGCAGGGGTGATCCATGAATTTTGGGACCACAAGGTCTTGGAAAAGGTCACGTTGCACCCTGCACAGTGTCGGGTGTCCTGTCCAGCTCTGCTTAGCCTGTCGGGGTCATCTCTGATAGCACAGGGTCAGCATTCCACTGTCACCTATGGCAAAGGCACCTCCCCTGAGGGTCACATCCTCTGTCTGTCTCCCTGCACCACGCTGGAAGTGGTGATGAAGTCATGGCAAAGTTGCTCCCGGAGGTTTCCACGAACACCTTCAGAAAACCCAAAGGCCTGTGTCTTTGTTATTGTCACTAGAGCTCCAGGATCCTGCTCTGTGCACGGAGCTGTCAGCTGAGCGCCCTCCCCTGCTCTCTGGGGAGGTCCAGCTGAAGTGTTGGTGTGTAAGGATCAGCACTCCTCAGTTTGTCACCACAATAAACTGAGGGTGACTGTGACCCGGCCTGCAGGAACGAGCGGGATCGCTGCCACACTCCAGCGTCAACCTGTGCGAGGAAACCCCAGGGCTTTGTCACCTGCCAGGGGCCCTGTGCCGGACTGTCACGCTGATCAGACACTGCACAAGAGGGAAATTATAGCCACACCGGGCACTTCCCATGGGTCACTGGTGACCAGCCAAGGCCAGGTGTCCTGGGGTGGTGAGGAACATGTCGGCGTATCGCTGCCGAAGCTGGAAGTGGAGCTGCTGGAGGATTTGCACCACACACCAATCCATGGCCAGGGCAGAGGCAGCGGCAGCTCTTCAGCCAATATCCAGAGCCACAGGAAAGTCCACTCCCATTTGTGGCATTCCTGGCCACTGCAGTGCCCCGGGTGCTTGCCCACACTCTTCTGGCTCTGGCGCCTTGAGGTCTTTGTCCTTCTCCACTCACCTCGTCCAGCCTCTTGTCACTTGTGCTGTCCCACTGCTTAGAGTGGCTGGAGGTGAACCCCCACCAGGGCACTGTGGGGCACTGGTGGGCACACACAGCTCCACGCCCCGGTGCTGCCCCGGCCGCTCCGTGTCACCGCCGTGTCATCGCCGGCTGCTCCAGCTGCTCCTCCTGCAGGACTCCAGCTCACAGCCTGGCACAGGACCTCCGCTGCCACCTCCAAGCATGGCTTTGTCCCTCCAGGTCTGCTCTCAGCTCATGCAGCACCAAGTGTGCCTCAAAGCAAACCCCCGACACCAGGCTGGGCACGTGGATGCTGCTGCAGGGACAGGAGGTGTCCACGCCACTCTGGCTTTGAGGACAAACAGAGCCCGTGTTCTCCGTGGTTTCCACCAGTGCTCACGTGGGAAGAAAAGCTGCTTTATGCAGCTGAGGAACTTCTCATCCACCCACCATGGCTCTGCTCTGGCCCATGCCTCTGCATCCCGACCTGACCCCTGGGCAGGCTCCAGCCCTCGAGGACGCCGTGCTCCGCTCTGGACTCTGAAACGCCTTGTACGTCTGCGGGCAGCCACCTCTGCATCACCTAAAAGACATCGGGGATTTTTGTGCAGGAGAGGAAGGAAAACAACAAAAAAAAAAATAGGGCCTGGCTCTTTCATTCACGTATTTATTGGGCGGACAGCGTGGCTGTGGTCAGCTGGGCTTCGGGCTTTACAGACGGGGATATTTATAAGGCACGCGGAGCGGCTCGGCGTGTGCGTCCAAGTCATTCCTTCCCCGGCACAGGGTATAATGTTGCCTTTGTTCGGCTGCCTCCGGCACGGCAGAGCGTGCCGTGCCGCTCGGCCGGGCCCCTCACCGTGCCCCGGCAGCCCTGGCGCAGCCCCGCTCCTTCCACACACACCACGGCCCCGGCAACTGCCACCATAAATCAATAGGAAAGGAGAGGCTGCCAGTTAGACTAAACAAGTGCATTTGCAAGGATTGCTAACCCTCATTAATCACTCTGACAGTCCTAAAAACACATTTCCCCTTTAATGACTGTATTTGGATAATCAGAGCTTTTTCCTCGCGGCGCGGGGTGAGTGACGGTGGGCGCGACTTCAGCGAGAGCCGGCACCGGGGTCACCGGTGAGTCAAGTGCTGCAGGTCCCCAGCAGCTTGGGGCGAGCTGGAGAAAGTGCTGCTGTGCCACGGGGAAAGGACAGCCCCAACTCTGCTGTCCCCAAATCTGACACCCACCGGTGTCCTCCCAGCCCCAGCTGGATTTGTAAAGGTCTTTTTCTGTCTCTCTTCATTCCCTTTAGGTGACTTTTGCCTCCTGGAGAGGTTTGAAACCTTGCACATTTTTCTGTATAAATGATGCAACACATTAATGCACAGCACATTATGAAAATGGTAATTCAAACCCATACAACTCTAAATTAAGCCATACATTATCCGACCCACTCAGCCATATATTTTGCAGAAAGACAGGATTGAATCAAATCAAACTGAAACTGTGGAGTGCAGGTTGTTAGACAGAATGATTAATAAAGTGCATCCCAGTGCTCTTATTATAAAATGAATTCCGCAATAACCTGGGCATACATTACACAGGGAATTATTTAATATATTGGCAACGCAACTGTTCCCCAGCAGCTCCAGCCCGAGTGCCGCCGCTATCAGATGATACTCGCAGTGTTTACACGGTCTGGCCCCGCTGCTGCAGTCCTTAGGGAGGGGAAAAATATTCCTCAGGGAACCTCCTGCACAGCAGGATGCGTCCAGGCAGCATCCAGCCCTACCATGGGCGAAGGGAAGGCGCCCGGGCTCGTTTTGGAGCAGGGATCATCCTGGGGAGAGAGGGGATGCAGCTTTGCCGTAAGGAGGGATGCGCCCGGCAGCTCTGGGAGAAGGCTCTGGCAGCACAAGGGCTGTGCAGCCCTTTGCTCCGTGGCTGGGATGTGGCACAGCCCCAGCAGCGCCGACACCCAGAGTGGCTGCCCTGATTTTGGCTCAGGGCTACCACGCCTCGAGGGTCTGTGGTATCATCCTCCCACCCCGTGGCACGAGGTGCCCAGCCATGGGCAGGGATGGGCACGGTGGGACAAAATTCCAGTGCAGGAACCTGAGACAGGCCCCATCACGAAGCCACAGCCAGGATTTATGATGGGGACTGGCAGTGCCTGAGCGAGGCTGACACCGAGCGGCATCACTGCTGGGAGTGGGGGCCATGTCCAGGGAGAAGCGATGCTCCCGAGGGCCAGGGGGTCTGGATACCTCCTGTGCCACCGGAGAGAACGCCCTGGAGCTGCTCTGCCCACCGCCCGTGACATCGTGCTCCACGGCCAGCATCGGCTGCCAAAGGGCTCAGCATCCTGCAGGGACACAGGAGACACCGGAGGGGCTGCACCAGCCTGGGCCTGGCACCCCCTTCCTGCTGTGCCCACAGGACAGAGCAAACACCCGCAGCAAAGCCCTCCTGTGCCAGCCCCAGCCCTGCAAACCCCAGGCCCTCATCCAGCAAACATCCCGCCTGGAAGGAGCAACACCAGCACGGCCACAACCGGACCCCAGCCACGTCCGCACGGGGCAAGGGGCAGCCGCAGATCCCCAAAACCAGCCTCGGGGAGCTCAGAACAGAGCCAAACTGGCCCCTGGACCACCAACCTATCCCACTGCCACAGGAAAGCCTGGCTGGGCCCTCCCACCGGCCGCACGCCCGCAGCCACGCTCGAGGCACGGGCAGGGAAATAAAAATCCCTTTGGCAAAAGTAGTCCCTGTTCTCAGAGCGTTATTTTTCAGCTCAAAGGACACAAAGGAATTTAAACACAGGGCATAAAGCAATATCGAGAAGGCAATTAACAGGGATTAATTGCGTGACTCACTGAAACGCAACAGGAACCAGGCAGAAAAAAAACAAGTGATGTGGGTAACGGGGCATGCAGGGCTTGCAGGGGGAGCAGGGGCTTGGCCGGGGGTCCCAGTGCTGGACTAAAAGCGCTTTCCTTGGGGCATGGAGCAGGCAGAGCCCCCTGCCCGGCTGAGCCCCCCAACATGGCAGGGACGGAGCCAGACCATGTCAGAGCCATTCATCACCCTCCTCCCAGCACGGGGATTGAACGGGAGAACGCAGGACCCCCCAGCTCCCGGCCGCCCTCGCACCGAGATCCGGGACCCTGCTTCTACCACAACTGCACCCCTAAAACTGCACCCCGGGAGGGGGCGACTACCCGGGGGCACCGCTCTGATCCCGCTAAACGCCTTCTCGAACCTTCCCCACGCGTGGGGACACCGGGGGCAGGGACACGCGTGGAGGGGGACGGGGCGCGCGGCCCGCGGGGCCGCGCCGGGAGCGCACCCGGGGCGCCGGTGCCGCCGCTCCGCTCCCGCGGGGCTCCTCCGGTGCCGCTCCCGCCGCCGCCACCGCTAGATGGTGCTGGGACCCCGCGGCCCCCGCCGGACCCCCGGGCAGGGACGAGACGAGACCAGAGCGTGGGTACAACCAAGAGCCGTTTATTAACAAAATCAGACTTACCGGGGCTCGTCCGCCCGCCCGGGGCCGCCGGTCCTGCCGCTGCGCCCGCCGCTCCTCCGGTCCCCCCCCGGCATGGGGGGGACACGCGGGGTCCTGCAGCCCCAGGCGGGGCACGGCCGCGGGGGGAGCACGGCCTGGGGTGACCATCACCCGGCCGGCGTCTGCAAACCCCCCGGCCCCGGACACAGCAGAAAAAAGGGAAAAAAAAAAGAAAAAAAAAAAGTAAAATAAAAAAAAGGAAACCACAAAAATTTTAAAAGGAAAAAAAATTGAAAACCCCGAAGATTAAAAATAAGAAAAAAATTACAAAAAAATTACATCTGCAAGTTACAAATGCAGAGAACAGAATCCCAGAGCGATAAACGCCGAGGGGAAGAAGGAAAATGCCTTTTTTTTTTTTTTGCTTTTCCATGTGTGGCAGGAGTCATGCAAGAATTTCTCGGGGAAAATTAAGAAAGGGAAGGAAAAAAAAAAATCAAAAGAAACAGAAGGGGAAAATCAAAGCCCCACACCTGCAAAGTAAAGAGGGATTTTTTTTTTCTTTTTTTCGGTTTTTTTTTTTTTTTTTTGGACACAGACTTTTGCATACCATTGATTCATTGGTGTATAATGCACTTATATTCCCAGCTTTAAGCTAACATACAGTAATAAATACAGAGTCCAAGGAGCGCGCGGGGCGCTGGGGCTGAGCCGGCCGGGGCCGCGCTGGTTACTGATATCCCAAAGCCGAGGCTGATGTGAGTCTTTGGCCGTAGAGCGCGTACGGGGAGTAGTAAGGTCCAGCGGCCGGCAAGGAGGGCACGGGCAGGGCACCGGCCGTGGGCAAGTGGCTCTTGCCGTAGGGGTGGTACCTGTTTAGTCCCAAAGTGTGTGGGCTCCTCAAGGAGAGCGAGGCCGGTAAGGTGTTGGGGCTCCCGGGGGCGGCGGGCGGGAGGTGCAGGTGGCAGGAGGCCGCGGAGCCCAGCCCGGAGGTAGGGTAGCCCGCCAAGAGTTTCTCGGCCCCCGGCAGGGCCGTGTGGGTCCGTAGGTGGGTGAGCAGCTCCTCCGAGGTGGCAAACCTCTTGTCGCAGGGTCCGCTGGCAGACACCCAGTTGCATATGTGGGGCAGGGGGTCGTTCTGCAGCATGAAGCCGTAGGTGTAGAGGGGGTGGCCGGGCAGGCTGGGGGTGCCGCTGGAGGAGAGCGTGGTGTGCACCGAGTGCAGGGGGTGCGTGGGGTACACCAAGGGGTATCCGCTCTTGAGGCTGCCAGGGTCGTGCACGCAGCTGGAGCAGTTGCTGGAGCCCAGGTGCGAGGCGCTGTGGTAGCTCAGGCAGTACGGGTCCCGGCATAATCCCTGCATGAAGGAGGGCGGCGAGGCCCCGGTGAGCGGGCTGGAGCTGGGCGGTTTGCCCGGCAGCCCCAGCGCTCCCGGCAGCTGGCTGCCCACCAGCCCCGGCTTGGTGGGGTCCAGCCCGGGCACGAACTGGGACGGGTAGCCGGCGTAGGCGCCGACGATGGAGCCGTGGTAGCCGATGCTGGAGGGCGGCAGGGGGAAGACGGAGTGGCCCGGCTTGTAGGGCGACACGGGGGCCACATGGCCGGCGGGCGGCAGCGCGGGGGGCTCCGACTTGCGGCCCGAGGGGGGCTCGCCGTGCGCCCCGGGCTCCACCACCCCGCGCCCCAGCGCCCCGCCCGTCCCCTCGGGGCTGGGCTTGCCGCCCTCGGGTTCCTTCTTCTCCTCGGCGCCCTTGGGGTCGGGGTGCTGCGGCGAGGCCCCGCGGGAGCCGCCGGGCGAGGCGGCGGCGTGCGGGGGGAACGGCGGGCACGCGGCGCTGGGCACCCGAAAGCCGGCCTTGTCCGCGCCGCCCTCCTTGCGCGGCTCCCCGCCGCCCTTCGAGTAGGGCTTGAAGCTCGACTTGTCCTCGGCGGGCGCGTCCCCGGTGCCCGGCGGCTTCAGCGCGGCGGGCCGGGCGGAGGTTTCCTTCTCGGCGGCGGGCGCGGCGGCAGCCACGGCGTTCAGCTTGGAGGAGGGCGGCGGGTCGGGCTTCCCGATCTGCGAGCAGGTCTGGGCCAGCAGCGCCAGCGGGCTCTTCTTGGCGTCCAGCTGCGGGCGGAGCGGAGCCGGTCAGGGGGGACCCCGACGGCGCCCCCGCACCGGCCTCCCCCCACCCCCGAAACCCCGGGGCCGGGCCCGGCGCCGAGCCAGGGCGCGGGGATGGGGGGGACGGGGCGGGGGGACGCGCCCGACCGGGGAGAAGAGGGACCGGGTGGGGTGGGGGGAGCGGGGCTGCGGCGGCGGCGGGGGAGGGAAAGAACAGGGTGGGGGGAGCGGGGACGCCGGGCAGGGCAGAGCCCGGCCGGGAGAACCGGGAGCGCCGGCCGGGAAAGCCGGGAGCGCTGGGCTGAGAAACAGCCGGCCGGGAGAACCAGGAGCGCCGGCCGGGAAAGCCGGGAGCACCGGGCTGGGAAGAGCCCGGCCGGGAGAACCGGGAGCGCCGGACTGGGAAGAGCCCGGCCGGGGGGACCGCGAGCGCGGCTCCGGGGTCCGAGGCGCGGTCGGGGGCGGCGAGCACTGACCTCGATGGGGCTGACGGGCGTGGAGGAGAGCGGCTGGAGGTACTCGGGATGCAGGAGGTGGCCGCCGTGGGCGCTGAGCATCTTCAGGACGCGGATGGGCAGCCGGCTGGCCTGGCGCAGCGGGTCGGCGGGGGGCGGCCGGGGCGACGGGGCGGCCGCGGCTCCGCGGCTCGGCGGGGTCCTCGGCCGGGGCCCGCCGGGAGCGCCGCTCATTTGGGGCGGGGGAAAGGGGGGGGTGCCCGGGCTCCGCGGGGCCGGGCCGGGCCGGGCGGGCGGCGGAGCGGCGGCGGCGGCGGCCCCGGCGAGACGAAGCCCTTCCCCGGCCCCACCGACACGTCAAATAGCCCCGATGGCGGCCGCGCTCCGAGGGGGCCGGCGCCGCGCACCAATCCGCGCCCGGCCGGGCCCCCGGGGCGGGGAGAGCCGCCGGTGGGGGGGGCGAGCCGCCGCCGCTCCGCCGCCACCGCCCCGCGCCGCCGCGCGGGGGAGAACCGCGGCACCGGCCCGAGCGGCAGCGGCAGCGGCTGGCGCGGCTCGCAGGGCACGGCGTGGCGTGATGCCGCTGGCACAGCTCGGCACGGCACGGCGCTGCTGGCACGGCATGGCACTGCTGGCACTGTTGACCATGGTATGGGATGGCACTGCTGGCACACCTTGGCATGACATGGCTTGGATGACATGGCATGGCATGGGATGGCACTGCTGGCACACCTGGGCGTAGCTTGACTGGAACACCTAAGCAGGGCACAGCATGGCACTGCTAACACACCTTGGCATGGCTGACACGCCATGGCACCATGGCACAGCTCAGAATGGCACAGCTCGGCTCTGCTGGCATGGCATCCTCAGCGTGGCTGATCATGGCATGGCATGGCTCAGCTGGCACACCATGGCATGGCACTGCTGCCATGGCACGGCTTAGATAAGATCAGGCTGGCACAGCTCAGCACCCCTGTGCCAGTGGCTCCTGCACCCAAACCTGGACCCAGGGTCTGTGTCCTGCCACCCTGCAGCCAGCACCTGTGCCCAGTCGCGGTGCCACCCAAGGCGAGGGGGCTGACCTTAACTCAGGGCTCTCACAAAGTGACAATTCCCTCATGAACCTACAACTCCCTTTTTCCAGGCATTTTCTCCTTTCTTTGGTTTGCTGAGTCTTAAAAATCTTCAGGTGCCAGTGCAGGCGGCTGTATAACTAATTAACTTTCAACAATTAACTTCCTATTTCTAGTTACTTTTTCCAGACATCCTTGAATTAATTTCACAAACCCCTGGGGCTTCAGTTTTGCAGGGGGGTGAAAACAGCCAAGCTCAGCCTGGCTCTGTCCCTGAGGAGCCAAGGCACATGGATAAATCCTGGAGCTTTGTCCAAGTGATGTCCATGTGAGGCTGTGGGGTCCTGCTGGGGTGAGAGCTCCTTCCCTGGGCTTCAGGTGGGAGCTGGTGGGAGAATGGGGGCTTGAGGGCACATGTGCAAGGGGATGGGGATGTGGAGTGACAGGATAAAATCCTGGGGGCCAGGATGGGATGAGAACTGAGGACCTTTGGCCTGAAGAAAGGCGATGTGGGGCTTGGTGCCCACTCCAGCCCCACCTTTGCCCTCCCTGGGTTTGTGTTTCAGGTCCCTCCTGCTTACCCAGCAAGGGAGAGGGGAAAGGGGGAGAGACAGACACCTCTAATTAATCATATTAACTCCTGACAGATGCTTTATGTTCCAACAATGTTGCTATTATTAAGTTCATGTGCCCACCCCTCTCCAAGCCCGCTGCTCCGGGTTCTGGGAAAAAAGGCTTTGCTGGATTTCCCCAGTGAGTGCTGGCATCGCCCAGCGCAGCCTCACATCCAGTCCCGCTCGTCCAAGCCCTATCAATCACACCCAGGGTCAGACCTGTCAATTTCCCCTCTTTGTGAGGCTTTTTTCTTCTCTTTTTTTTGCTCTCCCAAAGCTGACCGCAAGATTGATTCAATCCGGACAGCGGGATGTGAGCGGAGAGGCGCTGCCGCTCAAAGGAGCCATTCAAGGAAGGAGGAAACAGAAAAAAAGGCTTTCCTCAAAGTCACTCGGGTTGTTCGCCAACAACAACACGGCCTTCACAGAGTAACTCAAAATCAGGTGGGACGAGTGCGTAAGAGCAGCGGCGATGCCACCGGAGCGAGCGAGGGCACAGAGCAGCAATGCCCCAGGGGCTGTTTGTCCTTCCCCAGACCTCGGGCCATGCCCAAGGCCTGATCCTGCCCTGCTGCTGGCACACAGAGAAGAAACCATTCTGGATGAGCTTGTGTTTACTGGAGTAAAGCAAACACCCCTTCATCAGAGGGGGGTCGTGGGCACTGATGGACCTCGCTCCACGCTGGTGCCTGTCCCGGTGCCCCTTGGGTCCTTTGCTCTAAAATCCACGAGGCTCCTGTTTTTATTAAGGAGAACAGTAACCAGAGGGGAAAAAGTTAAACTTCCCTGTTCCATGCCCTGCTCTGCTCCATGACAAGCCCCTCTCTGCTCAGAGATTGCACAAGTTCAAATAAAAGCAGCAAGACCCTTGCCCAACAAAAATAACACCAGCACCAAAGGAAAAGCAAAATATTTGGAACAGAAGCAAAGCCAAAGAAGACCAGAAGCCTCGGGGAGCACTTTCACCAATGACTGATAATGTTTTCATCCCTAAGCAGACTTGCCCCACCTGGGCTGCTGTTAAGGAGGTTTGATTTTGCCAAGGACGAGTTCCTGTGCAGAGCCCTAATGAAGCCCAGGGACTCCGATGTCTTTGTGACCTGTGAAGCGAGGCTGGGGAAGAGGGAACTGGGTTTTTGCTTATCTTCAAGATCTTCAAGTAACTTGGGATGAGTCTGAACAAGGAGTTTTGTGTCCCAGGCACCGGCATCCTGAGTGCCAGGTGGTGCAGAGCAGGTAGGATGGAGAGAGGCATCCAAGCACTGCAGCCTGCAGAATTTGGTGGGATAAGATAAGACATGAATTTAAATCGCTGGACCTCTCCTCCGCTGGGCTTTGGAATAAACCTCTCCTGTGTCATTGCTGCTGGACACAGTTTAAGGGAAAAAAGGGTAAGGGGAGCTGGGGGTGCGAGGGATGTGGGGGCCAGGGACCATGTCCCACCTGTGCAGGGCAGTGAGGGGACACCTGCCCTGAGGGACAGGGCAGAGGGACAGCCCGTGCTGGGTGGGGCCCTGGGCGGGTCCCACCGAGGTTCAAGTCACTGTGGGGGGAGCCGGGGGTGGCTCCAGCCCCCGCTGCAGCATGAGGATGCGAGGCACGTCCTAAATCCGAGCCTTTATGTGCCCCTCAGTGCCCGCCGTGCACCTGCTGCTTCCCAGGTAAATCTGCCCGAGCCCCCCCGAGCCCCTCCCGCTGCTCCGTGCCAGCAAAACCTCCCGAGTCAGCGTTTTCCCTGCCCTGCTCCAGCCGAGTCCCTCCACTCCCCACGCAGCACCAGCCCAGGCCTTGCTTTAGCTGCAGAACAAGTGCATAAAAATGATCTTATTTATTACAGGAGACATGTTTTAAAACAACTGACAAAATTGCAAGATGTAAAACGACAAGCAAGTGCTTTTTCTTTTTTAAGCCCGTATAGACTCCTGGCAATGATAAAAATAGTGTTTTCCTTTTTAAAGTTGGAATTAATCTTTCTTTCCAAAGCAATCATGTAGCAGGAAAAGCAGGAAGACACTTGGATATTAACTGATCCTCGCTGGTGATGGTTAGTTATGGAATGGCCGGGACTCGCTTCCCTCCGCAGAGCCATTAACGCTGCAAACATTAAAGCAGAAAAAGGTGAAGGGTTTTTCCCCTCCCCTGCTCCCTTGATGTGTGACTAACAGCTGCTTTTCTGTGTGACAAATCAGTGGGGTCTTCCTGTTGTTGATGTAATGAAGCTGTTTCCTGGTGGGAAATTCTGCGGGATAAATTGCAGGAGGGGGGAGGAGAACATCCCACACTCACAAGGAGCTTTGCAGGGAGGGAGCTCAGGAGGCCGGGGCTGGCCCGGGGTCGCAGTCGCTTCCCTGGGCCTTTTTGGGGCGTTTTGCCTGTTTATCTCCGGGTTTTCGGCAGAGGGAGGGTCTGCACAGCCCTGGGATGGAGCCAGGACACTTTGGGGTGTTCTCTCTGCTGACGCCCATGATAACCCTGTGCTGTGCCAAGCAGCCAAGCTCCCGTGCCTCAGTTTCCCTATCTCTAAAAATGGGGGTGATGGAGACCCCCCAATCTCCAGCACTTGCAGCACTGGCACCCCCCAAAATCGCTGTGGGGACCCCAGCGTGTCCCTGTGCTGGCACTTTGGGGGATCAGCCTCGGTAGGTTAATTCAGCCCTCAGACACCCCAAAAATTCACCTTCACCTCTGGTTTCCTTGTTTCTTGGCAGTATTAGTTAATTAAAATATGCAAATGAAACCAACTTAATTTCTATAATACCAGGGCCAGAGCCTCAAACCACTCAGTGCAGCTCATCTGGCACATACGTCACAGAAAATGTTTGGAGCAACTCTAATAAAAATGAAAAAGGCTGTAAATCAAGTTTAATTTATTCATTTTCTGTATGGTATGAAAGCATGCCAAAATCAGATTATTTATGAGCCCTTCATAACAATAGGCATTTTTATTGGTTGCAAATGACAAAAGGGGTTCTCAGAGGGATTTTTTTCTTCTTTTAAATTTTTTGAATGCCTCTTCAGAAACATTTATTTTTTTGGACTCTATGATCTCAAAGAAAATATTTAATCATTGATACAGTAAAAATAATTTATATTTTGATAGTGAAAAACACATCAGTCTTTAAAACATAAACAGACAGAACTAATCCAGCCCAAAGGCTCAGGCGAATGCTACCCCACAGGTTAGAGGAAAAGGCTGTGATTTATTCCCACATCCTTAAATTTCCCATTAAAAGCATAATCCTCTATAAGTCTTTCACAAAATGTCTGAGCCACTTGGGTTTGCCTTTGCTTTCCCAGCCCCTTTGGTGGGCCGGGGGCTGCACACCTGCTCTGCACACACGATCACACACCTGTGCCCACACACTCACCTCGAGGGGACTTTCTGTGCCCGTCCAGGGTCAGTCACAAAATCTGGGTGTGTAACCCAGCCCCTGCGAGGAGACCCAGCAGGTGGGGCAGGTAACGCACCCCGACACCGACAACCACCCACAAACCAGCTGTGGCTTGGTTCTGCCTCTGCTCTCCAGCTCATTTCCACCATCTCTTGTCCATTTGGTGGCACAGCTGGACCCAGAGGTGCGTCTGGTGATGGGCATGGGCTGCACGCCCCGGGCAGCAGCTCACTGACCACCTGGGCTGGCCTGGGCTGCTCCTGTCGGTCTCAGTGCTTCCCTCTGAGGCTTCCCCTGCTGGCCCTGGGCACAGGGACAAGGAGCTGGGAGTCCAGCCAGCCCCCCCAGACTTGTGTGGCACCGCCCTGGCCTGTGACAAGCAGAGGGCCATGTCCCTCCTGTCCTTGAGGAGGGGAATTACCCAGAGCAACCCCAAAGGTCCAGGAGCCAAGGAAAGGGGGGAGGAAGAGCACCCCAGGAACAAGGTGGGTGCCAGGGACAGCACCTGCATGGTGGGGACAAAGCCCTGTCCCCGGGTGACACCCTGGGAATCGCGGCCACAGCCACCTGGCAGCAGGAGGAGGCAGGGGCACCCCAAAACTCTCGTGGAGGCAAACAAAAGCCTGGCTGGGCGGCGCAGGGGGGCTCGGCTTTGCCGGAGGGCTCTGGCTGAGGAGAGGCACCCTCTCCTGCAGGAACAGGAACTTTCTCTGCACCGGCCCGGCCCAGCCTGAGAGTAAAACAGCACCGAGAAAAGAGGGAACCCCCTCCCCGGGAGAATTAGCATCCAGGATCTGTCAGTCACTGGGAGCTTTTGGTAAAAGGGGCCCCTTGTCAACCTCTGCCTTTGATGTGACTGGGACGGAGGTGCTCAATTAAAAGCCTATCAGTCTGTAAGTAAATCAACGCCTATCAGGCTTGTCACATCAAACAAACGATTATTGCACGAACCCGCCCACCCCATTAATCTGGCTGTTCCTTCTTGACAGCTCAGGGTCAGGGCACTGTAAATCCTGCACTGGATTGCAGCCACCTGGAGCAGGATGAAAGCAGCCCCGCAGCATGTGCTGCTGCACCCAATTACTCCCTGGCAGCGGGGCGGCTGCGGGGTGCCCGGCGCGGGGCTGGGGTCCCCGCCGCAGCTCGGCTCGGCCGGGTCACAGCCGGGGTCACCGCGGTTCGGCGGTGCCATGCGGCAGCCGCTGCGCTCTGTGGGTTCCAGGGGTGCTCGGCTGTGGGGAAGGGAGAGCTCAGCGCCCGGCTTGGGGGGCTCAGCACCGGGAGAGCCTGGGAGCAGCTCCAAGGGCTCCTGGCTGCCCCGGGAAGTTGTTGTCCCCGGGGATGGTCACGCACGGCCCCACAGGCACACCTTGGGGGTGGACAGCCACACTGGGCTGCTCCAAACCCTGATGTGCTCTGAGCATTTACACCCGTAGCCCGAGCAGAGAATGACCTCTGGTAACTCTCAAAGGGAAAGGAACCAACAGGTTGAGCTTCCAGATGCTCCTTGGGTCCGGATTAGCAGCAGCAGTCCGGGGACATTGGGTTTTCCCGTCAGGTCACTCAAGGTGAGGACAGCTGGGGGTCTCCAGCCCTCACCCTCGGGATGCAGCCTGTCCTGGCCGGGCCGGGGGGAGGAGGGGGCTGGAGCCGGCGCTGGGTGGGAGGCGGCCCGGGCCCTCCTACAAGAACAAGCGCTGCTATTCAAGGGGAGGCAGAAGCCAAACTCCCCTGAAAAACCTCAGAGCTGCGGTGGGAGCAGCCTCGGGGCAGCCAGAGCTTGTGATTCCTGTGCGCAGGCAGAGGATTTTCAGAAAGGAAAAGCCACGTCTTGGATCACATGAGGGCTGTGCCATGGAGTGTGGGAGTGGGGCGAGCCCTGGGCAGGCTCCAGGCTGGGTTTTGGGAAGGGGTTGGGTGCTCCTGTCCCTCCGAGGGTTCTGCTGTCCCCATGTGCTGGCTGTGCCCCAGGGGAGACGGGATCTGTCCTCTGGGGCTGTGGGGGCGCAGGGTGGTCCCAGAGCAGGAGCATCCCCTGGGTGACTGGTGGCCAGAGGCTGCAGGAGGCTGTGCAGGAGGGAGGGACGGTGCTCCCCTTCTGCCCAGGCCTATTATTAGCATTTCCCTCTCCCGCCGAGCTTGGCGCCTGGTAATGCAGCCCTGGCTGGCTCTCAGGCGGGAGCCGTGAGCCGTGAGCCGGGGCTGCCCTCCCGTCCCAGGCACTGCCGCCGGCCCTGGGGGCTCCGGGAGCTCACCCCGCAGCCATGGGCTGCGTTTTGGGGCTGCCACCAGGGCTGCCCTCCCTGCCCCAGCGCCCCCATTTCCAGGGTCAGGGGTGTCTGAGCGGGTGCAGTTTTGGCACCCCAAAAAACAGCACTGCAGGGGGAGAGGGGCTTTACGCAGCTCAGCAGAGAAATCAGGGCTGGTGAGGTCTCGTGTGGGGAGGGGACAGCTGGGACAATGTGGCTGTGCCAGCAGCAGTGACACCACACAGAGACACGCTGTCACCGTGCCACGTTTGATACCAAATCTTTGCCGATAAAGGTGTCACCTCGCAGGGAGAGCCATCACCCCTCACCCGCCCTCGGCTCTCCCAGCATGTCAGGCAACGCCTGCTGTCCCCGGGGATCAGCCCCACCGTGTCCCCCGTGCTCCTGCCAGGCCCTGCGGGCTCTGCCTGGCCCCGGCCCTGCGCTGGGAGATGCTCGAGCTCGTGGGGAGGGAAGAAAGGAAATTCCCCCTCTGTCATCCGCTGTCCCATCCCAGCGTGGGGAGAAGGGCCGGGGGTGCACGGCCGGGGGGGTCTGGCCCTGAGGAGTTTATCTCCCACACATGATCAATGCTGAGTTTAAGTAAGGTTTATTGGTATCTGTAATTTAACATGACATATTTCTAACACGAATTACTCTGAGATCATCGTGTGCATAAAATATGACAGGAATCTTTTAAGTGCAAGCATAGTTCTCAGTTAATTTAATAACTGAGATGGAAAATGGAATAGCATTAAATTTAATATTTTACATAATGCTCCTACACTTCCTTCACTTGCTGCTGGCATCATTTGTTTTCCCTTCTTCCTCATTTACAGCCCACTCAGCCCGAATTGTCCTGGAGCCCGGCCAGGGAGGGAGGCGCTGACCCCTGGAAGGGCCACAATGAGCAGCCAGGGCGGCCGGAGCTGCTCCCAGGTCTCCCCCCGGCTGTGGAGAGGTGCCCGGCTGCTCTGCGTGCCCCCTCCCCGCAGACGGGGTGGCTGTGGCTGCTTTCTGGGGTCGTGGCACGTCCTGGAACCCCAGACCCGAAGCAGCCGCGGTCAGACCAACCCCGAGCAGCCCCCAGGACACCCTTCCCGTGCTCCAGGCCGGGTTTTGGGCTGGCCGCGGGATTTGGGAGCCCGTGCGCGGCAGAAGGGATCGATACAGCTCTTAGCCTTGTCCCTTCCCATTGAGCCTCGCCGGTGATTTAAGGGGCTCCGGTGACGCCGCGGACAAGGTGTTAACACCGATGCGGAGGGGCTGGGGCTGCCGGGGGCTGCAGAAGCCGGCCCTCCAGCCTTGCCTGCTCCGGCTCAGAGGGTCCCCGAGGCCGCTGGAAGCGGGGATGCTGCGGGAAGATGCTGGGGGAGCTGCCGGTCCCTTAACGGAGAGTGCAGAGCCTGACAGCGCCGTAACTCTCCTCCTGAGGAGATGAGCTTGCAATAAACCAGGGAGCGCATTAGAGGTAACGAGACAAAATGGCAGGGTTTGGAAAGCCCGGCAAAGCAATAAGCCAGGCTGGAACAGAGAGAGCACTCAGCTCACCTCTGCTCCTGGAAACGCTGCCAGAACAGTTCTTTACTGTGACTTGGAAAGTCTTGGCCGCGGGTTTCAACACCTCGCGCTCACACCACATCATGCAAAAGTTAATTCCACTTTCAGGCTGATGTCAACATTCCCCTTTACTGCCACGGCGAAATGTGAGGACTACATTAATTTGCATTTGCTGCGTGCAAGTAACGTGTTCCAGATAATCACAGTAACTCCTCTAAGGTATAGACGAGAATTTCCTGGATAATGTGCAGGATGGAAAAAGCCGATGGGGTCCAGGAGAAGGAAACGCCATTGTGTGTTTTCATAACTCCACCTGGAAGCAGCACAGCCCAGAAATGCAGGCTGCAGCCCTTGGCTGGGCCGGCTCCCCTGGCTGTGGAGAGGGTGATTCGGGGATCTGGGCTGGGCACTGGCACCCCTCGCTGTGGCAGCGTCTCCCAGGGCTCTGTGGGGTGTGAGGAGTGAGCACAGAATGCCACGGGAAGGGAGATTCTGCTCCCAGACAGCTTCCAACACCTGGCAGCCACTTCTTCACATAACAAACAACCATTGCCAACTGGAGGCCAAAGGAAAATATTGCTTTGAGCAACGTGCTGGAAACATGGATGCTCCTGTCTGGGGTGGTAACGACCCTTTGTCCACGGAGCTGGGAAATAAATGGAGCCCCGGGTGCCCCTGCAGGAGCTGCTTCTGCCCCACAGTAAATAACTGGCCCCAGCTCAGAGGAGCCCCTGAGCCAGGATACAGCGGCCAGGGAATGGATTTTCCATCTCCCCTGAGGAACGGTGTGCCCCAGCCCATGGCAATGATCACACATCACAGCCAAAGGCTTCCAAAGGCTCCACAAACCCACAGCTCCCGGAAACTCATCCTAAAGGTGCTGCAAGGAGAGCCAGAGCCTTGGCCAGCCTGGCCAGGGCTCAGGGCTCAGTGCTGGGGCTGTAGAAGGGGACAGGGGACCCTTCCAGGGGGGATCACCCCGTGTCCCATCCCCATGGCTGTGCTGGCCACACGCCTGGCACTAAACTGTGTGCAGGGATGCGGCGATGGCGTGTGGGAGCGATGAATTCATTTCCATTTATGATCTGTTATGATGATACCCCTGAAGGATAAAAGTCTATACATAATAATCTCCCTCTTCAGCTTTGTTAACAACTTCAATTAACAGGGAGCTGTGTAATGCTTCATCAGCCGCTCGGATTACAGATGAAATTAAGCCATCATATTTATGAACTACGCAGTGAGTTCGAGGAGGACTCCACATATTTTACATTTAATAACTTGCCCTCTCATTTTATTTATAACGTTAATAATGATTTGGTGGCTGCTTTGGGGGGAAACAGCAATGACAGAGCGAGGTGGCCGGGCGGGAGGGAGGCTCTGCTGGGCTCTCCAGAGCCTGGCCATGCCCCTCCCGCCTCTGCTCCCTTGCCTTTGATTTTCCATTAAATCCCCCTCTGAACACAGCGACTTCTCCACGGAATTGCTTTCCACTCAGCACTTTTAAGGCTGGGATGAGGATTAATGATTGAATCCCGCACCCACCAGCCGGAGCATCGGCAGCCAGCACACAGGGTCCAGGGTGCCCCCAGGTCTGGGGGCATTCCTGAGGGTCTGTGCCCAAAGGAGGATGGATGCCCAGTGCTCAGAGCTCTGCAGTGGAAAAAACCAGAACTGTCCTTCCCTGAAGTGGGGAGGGGTGGTGGGAGCTCTGCACACCCCGCTCCTTCCCATCCTTCCCACGCTGCCAGGCTGGGCCGGGGCCTGCGGGTTGGATCTGAGGTGGTTCCCTGCCAGGGACCCCCGTTATCACCCCCCTCTCTGCCCGGGAACACAGCGCATCCTCCCCGGCCCTGGCACAGCCAGGCTGAGCACGGTTAATTAATTGGAGCAGAGACTGAAGCCCCAAAGATGGGGAGCAGCACGTTGAACGATGATGGCTGGCAAAAATCATTAGAAGCATCTTTCAACAATCTATACACCGTTATCGATCCTGTTATAGATCATGTTCCTTTCCCCTTTTTTGCAGGATCTTCTGGATCAATACAGCAAGTGCATTGAGACTGTAGCAACACATTTAAAACCTTATAAAAGGTTATTTAGTTGCTAACAGTGCAGCAGTTTCTGCAAAGCCTGCCAAAAGGTTACAGCTTTTTGGGCATCATAAATTACAGAGGACAGGGAAAAAAAGTAAGTGCGGTTTTCTTTATTGTCTGGGTGATGGATGGGCTCCTGAACAAGACACAAAATACATCATATCACCTTTAATGGGACCACATTTCTGTAGCCATAACTCACAATTTTAAAATAGAAAATGGTGAAATATGGCGTTGTATATTCCACTCCTGACATATTTATGAGTCCTTCCCTTCTTATAAATACAGTGATTGCTATTTCAAAGCAGCACGTCAGGTATGAGCAGAGCACAAACAGCTGGAGCGAGTGAAAAATTATGGTCAGAGTTGGACATTTTCAAAAACTCTCTCTAGCAGCAGTAAATTTACAATGTTTGCACTAACTGTTATTAAAACCAAATCCATATCTTGGCAACAGGGCTCCAGCTGGAGTGACGGTGCCGCTGACAGCCGGGGCGAGCCCGGGGCTGCTCCCGGGGAAGCATTAAAGAGCACCGGGAGGGCCAGGGGTGCCGCGGGGGCAGCGCCGGGGCTGCTGGGTGCCCCCAGAACCACCAGAGCCCGGGGCCAAAGCTGGGACAGGCCCTGGAGCTCAGCCCCACCCTGGCACCAAAGGGCACTGAGGGGTGGGGAAAGGAGGAGGAGCTGGGAGGGAGCTGGGATGGAGCTGGGATGAAGGTGAGGATGAAGGTGAGGATGGAGCTGGGATGGAGCTGAGACTGAAGGTGAGGATGGAGCTGGGGATGAAGGTGAGGATGAAGGCAAGGATGATGGTGAGGATGGAGCTGGGGATGAAGGTGAGGATGAAGGTGAGGATGAAGGCAAGGATGAAGGTGAGGATGAAGGTGGGGATGGAGCTGAGACTGAAGGTGAGGATGGAGCTGAGGATGGAGCTGAGGATGAAGGTGAGGCTGAAGGTGAGGATGGAGCTGAGGATGAAAGTGAGGCTGAAGGTGAGGATGGAGCTGAGAATGAAGGTGAGGCTGAAGATGAGGATGGAGCTGGGATGGAGCTGGGATGAAGGCAAGGATGCAGCTGGGGATGAAGGTGAGGCTGAAGGTGAGGCTGAAGGTGAGGATGGAACTGAGAATGAAGGTGAGGATGAAGGTAAGGATGGAGCAGAGGATGAAGGTGAGGATGAAGGTGAGGGTGGAGCTGGGATGGAGCTGAGGATGGAGCTGGGGATGAAGGTGAGAATGGAGCTGAAGATGAAGGTGAGGATGAAGGTGAGGATGGAGCAGAGGATGAAGGTGAGGATGAGGGTGAGGGTGGAGCTGGGATGGAGCTAAGGATGAAGGTGAGGATGGAGCAGAGATGGAGCACTGGGGATGAAGGTGAAGATGAAGGTGAGGATGGAGGTGAGGATGAAGGCAAGGATGGAGCTGGGAAGGAGCTGAGGATGAAGGTGAAGATGAAGGCGAGGAAGGAGCACCGTCACTCCCGTGCCGGCTGCCCCCCCAGAACACCACGCTCCAGCTCGGCCTCTCTCGGTTTATCCTTGAGCTCGATGTGACTCCAACCCACACTCCTGGATCATTATTTCCATTCACTCGGGAGAGGCTTTCACCAGCAAATACCTCGCAAGAACTAATCCTGCCAAGAGCCCTCCTGGGCACCCCTCACTCCTGGGAGCAGGGGGAGCTCCCCGGCCTCATTTAGGCACACAAAAGGCCTCTAATTAGCTTTTTGTTTAGTCCGATTATGACTGTGAGTTTTGACCTTTCAAAGTGATTAGCTTTTGAAGTGAACTCATTTGCATAACATCGGTTTCCAAACTACATCTACAATCTGGGATCAGACTTTTTGTTGTTGCTGTTCATTCCTTTTTTCTTTTTCTTCTTTTTAACAGCAGCCAGCCTCTGTTTTTGGTCCCTGGATGAGGCTCTGCCCCTGCCCTGTGGTATCGCCAGGGCTCTGGCGCACAGACCAAGTTTTGGGGCTTTCTCCAGTCCTTCCCCAAAGCTCCGGCTCTGCCGTTGCTGGAAAATCGCATCGCCCTGGAAGATGCTCACCTGCATCCTGCTGTCACCACCAAGGCACGGCCCACCACAGCTCCTGGGGACCCTCAGGGAAATCCGGGAGTCCTCCCAGCAGGACTCAGGCTCTCTGTCCAGCCATCCCGGCCCAGCTGCCGCCACAGCCACGGCCAAGGTCACCGGCAGAGCCTGGGGGAACAAAGGGCTTTAATACGTTCTTTGTGGCAGCTAAATTCAAAACTCTTTATCACCATAAACATTCCTTTATCTGGGCAAAGCCCTCCAGAGGTGCATTTTATTACCCTGGGTTATTAAACAAAACCTTCCCGATAATGAGGCGAGTTGATCTCGGCGGTTGCTTCGGGGGACGGGGGGGGACACCCAACCCTGCCGGTTATCAGCGCCGCTCCGGGCCGGGGCTGCCGCTATCTCTGCCGGTGATTGTCCCGTCCCCGCTTCGAGGGCTGGCATCTCCCGGCCCGACAATGAGAGAGCAGAAATCTTTGCTTTGCGCGAGCCTTCTTGGGGAGCATCTCCTGGTACCACAGCTCAGGGCTTGGGGGGCTCCAGGGGGTCCAAAGGTTCTGGAGATGAGAGCCCCCCTGGCCTTGCCTCCCCTCGGAGAGAAGGGCCGAGGGCTCAATGCAGCACTAAGACTAAAGAAACGCTGACTTCACTCTGGAAGAAACCCTCGTGTGGCCAGAGGCCAAGTTGTGCCCACTGAGCCCAGCCGGACCTGGGTCCCGCAGCCCCTCAAACCCACCCACAACCTCCTACTGAGGCAGCAGCTTCAGGACTGAACCCCCCGGGCCCCCATCCCTGTGGGACAGACACACAGCCCCCATCCCCGGCACAGCAGCTTCCTTCCCCCTCCTCTCCCCCCTCCCAGAGCAGGTCTGTAATATTTTCTTCCCTGCACACAGACAAGGAGCTCTGCGCTGCCTGCTCGGCTTTATAACATCCCTGTTTCCTGGCCTGGCTTTATTACATCTGTTCTTTGGGGTATGGGGTTATAAATTGGGCAGGTGATGACGTGTAATCACTAACTGCAAAGCCAATACATTTCTGCTGCTACAGCAGCAAGACAAATAAAGGTGAGCGGGGGAGGCTGGCGAGGCTCTGACAAAGGGAGATGCACGGGCCTGAGAACTTAAATCCCTGACTGGGGATCCAGTGTTATCCTAATTGAGCTGCTTTGCTTTCTGGGACCATGTCCTTAGCTTCTGGGAAGAGTTTTAGCTTTCACAATGAAGCCCAACTGCACCTCCAGCTCTTTTTTGGGATGCTTGGGGCCTGGCACTGGCTGTGCTCCCCATCCATCCTGCCCCAGTAGCACTTTCCCTGATTTCCTGGGCAGAGCCAAAGCCAAAGCAAGGCAGTTTCATGCTGGTATCCCAGCTGGTGTGAGCTGGATATTAGGAAAAATCCCTTCATGGAAAGGGTGGTGAGCACTGCAACAGGCTGCCCAAGGCAGTGGTGGTGTCACCACCCCTGGGAGGGTTCAAAAAATGTGTGGATGTGGCACCTGGGGACAGGGATTAGCAGTGAAGATGGCAGTGTCAGGTTAGTGGGTGGATTCAACAGGATTTGATTTTAGAGAGCTTTTCCAAACACAATTCCACAATTCTGTGAGCTCAGGAGGGCAGAGCCCTGCCTGCTGCAATGAGAGCAGTCTGGCATCTTCCCTCCCCCAGGCGGGACCTGGCACACCCCTGCCTCTGCCCCAGCAGGACCTCCCAGCCCCTCACCCTATGGATCAGCTGCTCCAAGTGGGAGGTTTCACTCCTGGGTGTGCCCAGGGCTGGAGGGAGGCTTAAACCAACCCAGACCCAACCTGTTTTTGGATCTGCAGTTCCCAGGTGCTTCATGTCCAGCCAGGCAGAGTTTCCACAGCTCAGGAGCACAGCTCAGGAGCCTGGCAGTGCCTCTCTGCCCTGCTCCCACTGAGGCTGGGCCTGAGTCAGCCCTGGGCTGGTGCAGGCCGAGCTGAGACCGGCCCAGGACTGCTGTCCTGAGCAGCAATAATCACTTGTGCAACAGTGCAAATGTGGCTGGCCAAGATGGGACAGGTGATAAATGGGAGGGAGTCAAGCAGCTGCAGCTTAAGATGTGCCTGTGTGCTGCCGTACCGGTTTATCATGATAAATGTCATCGGGAAATCAATTCTCTGTGTACTTTTGGGAATTACAACTATCATTTTGGTGTGATTTATTTCCTGTATAACGCGGACAAGGGCTCTTTGTTCATCATTTTGAAAGTTCATTTAAAATTGCTCTGAGTTCTTGGTTTTCTGCCGTGGCACGGCCAATGGGTATCTGCTCTCCTGTGAAATATGGGCCAAGGCAGAAGGAGGCTGGGCTGGGAGCTCTGCCCCTCCTGGTCCTCCTCCTGTGGGACTCATGGAAAGCCCTGGTACAAATAAATGTCACGGGGACATCTCTGGGGACAGAGCAGAGGATGCTGGTGACTGCCCCAGTGCCGGCTTGGGATTCTTTTATCCCTGCACCGACTGCTGGGCTGACCTTCCCTTCTTCTTTTCCACGCCACCCACCAAACCTGTTTGTCCTGCTGGGGAGCCAAGAACCTTCCCAAGCTCTGAGCATGGAGCTCCCATCTCCTCCTCGTGCCGCTCCGTGTGCCGGGCTCAGCCTGGTGCAGGCAGGAGCTGGCACACCGCCCTGCCCCATGCCCTTCCCACCCCAAACCTCGCCCCTCTTGCTGCTGGAGCTGCAGGGATGGGGGCTTGTCCCATGACAGGCTGGCAGAGCGGCTGGGGCAGTGGGGGTGGGGGCAGTGGTGCCAGGGAAGAGCTGCAAACCATCCAAGCTCACGTTGTTTATCCATGAGGATGAGGCTGAGCAGGGAAATGATAGCTCCCATAAACACCCAGGGGTAAACTGCAGGCAGGGAATGAGCTGAGTTAAAGGACAATATTGGCACAAGGACAAAGGGGACAAATTAACCATGACAAAGATTGAGGCTGGAAATGACAAGAAAGCTGAAGATCATCAGGAGAGGGAGGTACTGGAAAAGCCTCCAGAGCAGGGGGATGGAGGGATGGAGCCTCCAGTGCTTCCAGGATGGAGCCCAGTCCCTTTCTGGGTGGGTGACATGAACTTCTGGAGCTGCTGCTCTCCTTCTCCCTGACCACCTGGCCAAGGGGCCCTCGCTGCCTCCAGGGACTGAAATATTCCCACTGCCCTGACCCTGTGGTATTTTGGAAAAGTTCAGGAAAACCATCACTGCATAAATCTCCCAACCATGGGGCACTTGAAACATCTTGGGCAGTAATCATTGGTCTTTAAAGCCCAGAACTCCAAGGTTTACCACCCTTGGAGGAAAACAGCTCCCTGGGATGTCCAGGAGGGATGCGTGAAGAAGGGATCCCTATTTCTGCCCCAAAATCCATCCCCCAAACCCGAGGGAAACGGGAGCTCAGCTTTGGAGGCTGCCAAGGGCCTGGTGCAGCCCTGTCCCCCTGTCCCACGGGGGTGCCGGGTGTGTTCCCGGCCCAGCCACTGCAGATGTGTTTTGATGGTTGTTTGTACCAGGTGTGAGCTGCGGCGGGGCGGGGGCGGAACCCCGAGGAGGAGGAGGAAATGTGCTCGGTGGTTTTGCCTTACAGATTGGAGCCAAAACCTCCAATAAATCACGGCAGCAGCTGTCAGGGAGCAGAGCCTGTGGTGGGGACAACGCCGGGGCACAGCAGCGTCCCCACAGCCGGGACCCCGCTCGGTGGGGGGACCCCACATCTGTCCTGCTGCAAGTGCCCGAGGTGGGGGCTCCTCCTGCCCTCGGGAGCTCCCAGTGGAGCGTGGAGGGAAGGAGGAACCGTGTCCTCCGCGTGTGCCAGACCCCGGCAGCAGCAGGGCCCCAGGGGTGTCCAGCTGCCCTGTCCCAGGGCTCCTCCAGCCTGTCCCTGTCCCCGCCAGGCTCTCCCAGCTCCTTCTGCTTCTCTTTACCCTCCCCCAAGCCCAGTACCAAGAGCCTAATTTGGAATAACAGGGAGTGAGTGCGAAGGGGAAAAGCCCTGCACTTGCTCTGTTCCTGAGCTAATCCCCTGACAAATTCTGCAGCCCTGGCTGTGGTCTGGTTCCAGAGATGCCCCTGATTGAAATGGAAATACTCCCCGATCCTCTCCCTTAAAGGAGAAGCTTCCCTCTGTTTATAAACCCTCCCAGAAGGGGTTTTACGATTCTCTTTTACTGGCTGGCCTGCCGGAGGAATGTGGCAGCCTCAATAGCTGCAGGAAACATCGCTGCCCATAAACCCCCCCCCCCCACCACCCCGGACAGAGCCACGGGCTGACATTGTCATGAAACGAAAATATTCCTGATGCTTATCAGGGGCTCACATCAAAGGAGCCCCGGCCGTAAATCTGCCGGGCTGTGCCACGGAGCCCAAATAAAAGCAGCTCCCTGGGCAGCTGAGGGTCCCGGTGGGCAGGGCAGGGCAGGGCAGGGGCTCAGGCTGGGGTCACCTCCCGGCACAGACCAGCACAGGGCGAGCAGAGAAGGCCTTTGGCTGTGGGCAGAGCCCCGAGCTCATTTCTTGGTGCAGTTTTGCAGTAAAACTTGGAAAGGTTTTTGGGGTGCTTTGCCCCCTCCTGCCCCTCTGCCTGACCTCTCCCACCAAGACACAAACGGACCTGGGCACTTCATCCCGGGGCAAAACCTTACTGGCTCTGTGCTTGGCATGTATGGGGAGACAAATCCCACCCAGCCAGGCTTCCTCCAAACTGCCAGAATTCAGAAGTGACAGGAGCCGTCCCAGCTCTAACCAGCACACTTTGCCCCCAAAATGCTCATTATTTCAACCTGAACCAGGGTGAAATCAGACATAAAAAATAAATCAAATATCAGGCATGCATGTGTGTGGGTGGACAGAGCCCCGTGGGGAGCTGGAGTGGTGGGAGAGCTGGAATGTCACTGCCCGGGATGGGGAGCAGAGCGTGCCCAGCCGCTGGCTCGGGGTGACCCCGCTGTCCCCAGGCCCGGGCAGGCTGACAGCACATTATGCAGCTGGCCTATCTTTTGTTGCCAGTTGGAGCCAGGAGTTTTCCTGCAGACCGTTCTGATCCGGGTAAATCAGCGGTTTCCAATCCCCGGGGGATATTCCCCACCGGTCGGGCTGCGGGGTCACCTCCAGGAGCTTTCAGCAGGGTATCGGTTGCTCCGTAAAGACCTTGAGTGATGGATACTTTGTCTCACAGGTAAGTTGTTCCAAAAGTTAATTATCTCCGTGGTTGCTCACTTGGGAATTTAATCACGCTCTGCTGAGCTGCCGCCCTCACCAACAATTACAGTAGTGCCCAAAGGGGAAGTTTCTATCTTGCCCTCAGCCTCGTCATGCCCTGGTGGCAGCAGATTTACAGCCTCCCAGGCGCCCAGGAGCCCTGGCCGGGGCACTCCTGCCCTCCTGAGCTCTCTCAGGGTAGGACCATCGCAGGGCTGCCCCGAAGCTGCTCCCGAGCAGGAGGAGAATTCTTTGTATGTGGCCTCTCTTCCCTCCCTGAAGCAGGGCCACGGAGTGAAGCCTTGACGAGCAAAGCTTAAAATGCAGAAGCTCTGGGAGAGCCAGACACTAATGTGACATCTCTCTCCAGCACTTGCCATTCCCTCCCTTCCAGGGCTTTGATGTTAACTTCTTACAAGCTCGGAGACGCTGGAGGATCGGGTGGGAAATCGTGCATGTTAATAGAGAAAGCGACAGGCAGGCACCAGGTTCCTCTCTCTCCCCACAAACACCAGGGGAAAGGGCAGGCTGCTCCCCCGGGCCACCCTCTTCTCTCCTGGGTCTCTAGGGATGATGTGAAGCTTTGGCCTGGTGCTCCACACCGCGCCAGCACAAGTGGGTCATTCCTGGGTCAGGAGTCCTTGACGGGGGCTGAAACCAGTTTGGCCACAATTTTAGCGTGTGGCTCCTGCCTCTCTTCTCCTCCTCCTTCCAAACTGGGTTAGTTTCCCCTTGGCTATCAAGGGAGTGTTGGAGATGCTCAGGCAGGTTTGATATTTAGTGCTGCACCTGTGTTGGATGGGTCTTAATTATTTATAGCTTTCCTATCCTGTTTTCTCAAGTCAGTTGGGAAGAGGTGACAGGTGAAGACTTCTTGCAGCAGATGCTTATGAGGCGGGTGAGGTGCCTGCCGCTCAGATGAGAAGAAAAGAAAGTGTCTTCAGCAGGAGAGAAATGACAAAGCTACAGAGGAGCTGCCTCATTTAGTAGTCAAGGAGGAGGAAAAAAAACCCTCCTTAGGTCTCCAGAAGAGAAACACTTTCCTGCTCCAGAGATGGATGTTCTGGGAGCAGAACTCCCCTCTTTGTCCAGGGGATATGCTGGAGGTGCCAGGGCAGGGCAGAGCCAGCGCTGCCGTGCTGTGACCCTGCTGCCCAGAGGGCTCACTCCCTCGGCTGGCAATGCCAAAATCCTTGGGGCATCCAAACCCACGGGTGTATCTCACCCTCCACGGGGTGGGCTTGGCTGGAGGCTGTTGGATGCGATGCTGGGCCGAGCTCAGCCGTGGGCTCCCACCAGCTCAGCTCTGGTGGCCTCGAGGTCGGTGAGATCTTGCCATGGAAGCCATTTCCTGGTCTATGAGGGCACTGAGGCAAGCGGGAGCGGGACTGCCCTGCCCTGCACCACCCCTCTGCAGCCCTGGACACACACTGCTGGGTCCCGAGTGTCCCCAGGGCCCCGAACACACACATGGGATTGTCACCCGTGCTCTGCCTCCCGTTACCTGCTGCTCCCTCACACCTGAGGGAGAGGTTCCTTCTGCTCGAGTGCCTGGTACCTCCTGCTCTCTGCCGACAGAGGACTTAATCTCGAGAGACAGCCAGACTGCTCCTCTTCAGGGCTGCATTTGTCACCGCGGCCCTGACTGGTCCCCAGGCTCGTGGCTGAGCAGTGAAGGGCTGGGGCAGGAGGGAGAGTGCTGCTGGAGCCCGGCACACGCTGCTGCCACGTCTGTGACGCGCTGTGGATGAGGATCCTCACTGGAATGTGATAGCTGTGCCACCGTTTATAAAGTTTGTGCTTCCCCAGGAGGACAGGAGGGCAGGAGAGCTGGGCAGGGGCAGTGAGGGCCGGGGCAGTGAGGGGCAGTGAGCTCTGCCTGAGTTCTGAGTCCTGCTCCCAGCCCGTCCCGCCACTGCAGATGTCAAGTTGATTATTTTAACCACATTAGATCCCTGTTAATTAATATGAATTAACCACCCTAATATCCCTGGGTAAACAAGCTATTAGGTGCAGGGAGGAGAGGAAAACCACTTTTAAACCATCACTAATCGATCCCTGCCAGATCCAGGGCTCCGTGCAGCCCAGCCCAGCCCAGGCACCCCCTCCTCACTGCCGGGCTCTGCAGGGCTGGGCGGTGCTGAACTCCCGGCACCTCCTGGCTGCCGCCGGCTCCAGGTATGACACACACACAAAGGTACCTTTTTATAGTTAGGAAATTATAGGTGCCATGACTTCAAAGGCTTTTGCAACAAGAGCTTTCCCTTTGATAAGTGACAGCATCATTAATGGTGATTTATTACCCGGGCTATTTCACAAACAGAAATAACCAGTTTCTTTTCATTTGGCTTGGTGGGTTTTTTTGCTCTGGGCTACTCAGACATACAAGGTGGCTGGTAACAGCTGTTTTACTGCTGGTAAGACATCTCATTTATTAACTTGTCATCATGTGTCATAAAGTTTAGCAAAATGCGAGATGATTGTGTACTTAAGCTGGGTAATTACCCCATTATTAAAGCTGCCTTCTTTATTTATTTGCTCTTCTGGTGGTTCGTTCCTACCTTTGCTCTACATGTTGCCTTAGTCACAGGGCACGGAGATGAGCTGCCTTGTAATTATCCATGTGCTGACTTCCACTCTTGGAGACGTGAGAGGTGTCTCTGCCAGGTGCCACTGGCCCACGGTGATGGGGACCGGTGTCTGGAGAGCTGGGATGGCGCTGGGAGCGCTGGCCTGGGGGCGTCCAGCCCGGTCCCGGCTCCAGCAGCGCCTCCCTGCCATGGTGGCAGCAGCGGGGATGTTGTACGCGCTGGAGGCAGCCCCGGATCTCTTCTCCCGGGGAGGAAGCACTGGGGCAGTGCGGGGCTCCCGACCTGCCGGTGGGATGGCTGCACAAGCGTTGGCTCGTCGTGCCAAGTCGCTAATTAAACACCGCGAGCGTCACCGCCAGCGCCCAGACACGGCAGATCCACACCTTGATGGAGGAGCTGCCTAGACAGAGGAGAAACCCACGGTTAGCACAGAGATGCTAATTGCCCTGGGAACTCCCAGAACTCAGGTGCACGTCTCCCAGGAATGTCTGGGACGCTGCCCGGGCACGTCCGTGCCCTCCCCGGGCAGGGTGGGGCACCGCGGGCACCGGCCCGAACAGCGGCACCGCGTTCCCAGACAAAGGGAGACGCTCCGAGCCCGCTCCCTCCCTGCTCCGGCAGCCTGCCCGTGCTCTGCTAACGCCGAGCCAGCGGATAGATCCGGTTCACAAACATTTTGTAAGAGGTTAAGCACCTGAAACCGCCCAATACCCGGCTATTATCCGGGCAAACAGGAGCTGCACCGCAGGAGCTGCGGCGGCGGCTCAGCCCAGGTGGCTGCTGTGCCCCGGCCCTGCGGCAGAATGTCGCAGGTCTGCGAGGGAGGCTGCTCAACCCATGCAAGGCAATGCCAGAGGGCTGGCTGCTCCGGTGGGATTCATTCTTCCCAACCTCTTCTCCCAAACCCAGCCTTGGGGTGGAGCACAGCTCTTGCCTTCCTTCCTGGAGGGAAAAAGGGGCTGCCCCTGGACCCTGGAGCTGCCCTGCCCTGGCCACTCTCCCACAGCCCATCTCCCTGGGCAATAAGAGAGGATTTTGTGGTGCCACAAGGGATTTTTGGTGTCTTGTTCTTTCATGGGCAACCAGCATCTCCCTTGGCAGGTCCCCATGGGACCGGCTCCATGTTCAGCCTTTCTGTATTCCTTCTACATTCTCCAAGGTCAGCCAATATTAAACCAGAGAGAAATAATTGCCAAAAATAATTAAAAAATATTCCCTGCTACCCCACAAGTTTCTTCCTGGCGCTGCTGTGAATATTGATCGGGGAATTTCATCCATAAATCCATCTCTCACATGGTAAGAGGTTTTATGTTGTAATTAACAAGTGGCTGTTGCACAGCAATTACAAAGAGGTGAAGATTCCATTTCCAGCACTACCCGGGGTGCAACGAGCGGCTTTTTTCCATCTGTGGAAGAAAAAATTTTGTTTAGGCCCATCCCCACTTGGTGCACCTCATTCTGTGGGGTCAGGACCCACCTGGAAAGGAAGGGAAGAGCTGGTGTGATCAGAGAGAGCAAACCCCACCCTGTGCCACGGGCTGACACCCACACATCTGGGCACGGGGCTGAATCCCTGCTCGAGGCATTGGGAGGGTTGGAAACACAGAGGCTTTGCACGGGGGAGCTGCCCCGGAGCAGCAGAGGGAGGCAAGGCTGCTCCAGCCACAGTGGGGCAGGGCCGTGGGGGGCTCTGGCTCCCTGGAGAGGGACAGAGGAGGAAATGGAACCGTTCAGCCTCGTCCAGGGGTTTTCCACCGGCAGAGCTCAGGGAATGGCAGTGAGAATGACAAAAACCCAGGGCCACCGAAACCCGCCGCTGCCCAGCAGTGACTCTCCCCATTTCCATTTGTTAAAACAGCGTTTTTATTCCAAAGAGATGCTGAAAGTGAAAATGGACAAAATCCATTTTCCATCCCCCATTGATTTCCTGGGATATTTACAACTGCAGAGGTATCGATCTGCCCGAAGTGCCGGATGCGCTCGCTCCTCACCCACGACACTTGCAGTGATCAAGTATTTTTGGCAAACAAACCACCAAAACCTGTCATGTAAATTGATCCAGAAAGGTCGTGGGGAAGTGCCAACGCTGTCCCCAGCACCCACCCTGGCTGCCATCCCTTTGCTCCCAGTGTGCACGTGATGGGAGGAAGGTGGGTACTGCCCTGCTCCAGGACACCCCACATCCCCAGCACTGGGATGGGGATGGAGACCTTAAATTCCCCACGCAGGGGGAATTTCCCTGGGAGCATTGATACGATGCAGTTTTACTAGAATTGTATCTGTTGGGGTTTGTTCCAGATGTGGGAACTGCAGCTGTCAGCCCTGCGTGGGGAGAAGGGAGTGGGGAGACCTCAGTGCTGCCATTCCCCACCCCACAGAAACTCTCAGGTGACTCAACCCCCTTTTTTAACTTCTCCTCCTCCCCACAGACCCATTCCCACAGCCCATGCTGGCCCCAGCCCATCTCTACATGGCTCTGCCTGGAGCCAGCCGGGAGGCTCTGCCGTGCCTGGCACAACTGGAGAGGTGGGAGACAACCTGGCACAGCTGGAGGAGCTTTTATCCCACCTTCTTTTGCCACACACGTGGGACTCAGCCCAGATCCCAATGCCTTTATTCCTCCTTCCAGCAAAATCCCGCTGAAGCAGTTTTGGGGTTCCCAGGGTCCAAGCCGGTCCCACGGCACGGGGTTGCAGAAGGGGTGAGAGGGATGGCAGCACTCCCCACTTCATCATCCCCCTTCCCCGGCAGACCCACACTAGAACACCCCAAATCCAGGCGCGCTGGCAGCTCCAGGTGCGCCGCGGGGCCGGGATGGTGCAGACGGTGCGTCAGGAGCTCCCGGGGCCAAAGCACCGCGAGCCAGCGAGGTGTGAGCCCAGCTCCGGCTTCAAAGGGTGCACCGAGCTCCACCACACCCGCCTGGCAGCGGGACCGGCCCCGCCGGGCTCTGCCTGCACCTTTCCTCCAAGGCAGTGGGGATTTGGCTGAGCCAACCCCTGCCAAAGCGCCCTTGGCGGGTGTGAGATGCCCATTTTGGGAGGGGAGGCCGGGCTGGGTGGGCAGCACGTGGCATCGCCACGCTTTTTCCCCTGTGCCGGGCACAGCGTCACCTCCGAATGCGGCTTCCAGGAACGAGCCGGGCGGGCGCAGGCTGGGAAAGCGCGTGGTGTAAAGTTTCCAGAGCCCCTCTCTGCCGCTGTGTCGGCCTGATTACATCAGTCAGGTCGTGTTACCCGCCTGACGGGCACTAACGAGAAGTGACAGACGTGACAGGGAGCGGGCAGGCTCCAGGAACGACACCGCAGTCCCCAAGGACACGTCCCCCCCTTCCCGGAGCGGCTCGGCGCCAGCTCCGTCCTCCGGCTGGCCCAAGGCAGGAGCTTTGCCAGGGCCACTGCCCAGCTCTGCTCCATGCCGGGGTGGTGGCACCAGCCTGGGGACCAGGGATCCACGGCCATGGCTCATGGGCCACTGTGGACCCGAGCCCATAGGAGCCGCCTGCTTTTCTCATCAGAGCTTGGAACCAGGGTCAAGGCAGGAACTCCACCCATGGCTGAGCCTGCCTGTGGTGGGGAAGGGCTGGGGGTTCCTGCCTGGGAAACCTCAGAGCGTGGGGGCTGCCCGGCAGCGGCAATGCCCTCCTGGGAAGCTCCTGTGGTTGACGGGATGAATGGGAAGGAGGGCGGGATGCGCTGGAAGTCACAGAGCTTTGTTGTGATCCTGTCTCTGTGAGGGCTGGCAGAAATCTGGGAAATCTGGGAAATCTGGCAGGAAGCAGGGGGACACTGACAGCAGGGAGACATGAAGGAATGAGCAGGGATGAAGAAGAACGATGGGCTGGAGGGAAGGAGTCAAGTTTTCAGCTTGAATCCCACCAGCTTGGGGCCCGTTGCATGCCAAATCTCCGTGGGAGGGCTGGAACCTTGGGGACACTGTCCCAGCACAGGTGATGGGTGATGGCCTTGTCCCACAGAGTTCTGGGAGAGGAGGGGCACAAACAGCTCCAGGTGCTGGTGCATTCACCTGGGGAAGGTTTTCTGCTTCCCTGAAACAGCTAAAGAGGACCAAGAGGAGGATTCCCAGACTGTGGCATGGCACGTTCCTCCCTGCCTGAACCTCTCCCATCAGGAGCTGCCTCTGTCCCACCATGGATCATCCCTGCCCCAGCCCACACCAGTGACCAGGGAGTTTAACTGGCATCAATCTTCCCCAACTTTCAAGGGCTGCAGTTATTGACATTTTGTTCTGACCGGGTCAATACCAGCTTCTCGGGCCAAGAGACAATAAGCAGAAAATAATAAGCAATGCAGAGTTAATATTGATTTATGATTATTTGGGTCTTTTGCATGAGTTTCTCCCAGGCACAGCAGCTCTGTGCCCACAAGGCTCCTACATTTGTTTGTGCTGAGAAGCACAAGCAGGAGGGAGAGAGGTTTGCTGCAAGGTCCAGAATGCTGAGGCACCTGGCAGGGCCCTCTGACTGCTTGGCGAACACTAGCAGCATCTTCCAGCTATTACAACACACTAAAAATGCTAAATCAAATTAAATCCTCCACTTCTCCATGAGCAGTGACTAGGAAGAGCTTGAAAAACAGCATCAGATCAAGTTCACAGCGGGGATTTTATCTACACTGGGATTGTGAACCAACTTTTTAAGGCATTAAAAAGAACTGCAAAGAAAATTGGGAAACTATGAGACATTGCTGAAAAAAACCCAGAGAGTAGGGACAGAGATGACATCTTGAGGCTGGGCTGGTGGGGGCCAGTGAGCAGCACCCGCAGCTCTGGGGGTGGCTTTGAGGGGACACAGAGGAGCTGGGGGAGCCCATCCCATCCTGTCCCGTCCCATCCCATCCCATTCTGTCCCATCCCATCCCATCCCATCCCATCCCGTCCCGTCCCGTCCCGTCCCGTCCCGTCCCATTCCGTCCCATCCCATCCCATCCCATCCCATCTCGGTGGGTAGGGCTTTTTTCCCTCCTCCTCTCTGCCCTGCCCCGACGTCAGGATGTTTATAAAACTTGGCATCAGTCAGAGGCCCGGAGACGCTCAGCCGGTGCTGATAGGGTCAGAGGCCGTCGCCAGCGCGGATCACACACACTGACGGATTAATTCGAGCTGTCAGGACCAATCTGCGCACAAGCGCTCGGGGAGGTGCGGGCAGCGCTTCCCAAAAATCGAGGCGTGCGCTTCTCACCCGGGGAGCGGCCACATCCCGTCCTGGAGCCCGCGGTGCCGCATCCCCGGGCCGGACCTGACCCGACCCCACCGCGGCGGCAGCGCTGCTCCTCGGGCGTCCCCGCTCCCTGGCACAGAGGCAGATCTGAGGAGCTGCAGGAAGTACATTTGTTACTGGGAACGCTTTGATATTTCTCATGTGAAACGTCTGCGTGCCGGAGGAGCTCAGGCATCTGGCAGGAAATTACCATGAATCCTGTTTCTCTGAACAGTCACACACACGCCTCCTCGCTGCTTTCCTTCCCCCTTCTCCCTGCTCACCCACTCTGGTTGCCTTCCCCTCTCCCCACAGCAGGACCCAGACCCTGCAGAGGGTCCCAGCACCCCCCAAAACCCTCTGTCCCTCTCCCTGCTCCCTCTGCTCTGCAGCGTCCTGGGGCTGTGGGGCAGCTGTGATAACAAATCCTTCCCTCTTCATCGTGGGCCTTGGCAGGATCAGGGTGCCAGAGCACCCACTGTCCTCTGTTCTGCCAGATGCACAACCTGGGGGTGCAGGATTTGGGGGTATTTTGGGTGCCAGGCTGGGTTCAGGTCACCCTCTGCATCTGTGGCCTCCTCACTCGTGGATGGCACCTTTGGTTTGGCTGATGGAAGAGTGGAACTAGCCACGTGCTGGGCACCATGCTGATTTTGGGGCACAGGTACCCACGGGCACCATGCTGATTTTGGGGCACAGGTACCCACGGGCACCTCCTGGGCAGGGGGGTCTGCAGGTGGGCACAGACCTCACCGTGGGCCCGGGCAGCATGGGGAGCCAGCCCAGGCGAGCCAATCCCACATCCCTGATCCCTGATCCCCAGGCTCTCCTGGCACAGCCCCTCACCAGGAGCACCCAGGGAGCTTGGCTGTGGATCAGAGGCGCTCTCTGCCTGCTCACACGCCGGAGTGGGAGCTCCAGACTGGATTTTCATGTTGCCTCCTGCTGGAGCAGCCCTGCCGGAGTTATCGGGGCCATCGCTGCTGTCAGATGGCTCCGCTCCCCGAGCTGCCCTTGCTGAAAGAGCTCTGACTGCAATTCTGCTCCATAAACTGCAGCTCCCCCTGCAAATGCAGGTGCTGCAGGGAACCTCGCTGCAGCCAGCCCGGCCGGGGCAGCAGGCTGTGCCCCCTGCCTCCCCCCTGCCCGGCTTCCAGGGGCTCTGCACACCCTGGGCATGGGAACCCAGCTGGGAAATCCCCGAGGCTGAGCCCCCGAAGTGAGGGGTGCCCAGAGCCCTCAAAGGATCCGGGGAGGACTGGGGGGCTCCCGGGGCGCAGAGCATGAGCCCGTGCAGCAGCAGAGCGGCCAGAACAGAGCCCTTTGGCAATAAATCCTCACTTTTATCTGCAGTGATACGAATCCACGGAGCACAGGCTCCCTTCTCCCCCTCCTGCTCTCGCAGGTTTCGGTTTGGCCTCGATTCCAGTGAGTTTACTGACAGATTACTTCATTTTAACTCTATGGCTTTCCCGTCTTGGGGGAGGCATATTTCTAAGTATCATATTTATCAAAAGGCCTGTGCAAAAACAAGGGCCAGAATTACTCTTTTGATGGTTCTCCCAATAACTACAACCACAATAAATTTTTCAGGCAAGAAAACTCAACCGGGGCCCTTTTGGGGCAGGGTTTGGGAGTGGGGTCCAGCTCTGGGCTGTGCAGCCCCCCGGCCTGGCCGGCTCCCCCCGCCCACACCGGCACATCTGGTCTCGCTCGCAGGGCTGGGCTCCCAGTTCCCAGGGGTGACATATTTCCCCCGCCTATAACTCTAAATCAGAGCAGCATTTCAATAAATCACAGCGAACACTTATTTATTGGACATAGTTTTGGGGCTCTTAAAGCACGGAAAATAAATTTAATGGAGCGTTTGGAGCATTTCTCCAATCTTTTGAGGGATTACTTGGGGAATTTGTCAACGGAGCCAAGCACAGCAGCTTGATCCAGAGAGATGGGAAAGAAATTATGGGAGATACTCTACAAAGGCCCAGGTGTACCCTAAATCACATCAGAAAAGATTAATGTCAGAGGATTGCTTGCCAGCAGAGTTGATTGGCAGCACTGCAGTTTATTTAATAAACTATCAGTTTAGCCAGAGGGTGACTTTAATCTGAATTACATTTTCTTGTTTTGGCCTACGCCATGCCAAGCGATTTATTGAATCCTGTAGCATTCTTCTTAACCTCAAACACCGGCAGAAAAAAAGAAGGAAAGCCTTGAGAGCCCCTGGAAAACCTTGAGGCAGCAAAAGCTGCTCAGCTTGGAGGGCAGGAGCTCACTCCAGCAGCAGGGACTCGCTTTGGGCTTGCTGGGAAGAGCTGGGAGCAGGAGTGGGATGTGGGTTTCACACCCCAGAGCCCAGGGATGGGGCTGCTTTGTGCTCACTCACATCCAGGTCCAGTTCCAAAGCTGTTCTGACTCCAAGAACCCCCCAGACCAGGATGGACAGGGAACTGGGACAGGCAGGGAGATGGGACGGAGGCAGAGAAGTGTCCAGTGACCAGAGACACCTGCAGAACTAGAGAAAAATGAGCTCATCCCTGCAGATCCCCTGGGCTTTATCCAGCCAGAATCCTCCCTTGGGAATGGAGGGTCAGCACAAACTCCTGCTCCCAGCACCTGCTGAGCCTGTACCCACCAGGAGCTGCTGCAGAGAGAAACCCCCCAAACACCTGGCTGCCCCCAGACCCTGCTTTTTTCCAGAGCTGAATGATTGGGCAAAGATTTAAAGCCTTGGAAAGGTTTTGGGAATACCCTGGCGGAGGGGGGAACAGCCCCCAAGCCTCCCCTTGCTGTGCCCTGCCTCCCTCCCAGCAGAGACCAGCACCAGGGCCTGGAGCCCCAGAACTGGGGGCTTGCTGACCTGCTGGGCTCTTAAATAATGTGTTTGTGCAAATAGACAAAGAAATCCCAACTAATAATAATCCTTGTTCCAAGATTATGATTGAGTTTTTCCCCCGTTCTGCTTGATATTTCTGCCAAAGAAAGAAAAATCCTTGCTGAAGTCTAGCAGGAAATCCAATAAAATTTCTTCAAAAGATGGGTCTGACATTGAAAAATAGCAAAATTATAAAAGTAGGCCTCAGAAAAGAAAAGGGGAGAGTTATTATATCTGGCACCTACCGAGGGCCCAGAGCTCCCTCTCCAAATGAGCCATCACAGATTGAAAGTGTTTAGCTTCCCGTTGATTAAACACGGTGAAGGACCCGCAGCGTGCCAAGCCTCGGGGATCGAAAGTTTGTTTTCAGTCAGAATGTGTTTTCAGTCAATGGAAAAAATGGTCGGGCTGTGCCGGGGTATGTAACTGAGAAGCCTCAGGTTTGGAGTGAGTAATGACTCCGATGCCGAAATGCGGGAGGGTTGTTAATCATCCGACCCCAGCCCCCGTAATTCAACTCAGCAACTCTTTGGAAGCCTGTTCTTTTTTTTTTTTTTTTCTTTTTTTCCTCCCCTTGCTCTTTTTAACATATAAAAATCCAAATGTTTTTCCTTCTTTTTTCTTTTTTCTTTTTTCCCCCCTGAAAGAACAGCACTGGCTGCATGGCTGCTGCCTTCCTTTTCTTTCTCCAAGGTAACGGGGAGCTGGCAGCTCCAGAGGGCTGGTGCTCGAATGTGGGGTTGGGCACAGTGGGATGGAGGGGAGCAGGACAGGATGTGTGGGACAGAGGGGAGCAGGACGGGATGTGTGGGATGGAGGGGAGTGGGACAGGACGTGTGTGATGGAGGGAAGCGGGACAGGATGTGTGGGATGGAGGGAAGCAGGACTGGGGAGGCAGGGCAGGGCAGTTTGGCCTGGGTGACAACAGGAACGGGGTGACAGCGAGGCCTGGGCGATGGCAGGGCCTGGGTGACAATGGGAGCTAGGTGACAACGGGGCCTGGGCGATGGCAGGGCCTGGGTGATGGCGGGGCCTGGGTGACGGCGGGGCCTGGGTGACAATGGGAACGGGGTGACAACGAGGCCTGGGCGATGGCGGGGCCTGGGTGACGGCGGGGCCTGGGTGACAATGGGAACGGTGTGACAATGGGAACGGGGTGACAGCGAGGCCTGGGCAATGGCGGGGCCTGGGTGACGGCGGGGCCTGGGCGATAACAGGGCCTGGCAGTGCGGGGAACACCGAGCCGCTGCAGTCCCGCTGCCGAGGCTTGCTAGAAGGGCTGTCCCAGGGCTCTGCATGTCCTGGCGGGACAGAGGAGCCCCCTGGAATGGGCTGCTGGAGCCTGGGGGGCAGAGCCCCAGCCCTGAGTGGAGGCTGCACCGCACGAATGGCAAGAGGATGCGCACGGAGCGTGGGCCTGTCCCCCAGTGTCACACAGGGTCGCTCAACCGTGTCCCACAGCGTCACTCACCCGTGTCCCACAGCATCACACAGCATCACTCACCTGTGTCCCACAGCGTCACACAGCATCACACACATGTGTCCCATGTCCCCCAGTGTCCCACACCCCTGTCCCCTGTCCCACAGCGTCACACAGCATCACACACCCGTGTCCCCCAGTGTCCCACACCCCTGTCCCGTGTCCCACAGCGTCACACAGCATCACACACCCGTGTCCCCCAGTGTCCCACACCCCTGTCCCGTGTCCCACAGCCTCATACAGCATCACACACCTGTGTCCCCCAGTGTCCCACAGCGTCACAGGGTTTGTGGGGGGCACCGTGTGCCCTTCTGCTCCTTGGTGGCCCCTCAGGCACAGCCGCTCCTCGGCACCGTGGCAGGGACAGCCCTGAGGAGCAAAGAGCCCTTTCACGGGGAGAACTCGGGCAGATGGCAGGGATCAAACACACCTCTGGAACCGGGGCCACGGGGACAAGCTCGGGGCTCAGCCGAGTTCAGCGCTGGGTCAAGAGGTCGCAGGGGGGACCATGGGGACACAGGGACAGCTCACCCAGCACCTGATGCTCGAGGAGCCCCCCGTCAACAGCTCCACAAAGCCCTCCACAGTCCCTGCATCCCCTCTGCCATCCCTCTCACCCCACTGCACGCCTGACTTGGTTCATTAGCTGACTTTGCCAGGCTGCTTCTCATTAGATAGCCAACAAATTCCAGGAAGACAGGACACCCACTGGGCCTAAATGAAATTAGAGAACAGAGCGCTGCTACAAGTGGTTTAATTCAAATTACAGCAAGATATTATCGCCAACTGCAAGTGCTTAGAGCCATGAGTCAGACCCCCACAAGGAACGAGCTGGGTTTAAAAAAATCATGACTTGTTAAGTGTATAATTAACTTTGGGGTTATTTTTATTTACCTTCCAGTTCTTAGCCTTCAGGAATCAGATTTTTGAGCTTGTTGGGAACAGCTTAAAATTAAAGAGGGGAGGAGGAAGAAAAGAAGAGGAATGTGTCCACATTCCTCTTGCCAGGAGCTGGGCATTTAAAGTGACACCATACAAGAACCATCCCGGAGCCAACAGGTTTTGGGGCACAGGAACATCCCCGTGTCTCACTCCAGTTCCAGCCAGAAAGCTCAAAGTGAAGCACAAGAAACTGGATGGAGATTTTACCCAAAGCTGCCGACGTGCCAGCCCCACATCCGGGGCAAACCCCAATTGCTCACCTGTATCTGCTCCTCACAGACCTCTGCAGCTTCACCTTCCTCCTCAGCTCCCAACCAAGCCCATCCCACAGCTGTTGGGGCTCTGGGTCTGCAGGCGCTGGGTGAAATTCTTCCCTCAGGCACCAAACCAGAGCAGCTGAGGCTGAGTCAGTGTGAGCTCACCAACTTCTGTCTGCTCGAGCTCTACCTTGTGCAAGCACCGCGGGGTCTGCTCCTGACCCATCTCCTGGGACAGGAGGGTTTTTCCTGGAAGACAGACCTGTACAGGACACAGCTGCAACAGCTGGAGCTGCTGCAGCATCCTGGCACCCTCAGAAGGGCACGCGACTGTGGGGAACAAATGACTGGGAATCCCAGTTAGGGTCCCCACATCATTTAATCTCCACCAAGGAGAGCAAAAAGCAAAAGCGAGGACACAGCCGAGCAGTTTGTGGGGAGAGTTTCTCAGTGTCCCCAAGCTGCTCACGCAGCCCCAGAGCCATCATCCTCAGCTGGTTCTCATGGAGCCTCCTCTGCTGCTGCCTCAGGTGCTGTCTTCCCCTGTTTCCGCTGAGCAGAGAGCACCCTGCTATCTTTCATTGAAACATCATGTCCAATTTATCCCTTGATTAAACCCATATTTTGCTTGGCTATAAGTCAAATATAAGAGGGCCGCACTCAAGTGAACTAATCTTGGTTTACTTGCCAGTAAGTAATTTGATAGACAATTTGGCAGACATCCACTCTAGAATTAAGCAAACCTGAGCAATAAAGATGTTGGAAAACAATCCTGAAAAGCCATAATGAGACGTCGAGTTCCATTCAACAGCAACTCGTTCCACTCAGGTTTGTGCTGACACTCAGGACTGCCAGTGCCCAGCCAGGAGGGCACATCCAGTGCCCAGGCAGGTGCCAGTGAAGCCGAGAGCCACCCAAACTCTGCTGGTGTGACCCTCCATGGAGAAGCAGTCCAGCGATGGCAGCCCCAGCCCCGGGGCCAGGTGAGCTCTGAGGAGACAGCAGCAGGGTTTGCCAAATCACAGGCTCAGAATCATTTAGGATGGAAAAGTCCTCCAAGATCATCAAATCCTAACTTTGAAGCCTCAGCTGGGAGTGCCTTGGAGGAAGGAACACCTGAAACACCCCCAGCACAGGAGCTTCTCTTGCCACCTGTAAGCAAATCTCTCACCACGTCCTGCTGTTCCAACCACGACCCTCAGAGCCCCCAGCCCTGCCCCAGAGCAGCTCCCACACCAGGACTGGGGCTACTGAGCTCCTGTTTATGACCTCCCCACCCCTGCCTGAGGGGCAGCACCTGCAGCATCCCCTAGCTGGGATGGGGGACAGCAGAACTGGGTGAGCCCCACCGGGGGGTTTCTGTTCAGGCAGAGCCTGCTGGGGGCTGTGAGGTGTGTGGTGAGGGGCAGTGGCCGGGGCAGAGGGGCTGCCAGCCCGTGCTGCTCCATCCCTCATAATGCCATTATGCGTTGCTGGCATTAATCACCCCGCTAGGTAAGCATTATGGCACTTTTATGGTAGCTTTGAAGCTAATCTGTCACTAATGCCTGCTGGATTATCATGATTTCTTACAGTTGTGATTCATTAACTCAGATGCCTAATAGAATTAGTATTAAACATCTTCCATAGATTTCTGCCTCAACATGTTGAGTTTTGAAAGCCTTTTCAATATTTCATTGTGTTGTATTAAATAGCACGTCAGGCACATTGTGTGGTCTCCTGGAGAAGCTGGCACAGCTGGAGCTGTGGCAGGGCTGGAGCAGGGGAGGGGGCTGAGCTCAGAGGGGTTGGGGTGGCTGGAGGGGCAGCAGGACCCTCAGCCCTCCTGGGGCCGTGTGTGCTGCAGGATCAGGTGTTTCAAGTTTGGAGAGTTCTCCTGTGAAAGGTGTTCCAGATGCACAGCTGCTGCCTCCAACACTGGGTAAGGAAGGTGGTGCAGAAGGGGTTAATCGGGTTTGGGGACACAAAGTACAGTGCAGACACTAAATATGATTGTGATTATCACCTGGCCCTGAAGGAATCCTTTCCCTAGACACCACAATGCCATTCCTAGTATGAATATTATTCCTAATAATCAATATTAATTCTCAATGCATTCTCCAGGGTTTAGAATGACTTTCTTGTTTAGGATAAGATCTAGATCTTGAAGTAGGCTAAAAAGAGGAATTATTATATTATTGTTATTAGCATTATCATTATTATCTTGGGCTTAAAAAAAAAATCCTATTTAGATAACAATCTCCCCCAGGAGCAGACTGTAGAGCTCACAGGCCTTTATCTGGCTACTTAAATCCGCGTTGTGAGTAACAGAATTTTACAGTTATTATTATTAATAATGTAAGGCCAAGACCAGAACAACATTGCATTAGGCTGTGTGTGTGTGAGGCTGACGGGCCTGCACCACAACCCTGCCTTGGTTTCTTTAACAGGGGAGTCCCCTGCCCAGATTCCCAAGCGGCTTTGCTGGCGGCCGTGGCAGGAGCCCCGGTGGGGAGGATGCTCGTGCCGGGCACTGGGAAGAGCCTGAACTTTCGGGCGCTGCCCTGAACCCGCCGGCGAGCCCTTTTTGCTGCCCTGACCCCCGGAACCCCGCCTCGAGGCCGTCAGCCAGGAAAACAGAGAGGGGGCACTTCAAAGCGGGGATTAGGAGCAGCTGTGCAAATTGACAAATCCGTGCCAGGAGGAGCCGCGGGGCCGGGGACCCGGGGCTGGCTGGAGCCCCGCGGAGCGTCCCCGGCACCGGGACCCAGCCGTGTGCCAGCCACGGCCACCAAATTCACGAGCTGGGGCTCGGGAAGGAACGCTGCTTTTAGAAACGCTCCTGTGGAAAGAAAGGTCAGGTCTGGGGCAGGCGCTGGAGCGGTCCCAGGGAGGAGAGCGGGCGCGGGGAGGCTCTCAGAGGTGGTTTGTGCCCGTGCCAGAGTCAACCTGTGCCGGCGGCCGCTCCTGCCCCGCCTCATCGGCATCAATCTCCGCGGCCCCGCTGGCCCAGGGCGAGCGAACACCGAGGCCGGTAGTCAGGGGCTGCACCGGCCAAGGGACAGCCGTCCCTCCGGGTCCCCCTGTCCTTCCCCGGGTGCAGCCAGGGGTGAGCCCTGGCCGTGCCGGAGCTGTCTGGAGCGGCTTTTGCCATGGAAGTGGTTGATTTCCCGACTGTGAGTGGCCTCGCCGTGAAACCGTGTGATCTTCCCCTTTCTTTTCCCCCTGCGTGAGCGAACTAATGCGCACATTTAAGGGGAACGGAAAACCTGAAAACTTCTTCATAATGTGACATGTCTGAAATGTGCATTTAACCCCCCTCCCCCAGTTTTTGGTTACAGAAACGGTTTGGTTCTCCCCTGGATCGCTTTTATGCAGCCCTGCAGCATTTCAAAGCGAAGCCTCCGCCGGAGGGGAGCAATTCCTTTGCTTCTCATCAAAATGCCGCTATTGATGTCACGGCAAGAGGAGACGGAGAGCATGCAGTCCCGCCGCTGTTCCGTGGGTTCTGAAAATACTTTGAGTGATGCTTTTCAGCTGATTCTCCCAGTTTATCAGGAGGAAAAGTGGGGAGTACCGGACCTGGAAGAAATACTCGGAATTTCGGGCAATGTAAAGGTGGAGGAGGCTGTGCCGGGGTGCCCGGGTGGGCGCAGGGCTCGGTGCGGTGGGGAAGGGTCCCCTGCCAGGCTCCGGCTTTGCCGCGGCCCCAGAAGAAAGGGCCGGCCAAGCATGGCCGGGGCGGCTGCTCCGGCTGCCCGGAGCTGCTCAGTGCAGCCTTTGTTTTAGGGAGTGAAAGGGGCGGTCATGGGACAGCAGTCAGCCGGGCAGGCACGGGGGAGGCCGGGGGAAAACTTTAATTAGGGTAACTTGAAGGCAGGCTTTAAGCAGCAGCCGCAGGAGGGCCGGTTTGATCTCCTTGTGGGATAGACCCTGTGATTAATCGCGGCCCTGTCGAGGGGACGGACACCTGCCTGTCACATGCTTTGATTCCCGGCACAGGCTTTGATCTCGGCCGGCTGCGTGGGAGGGTGTTGGAGCGATCCCTGCGCCCAGGGCGCTTTTATGCCGCCTGCAGGGGGTCCGTGGGCTGGGGAGGGGAGAGGAGGGGGGGCTCGGCCGCCGGCCCGGGGTCAGCCCAGGAGGTGCCGGGGCCAGCCCGAGTTCGTCGGAAGGGGAAAGTTCATCCCCAGTCCGAGGGTCGTGCTGCTGTCCTGGGGGAAGGTGGCCGAGTGAGCAGTGGGGATGCTTGGCCCTGTCAGCGCTGCAGAGCGGAGCGGGGTCTGAGGAGCTCACCTTGTCCCCATCCACCTGGTCCGAGGAGGTCACCTTGTCCCCATCCACCTGGTCTGAGGAGCTCACCTTGTCCCCATCCACCTGGTCCGAGGAGGTCACCTTGTCCCCCCCCCACCTGGTCCGAGGAGGTCACCTTGTCCCCCTCCACCTGCTCCAGCCCAAAGGGCTGTTGGTGGACTGAGGTTGGGGCAGACAATGGGGTACCCTGGGTGGTGTCCCCACCTGCTGTCACCGTCCCTGCTGTCACTGTCCTGCTGAGAGCCTGCACCAGTGGCCCCCTGATCATTTGTCACCAGCCTGGCACAACTGGAGGCACAGAATCATCAAGGCTGGAGATCTCCCGGATCATCCAGTCCAACCATCAATACAGCACCACCATAATCACTCCTAAAACATGTCCCTGAGTGCCACACCCTGACCCCAAGTGCCGCATCTGTAGCACCAGGGGAAGAGCAGGCAGCAGCACTTGACTGTGTCCTCTGTGGGGACAAGGGTCACCCAGCCTCTTCCCAGCAGGATTTCAGACCAAACCCAATGGGAAACAGGTGGGGTTAGGGTCCAGATTGGCCTCTCACAGCACCCCCATGGCCCTGAGGCTGCTCCCCGTGGGTTGGGGTCATTCCCTGTGGGCATTGCCGGCTGCCTCTCCCTGTGATTGGCGTGGGCACCTTCGCCCGGGCCCAGCCCGGGTTATTCTCAGCCCTGACATTTGTGCCAAGCAGGCAGAGCATGTCCCCACTGCTGGCACGGGAGGGGTCCCTGTGCAGCCTGAAAGAGGATCCCAACGTCTCTGCTTTCAGCCTGACCTTGAAACCAGAGCAGGGAGCTGAGCCCCTCTGGCTCACAGCGCTGGTGTGGGGGAAGCAGGGTGGGAAAGCCTGGCACGCCCCAGGCACGGGCCAGCAGCGCTGGCACCGGCGCTGGGTGACAGCGGGGATGGCCCCAGCCGTGCTCAGACCAGCCCAGAACCTGCTCTGCAGGAGCTCCTCTGGGCAACGAGGGCAAGGGTGCCCAAGGGATGGTGGGCAAAGGGGTTCTCATGGCCCTGGCTCCCAGGGCCTGCTGCAGACTCCCTGGATCTCCTGGTGTTCCCGTTACTTTTTCTCCCAGCTTTGCAGAGATGGTTTTCATGATGTCTCAGTGGATGGTTTGGTTCATACCAGCAGTAAATGTTCTGATTTTGGGCAGAAAAGGTCTAATGAAGCTAGAGACAAGCACAGGAAAGCCCTTCTCCATGCTGCATGGATGTAACAAAAACAAATTTCCAAGAGCCCCGGACAGGCGCGGTAAGGCTGTAATGTGGTGTCCTGTTTCCTAATCTCTCCAGTAAGGAAGCAGTGTGTTGAATTTAAAATATCCCTCTGGTAAATGCTAACTATTTAAAGAGTGCTAGGGTCTTAGAAATGCAAAACAAAGATTTGTTGATTAAAAACACATGGTTTGTTCTGGAGGCACGAGTAGCCAGAAAAATCAGTTCTGACAGTATTTTGGCTTTTTCAATCCCACAAGACATGATGGTGATTTATTATAGTGATGTCAGCTGTGGTTGAAAAAAGTTCTCTGTGTTGTCTTAATAAAAGAGCTTTACCTTGAAATCATTAAACTCTCAGCCTGTTTATTTGAAGTGATGACTGTGAATGTGAATGGTCCCCTCTAAATCACCCGCCCTGGGAACATCTGCACAGGCTGGCGGTGACAGCCCGGAGCTGGCCCGGCTAATGGGAGTCCTGTGATGGATCTGATTAGTGGGCTTTGAAACCTGGAGGGGAGATAAGAGCCCCGGGCAGGGAGGGGAGCCCCCATACCACAAAGGAGAGGGAATTGGAAAGACAAACGAGGTCTGTCTGTCTTCTGCTGCCATCCTCTGCAGTGCCCTGTGCCCACTGCACTCCCTGCTGGGACAAGGCCCAGCAGAAACTGTCTAGGAGGGACCTGGGGGGCTGCAAATGCTCTTCACCAGAGGTGTGCCTGGTGTGTCCCCATCATCACAGCCAAGGAGGTCTGGCAGCTTCAGAGCAGGAGCTGGGAGTGCTGGGTCTGGTAACTCGGCCTGATTTCAGCTGTACAGAGCTTTGCTCAGAAACCCTTGAGCCCATCAGACAGTCCCAGAATTGTTTGGGTTGGAAGGGACCTTCAAGTCCATCTCATTTCAACCCTCAGTCCAGGCTGCTGCCAGCCCCATCCTTGGCCTTAGACACTTCCAGGCACGGGACAGTGCACGAGTTCACAAGTTTACAATATAATTCTCCCAAACAGATGTGCAGAGTGCAGTTCATGTGCCAGCTCTGTCCCAAGGAGAAGGGTGCAGCAGGGATGGGCAGGAATTAACAAGGATGGCAGGTGTCTGACACCACTCCCAGGGTGCTGCAGGATCCCTGGCAGCCTGGCCCTGCCACGAGCCCTTTCCCTGGTGTCTGGCAGCAGCTGAGCACTGAGCAATATTTACTTCTTGGGTAAACACTCGTAATCTCCCTAACCAGAGTTTATCACAGAGAAGTGAGTTAAATTCCTCTCGGATAATCCCTGCCTGCTGTGGTTTTCTGAGCAGGAGGTTTTGGGATGCCTTTCGATGGAAATGAGTGGCTCTGGGTCTGGCCTGAGGGAGAGGGGTGCAGGTCCCACGACTCCAGAAACTGCTCAAACTGGGGCTGAGCTGCAGTGTGCCGGCCAAGGACTCCAGCACAGCCACCTCTGAGAGCTGGCACAGACTGGGACATGCTGGGTCCATGGCAGCTAATCCTGGAACGCAATTCCTCACCCAGCCCCTCACCCTGGGGCCTCCTCTCCAGGTGGGAGAGCTGCAGGTGGGACCCCCACACCCAGCAGCCAGACCCACCCTGGGTACCAGTGCCAGAGACCCTCTCTGTCCCACCCTCATCACAACAGAGCCTCACAGCAGGAATTACACTGAAACAACAGAGATCTTGCAAACCCCCCCCATGGGTTGTTTACCCTGAAATCCCCAGTGTCTGGTGGCTGGGATGGAACAGCACAGGCCCAGCCCTGACCCTGGGAATGTTACCAGAGAGAGACGCTTGGCAGGTACTCACATCTCATATATTATCTGCTGCAGCTACAAGAAATATATTTTCCCATCAGCGTGATTATTTTTATTTGACTTCCAAGTCGAGCAGGAAGCCGGCGCGGCTCCCATCCATCAGCACTGCGGCCATTAGAAAATTAACCAAGCTTAATAAACTTCCTGCACAGCTCACTCCTGCAGCTGCACATCTACAGGAAAACAAATCTATTGACTGGCTCTCCATGGAAGCACATGGCTAAATAAGACTTGTTGGAAGTGAGGAATGGCCCAGGATGATCCCAGTGAGGCTGTTACTGGGCTGGAAAACGCTTGTACAGAGCTGCGGTTTCAGAAACCTCCCCGAGATTCTGGGAGATGCTCGGGTGGTCAGGGGGGTGAGGGGTGGGATTTACTAACTGGGTGGTAATTTCTTCACCCTGTGGAAAGGCCAGTCTGCACAATGGGAGAGCTCCCATGGATTTCTCCAGGAGCAGGACCAAACTTGGGGTCTCACACTGGGGACTTGTCCAAGTGAGAGTGTCCCAGGAGCCACGACCTGGCCTGGCTTTGCTGTTTGGGCATCACTTGAAGAGGATTTCACGGAGCTTTGGCAGGGGGGGACCCACTCTGGGCCTGCCTGGCACCGTGCTTTGCCAAAGGGCAGCGATATTTTGGGTGCCTCCAGGGCAGCAGGACTGCACCCGCAGCAGGGAGTGGAGACAGCAGCACTTCCCTCCTCTGCTCTCCTGCACAGCCAACACATCCTGGCTGGGTGAGGCAGCATCTCTGCAGGCTGGGGAGAAGGCAGGGAGTCTCTCCACAGTTGGGAATTGCATGGAAAGAGTACTTTCCATGTGCTCTTCACACTGCAGCCTCCCCTGTAATGAAGGGAGATGGGCAAGTTCTAACCACACCAGCTGTCATAAATATTCAGCTCTGAGGTTTCACTCAGTCATTAGATCCACCTGGAGACACTCACAGTGCTGCAGACGTGGCTACAGGAGTTTCATGCAATGTGTGACTTCCAAATCAGTCTCTTTCCAGCAGGCAGAATGAACTGGCTGCTCATGTCTGTGTGCCTCAAAGAGGAGATGCAATAAAAAAGGGAATTCAGCCAGGTACGAGGCCTCATCTCCTTCCCTTGGAGTGCCTGGATGCCTCTTCATCTCCTCTTCAAACACCCATCAGGAAGTTTCCACCAGGGGTCCAAATCCCTGTGTCCAAGGTAGGGAATGGGAAGGGTTTGTGTTTCCTTTCCCTCAATTTCCCTCAATGCTGCCTCTGCACAGAGCCAGGGGATGGAACCATGGGTGCTCACAGCTCCTGGGGACAGCAACCTCAGACAGGGAAGAAAGTCCAGCAGAGCCCTTGGAAAGTTTTGGGGTTGTGGGTGGGGGTGAGTCTGGCAGAGGCAGAGTGTTCCCTGAGTGCCCCAGGGCCCCAGCAGGGGTGGGGAACCACAGCAGAGAGAAAAGAGAAAATACCAGCAAAAACCCAAAAATGCCACCAAAAGGCCAGCAAGGAACAGAAAGGCTGGGGGTGACACGCCCCACCAGGCTCAGGGTGAGGAGAGGCTTTCCCTGGGAGGGTTTCATGGCTGGATCCAGTGGGACAGCGCCGAGTCCCACGGCCCCAGTGGGAGCTGCAGCCTCCCGAGCACCTGCACCAGCACATCCCACACTGCCACAGCCACAGCGAGGAGCTGGGGAGAGGGGGGGCCCAAAGCCCCCAGACCTCAGGCTGGGGGTCCGGGGGGTGGGGTAAGGGGGGGTCGCTCCCTTCCTCGCGTGTCTACAGGCAAATTAAAAATTAAATAAATAAATGTGCTAGTTTACAAATAGAACTGTTACTTGTTACTCACAGTATTAACAGTCTCCTTTTATTTTTTTCCCCCCTTTTTTTTCAAGGCTGTGAAAGACGTTTGTTTCAGTTGCCAACATCTCTACAGAACTAATGTGGGTGGATTGTGACAGATATAATTTCTCCATCCTACAGTTTCATCAACTTGAGTTCTGTTAAACTATACCCGCTGGGCTTAGCTCCTTTTAAAGTTTCCGCTTTGACAGGTAGATTTATTAGTCTTGAAATTTGTACAAATCAGATGTCACTCGTGGCAACTTGTCAAAATGTCAGTCTGGTGAGGGAGGCATGAAAGGATTTTCTGGAGAGAGACGGGAGGCAGGCTTGAAAGAGCTTGAGCAAGGCAGAAGAAAGGAGCTGGGAGGGATTGCAGCCTGCTTGATCCTGGGGGTTTTACTTTATTAAATATCTAGCGCCATACAGTGGGAGATGCTGCTGGATCCTGCCCGCCAAGACATCAAGGCTGTCAACATCCGCTGACGGCTCCGGCGCTCCCGGCTGCCTTCGCAGCTTGTTATGGATATTTGGGGCAGGGGTGAGGCGTGGGGAGGGGGGGAAGGCTCGGCTTGGTTTTAATGCTGCAGCGTTTGAAATGCTCCATTATCACCCTAACGAGGCGGTGTGCCAGGGGATGGGGACCTGCCACCAGCATCCCCTTCCTGCCCCCTCTGCAGCCCTGACAGCCTTCAGAGAGCCTCCAGTGGCTGGAAGAAGCCCAGGGGGAGCACCCCTGGGTGTAAAAACACTTTATCCAGGTGTTTTTCCTCGTGGCATTGGCAGTTTGGCTGCATGAACCGCTGCTCCGGCCTGGGCCCTTCTGGGCTGCCCGTATAATTGTGTGGGACGTGGATGGGATCAGCTGCTGCCCAGGCCCCGGTGCTGCCCAGAGTGAGGGGCTGGGTGTGCAAACCCAGGTGGGACTGAGCTGCTGAAGCCCTGGAACGCCCCCAGTGCTGGGCTCAGACACACAGAGCACACTGGGGCCGGACACACGGACACGCAGTGCCCCACCAGCCCTGGGAAGCTACAGGCAGCAGAAGCGACCTCCCACCCTCGGGCTCTTGGGCAGCAGCTCCTGAAAGGCCTCGTGCTGGAAGTGGCCAAGGAAGAGCGGCCATCTCCTTCACCACTCCGACCCAATAATTTTAACTGAAGTTTTTTCATGGAATAAATTTAGAGTTGTTGAAATGAAAACTTAAAAGAAGTTATTTTTTAAAAAAGCCCCACAATTTAAAAAACATTATTTTGATTACCAGTTCCAAGAAGATCAGGAAAATCTCCACCGAAACCAACATTTTTTCATGAATATTTACACTTTGTTTGAAAAATCTGTTTTGGCTGAAAAGACGTTTGTTGATGTTTGCTTGGCAGGCGGCGGCGCTCCCCAGTGACGCGGGGACCTGGTGTGGGGACCTGGCACGGGGCCCTGCTGTGGGGCAGGGTCGTGGCCCCAGCTCTGGGAACAGAGCCTGCTGTGGTTCCTGATGGGCCTCTCCAAACTCCAGAGCCACAAAAAGGGGTGGAAAAGGCCCTGTCCTGTCACCCTCTCTCCTCTGGAGATGCTGGGGTTGATCTCAGCCCAGAAGGTTCCCAGCAGAATCAGCCCCTCCTGCGGGCTCCCAGGGCCTGGGCAGAGCTGGACATTCCTGCCCATCCCAGGGTTTTCCCGGCACCTCTGCCGTGTGTCCTATGGATCTCTCACTATGGCTCTGGTTGAGGAGCCTTTTGGCACTGCCCCAGGTGCTGCCCCAGCCCGGGGCACGACTGGGGAAGGCTTTGCTCACGACCTTTAAGCTCCTTTCCCTTCCTGAGCTGGGCAGATCCCATGCAGCTGGGCCTTCCTCCCCCAGAGCCAGAGCCCATCCCGGTGCTCCGTTCCCTGCCAGCCTTTGCCTGATGGAGCTGTGACACCAACGCCAGGCTCAGGCTGCTCTCTGTGCACTGCTCCCGAGCGGTGCAGGCCCCAGAGCGGGGTGGGATCCCTGCCAGCCCCCCCTGCCATCGCCATCCTTACGCTCCGGGCTTGGGGAGCGTTTGCTCGGGCCAGGGGAGCAGAGGGGACGTTGGTTCCTGTCCCCTCAGCACGGTGCCAGCGAGTCCTTGTCCCCTTAGCCGTCCTCCCTCAGGGTACCAGGGGCTGCCCCTCACCGTGGGCTGGGGCTGTGAGTCTGGGGCTGTTTCCAGCAGGATTCCTGCAGCAGGGATGAGAACGCACCTTACGAAGCTTTTCTTAATTAATCGCTAAATAAATTCCCTCTTCGAGTGGCTGCGAGCAATCCTTGCATGAAAAGAGCAGAAGGGGAAAACCCACTTCACACGGCAGGATTTTCTTTCAAATAAGTCACTTTGTGTCACATCCAGCCTTGATTTCCTTTCATGTGGCAAAGGAGCAGTGGAAGCTTGGTTCCCACATTCCGTGTCCTCCCGGCAGGGATGTCCTGCCCCTCTCTGGCCAGGGCAGGACGGTCCCGGGCAGCAAACACCTCCTGGGCTGGGCAGGAGGGGGCAGAGGGCCTGTCCATCCATCTGACTGCGTTTTTCCATGTGCCCTGAGTGTCTGCAGAGCAATTTTGGTGCAGGGAAAGGGAGAGGAGAGGCAAAAAAAGCGCCTGGCATGAGTTCAGAAATCTCTCCAGCTCACACATCTGGTTCTTATATTTCAAAGTTAATTAGTCATATTGAGGCTGTCTGAAGATAAATTTATCATCCAGAAAAAACACAAACAGTTTGAAAAATGAAAGGAAGTGAGGTGACATGGCTTGACGTTTAAATAAATCATTTTAACATGATTAAAAAACTTGTCCTCCCTGACACCCGGCGCCGGATACTTTGTAAAGACTTTTTGACAAAGACAAGCCCCTGTTTGGTACACAAAGCCCCTGCCATTCAATCACACACGCTAATCTTTGGCCAATTACTTCTCCCAGTGACTACTGGGGCTGTGGTGAGGAGTGTGGGGCTGGGGCAGCCACACAGTGGGGTCGAGGATGGCCAGAGGGGCTGGAGGGCTCCAGCTCAACAGGGTGCAGGGTCTGATGGGAATGGAAACAGAAAACAGACTCGTGCTGGCAAAACCCAGGACTCCACGAGCACCCCAGTGAGCCCCCCAGGCTGGGGTGCCCCTGGAGATGGGGCCTGACCCCCAGAGGAGGCAGGGACACCCCAGGGCTTCACCTCCTCATGTCCATCCACCTCAGGGCGCAGGCAGGGCTGGTCTAACACCACCCAAGAGTTCTTTCCCATCAGCAATTTTGCCTTCCCAGCTTTGCTAATGGGATAATGAGGTGCTGGTTCTGCTGCTGGAGTCTTGTCATCCCTGCAATTCTCACCCGGGCGCGTTGGTGCCACTGTGCGTCCCCGCTAATTCCACCCAAAAGTCTTATTAAATCAGAGGCTTTAGTTTTACATCCATGTTATCAAATTTCCTCCTCGCTGGCTGACTGATGGAAGGCTTGTGATTAAATGAAATGCTCTCCCTGCACGTCAGCTGGAGAACAGCCCTGTGTGGCTGCTTGACAATGTGTCTATAGGCTGAGCATCAATCAATATCAGGGGAAATCAGCATCTAGGATGACCCAGAGGAAGAGCTCAGCTGCAGTTCCTTCCTATTCACCTGCTCTGTTGGATGCTTTCAAGGGATATTGAAGTTTTACTGATCCTGGCTGAATTTCTGATATTTTTTATTGCCCAAGTCCGGCCCCATCCCTCGGAAGTCACTCAGGATTTTTTCTGTTGACCTGACTCAGCCCATGGCCTTGCTGCCGTCGCTACTGGGGACCTTGCAAAAATCCTGGAGTTTCTTGGTGCCTTAAAAACCTGCAAAATGGGGACCTTAGTGTGTCCCCCCCACTTCTCACTGGAGCAGCAGCAGCCAGACAGGGAGACAGCAGAACTCCGAAAGCCTTCGCCTGTTGGGAGACAGGGAGGTTCAAGAAGGTGGGAAGATTCACATCTTGTAACAAGAAAAGAGCTCTCCTGGGCATGAAGGAAGCAAAGTGACATAAAAAGCATGGAATGAAAAGAAATAAATAAAAAAGTGACGCCTAATGGATAAAATGAATATTCAAGTTGTTTCCAGGGAAGAGTCTCTGACTTTGGTGCTGGTTACAGTTACAAGGTTTGTGCGTTTTCTTGCTGTCAAAGCCTTCACCGTAATTGTCCAAAAGTTCCTTGATTATTTCTAACAAAACTGTCAGCTGCCTTTGAAGTATCAGAACAGTCTCATCACATCTTATTAAATAGTAAACATCATTTGCAAGCGCGCAGGAGATTTCGACGGCGTGTCAGGTGCCTCGGCGAAGTGGGTCGGGGAGGTTTGCAGGCAGACACGGCTCCTGTGCCCGCCGGGGCTGCCAGCACGGCCCCGTCCCGAGCCTGGCACGGGCATAGCACCCCCAGCACGGGGACAGGGCCTGGCAGTTCGGCTTGGCCCTGACTCGGAGCAGGGAGCACAGGGAGAGCTCCTGCTGCCAGTCTGGGATGTCACACACCCCGGGGACAGGGGGTCACAGAATCACAGAATAATGAGGTTGGAAGAGACCTCTAAGATCATCCAGTCCAACCTGTGCCCTGACACCTCAACTAGACTATAGCACCAAGTGCCACGTCCAGTCTTTTTTTAAACACATCCAGAGATGGTGATTCCACCACCTCCCTGGGAAGACAATTCCAGAACTTTATTATTCTTACGGTGAAAAATTTTATCCTAATATCCAGCCTGACATAGCTTGGGTCCTGAGGGGGTTACTGTCACACACTCTGGGGACAGCAGGTCCAGGGGGTTACTGTCACATACCCCGGGGGTTACTGTCACACTCCAGGGACAGCGGGTCCTGGGGACACAGCTCGGCCCTCCCCTGGGGCATTACTCTGGAAACCCTCCCAGCCAGCACTTGGGAATGTGTTGGGAAGGAATGGCTCGATCTGAAAAGAAAAGGATGTTATGGATCCAGCCTGAGCTTTCATGCGATTCTTTGATTCTTCGAGCCAGATTCAGAGAAACTCATTTCATGTGTTGAAGTGTCTTCTGAGAGCTGAAGCTTTCATAGGAGAGTAATTGTGCAATTAGCTATGAATGAGTAAAAATTCATTCTAATTACTTCCAGGTGTGACACATTCTGTGCTCAGGCGCCAGGAGGGGCCTGGCAGTGCCCGTCGTGTGTGCCTCTGCAGGGTGGGAACACACTCAGCTCCCAGCCTGCTGCCCACGGCCGCTGTGACTGCAGAGGGAGTGGGGACAGACCCCACGGGAAGGCTTGGATGGGGAGACAGGAGTGGGGGTCTCTTTCCAGACCTGAGGGACAACAACAAACTGGTGGGGCCCCAGTAACAGCCAGTGCCTTTGACCAGCAGCAAAGGCCATGGTTCATAGTTCCCAGCACAAGGAACTCCCTCCGTGCCACTGCTGTGACGGGGAGCAAACTTTGTACAGCAGGCACGAGGGTCAGACCCCTGCTCGCTGCCATCACCCCAAAACAGAGGGGGTTCAGTGCCCCTCCAACTCCAAAATGAGCTTCATTGTGCTGTGAGGACCTGGAGTCCTCCACACCCCAGAAAGCCACAGCTAAAACCCTTCCCTGCAGGAGAGGGAAATCCAGGTAGATCCTATTGTGCCTGGTACATCATTAAAACCACTGGAAATCACACAATAAAGCCTGCAAGATTTCTAGCTTTAATTCCAGATCAAAGAGGCTTTGGGAAGGAGCATCCCAGGTTTGAATGCTTATCTCAGCCAGACCCCTCGAGCTTTTGAAGTTACCCCATCAGTCACTAATCAAAGATCTCCTTTTAGATGGGGAAATCAAATCCCTTTCAGCAGGACCCGTGGTTATCAGTTTCTAAACATCACTTGTCTTTTGAATGACCTTCTTTTTGTGAACTGACCCTGTGAGGAAAACCCTGCAAGAACCGGCCCTGGAGTTTGCAGAGCATTGGCACACACATCCTGGGCTTTCAGGATGTTCAAATCAGCAAAGAATGTGTGTGTGGAAGCAGTAAAACCCTTCAGAGGTAAATAAATACCTGCTGTAGTCCCTGGTTAACACATCGCAATTGCCTTCAACTGCAAGTACTAACAAAAGCCCAGCATTCCCAATCCAAGGAGGAATTCACACAACTATTACTCTCTGCTTTTCCTCAGCCTATACAAACAAGCTGAGAAAACAATACAGGATCAAGTTTCTAAGCACAAAGCATTTTGGCTGAAGAGCCCCTCTGGTAGTGGGGATAAAAGGCCCTCTCTCCACACTGCTGGAAGTGATGTGTCTGTGGCATCCTGTGGCATGGTTTAGGACTAACTCTCCACAAACTGGGCTGATGAGGAAACTGTGCCTGCACAAGGAGACCTCCTCTGCCACTTCTGGCACCAGGAAAGGCTTCAGGACTCAGGGGTGCAGCAGCAGGGAAGGGACACTCTGGGAGCTGCCCCTCCCAGCCAGCCTGGACCTTCTCCCATGGGTTAGAACTGGGTGACAAAGGCCAGACTGCACTAAAGAACTCCCCAAATCTTCCTTGTTACCCTTTTGCCATCCAGACCTTCAGGGAAGTTGGCTTCTGTCCAGATCCCTCTAGGATTTAGTGGCACAAGTGTGCCGCAGAGCTGCTCTGTCCCGTGCCTGCTCCCAGGAATATTCTCTGGCCTTGGTGATGTGATCCCCTCATGCCTGTGTGATGCCTCTCTGTGACTGTGCTGTGCAGGGATCAGATGACGTGTTTCTCCTTTCAGCCAGCTCCTTGATGGGAATTTACACCTTGGGACCTGCTGGGGATGGTGTGTGGAGCCCAGGCCGGTTGGCATTCCAAGCCTGCTGGCACAGCAGAGCTGTGTCCCCTGCTGCGGGGCTGGGCCTGCTCTCTGCCCCTGGGATTCATGAGCCACTATTTCAGTCCTGCTCTCCATTTTTGGCAGCTGTCTCATGGCTCCGTGTCGTTCCCTGTAACTGGATTCTCCACGTCCCCTGGCTTGGTGGTTCCAGTTAAACCCCTGGGCTGGCACAGTGGGGTCTGGGCAAGGATCCTGCAAGGAGCAAGGATCCTGCAAGGACCAAAGATCCTGCAAGGAGCAAGGATCACAGAATCACAGAATAATGAGGTTGGAAGAGACCTCTAAGATCATCAAGTCCAACCTGTGCCCTAACACCTCAACTAGACTATAGCACCAAGTGCCACGTCCAGTCTTTTTTTAAACACATCCAGAGATGGTGATTCCATCACCTCCCTGGGAAGACAATTCCAGAACTTTATTATTCTTTATTATTCTTTATTATTCTATCCTGCAAGGACTGGCTGCAGGCAGCACACAGGGGCTGGGACTCAGGCACAGGGACCGTCTGCTTGCCAGGGAGTGTCTGAGCAGGGACATGTGGGATTGGAAGCAGACAGGAGCACGGGGCACCCCCAGCATCCCAGACATGTTCCTCTTCTTCCCAAAGCCAGGAGGGTCTCTGTGGGACACTTGGCGCCCCACACACTCAGAGAGGCAAGGGAGGAATAAAACCCCAACCCCACAATGTATTTGAGCTCTCCTGGTGTTTAAAGGAGCCCTTGCAGGAGCTGCTGAGGGCAGAGATAATCCCTTCCCAGGAGCGAGTGTCCTCATGATCCTGTCCCTGCTGCTGGGGGACACTGGTGCCCCACACCTCTGCCACCCCAAGGTGACATTTCACTGCAGGATGGTGAAGTCCTACCTCCTTTGCAGAAACACAAATGGAGCTGCAGGCAGAACAAAGCCTCAGTGGATGGCGAGGGCTGGGGATCACCAGCACCTCACCGGCGCGGCTTTTATTGGGTTATACCTGATTTCTTGCACATTTGCTTGGGCAACTCCGAATAATTAAAACTGAACTCCCTTATAAAAGCCAAACAAATGGTGTCACTGTCCCAGGCAGCCCCAGCCCCAGGGCAAGGCTTCCTGGCTGGGGTGAAGCACTCGGGTGCTGCCGAACTCAACTCCCAAGGCTCTTTTGAAAGCTGCGAGTCTGAGCGCAGCAGACGGGAAGGTGCTGAGAGCTGAACCACCGTTGCCAAAAACCCGAGGATTTTTTTAATAAGGGCTCAAACAAACCAATAAAAAGCCCCCATCAGCAGGGCAAATTTCATTCCAGCTGGGAGCTGGATTCCTGTTAAAAGAAAGTGCCAGCAGGCCCTTTAGCTCCAATGGCACTAGCAGACACAGCTGTAATTATGAGCTCTCGATTGCTGTGTGAGAGCTGTTATGAATTTCGGTGGGCAGAGGGGCACAGAGGAACAGTAAATCACCCCAACAAAAGGGACGGGCAGCGGGGAGCAGGCTCCGGCCTTTACCAAGCGCCGTTGTAAAGAACTGAAATTATGAACATGTGCCACAGTTAAAGCAGGATTTGCAAACTGGGAGCTAATTGTCCCCCAGGAGCCCACCAGGCCGTGCTCACTGCTCCTTTGTCCCGGGGAATCCCAGTGCCCCAGTTCAGCTGTGGGACTGGGCAGCCCAGAGCTGTGGCTGCAGAGCCAGTGGGGAAAGCAATGGCCCAGCTCTGGACACTGGAGCCTCCTTGGGTAGGCACGGGGAGTGTGAGCAGGGCTGTCCATCACAGAGACCAGCCAAAGACCTGTCTCCTTCTGGGGAAGAGAGAGAGGTGCACAAAACCCCAGATGTTTGTGAGAGCAAGGACCTAGCAACCCAAAATAATCTTTTTGTCCCAGATTTCCTCCCTGAGACAGGCTCATTGCTGGGACACCCTGAGCTGGTCTCCACAAGTGGCTCCTGCCTTTAGCTCTGCAGCTGGGGCAGGGAGATCTGGAACCTTGAGCACAGACAGGGGCACTGGCATGGGGCTGGGCCCCAGCTGGAGCCAGCACGGGCTCAGGGACTGCCGGGGACAGCAGGACCCCCTCCCCAGCTGTGGGATAGAGATCCAGACCTTTGCCCCACCCCACATGGCCTCTCTTGCCTCCTGAGGGCAAACTCAAAGCAGAGCTGCCATTAGCCATTATTCAGTCACCACTGTCACCACGCCTCCCAGCACTAACTCGGGAGTAATCTGTTGCTGATTTGTCGTGGATTTGTATCGGAAAGGATTTTCCCAGAACCCCCGGCTTTCCACAGGCTCCTTTATTAGTTCTGGATGCAGCTCTGGTGGGAGGGTGAGCCAGGAGTGCCAGGACCATGGCTGAACCCTGCAGCTTCACCTGAGGAGCTGAAACCCACCCTCAGCTGGAACTCCTGTGGGAAATGTGGGCTCCCAGGGTGGGTTCTTGCCAGGAGAAGCAGCTCTCCTGAGACAAACCAGTGTTTGCTGCTCAGCTGGACACCAAACACAGCTCTGAGCTGGAAACTTCTGGGCAAACTTAGCAAAGAATGAGTTTATTTGGTGAGTCCATCCACGTGCTGTTGGAGATGCCCTTTTCTCCCAGGAAGGCCCTTATCCTGCTGCTCTGCACTGAATTCCAGGGCAGCCACTGCTTCCCACCTTGCTTCCCTCTACCCCATTCCTTTCTTCCTTCTCCAGAGCACCCATGGCAGCACCCCCATTCCCAGGCAGGATTTGGAGCCGTGTCACCCATTCCAGCCTGTGCAGGGACGGGAAGGAGCAGGGAGCAGCACTGAGCACTCAGCCCCGGGCTCTCCCCTCCCTGCTTCCCCTTCCTGCTCCCTCCATCCCACTCCCCAGGGATTAGTCTCTGTTTAGCCAACCTCTTCCTCACCCATGGTCCCCAGCCAGGACCATCCTGCCCCGGAGCTGGAGCAAACACCAGCCCTGCCCAATGACAGCGGGAGAATTCTGGGGTTTGCCAAGGCAGTGCCCTCCCCCTCCCCATGATGGATTTTCCTACTGGCAGAGATTTGTCTGCAGAGCACAACTTCTGTGCACCTTGAGAAAGTCAGCTCTGCCCAGACAGCTGCAGGATTAATGTCCTGAAGTGGGGAGTGAGGAGGGAGAGCGTGTGAGTGAGGAAGAAAGTCTGCTCCAAACCACATCAGTAAAATGAGAAAGCCAAAGATTGCGCCATAAATAAGGACCAGTTGACACTTCTTAAATTCATAGCTTTAGCACACAGCAAAGTGTCTCCTTTTTATCAGGAATTTGTTGACAAGGGTTGCAAAAAGATCTACAAATAATACTGAGTGGGGCTATGAAAATGTATTTGTGGAACATTTCAGTATCAGGGATCACCATTATATCGGAAGAATTCATCTTCCTGGAACATTTTATTAGTATCTAGATTTTATAGCTGCTCCCTTTTAATTTTTTTAAAATTTATTATTTTTTTCATTCCTCCAGCAAATATAGCATTGGCTGAGAAGAGGGGGGACCAGCATCCCACACCTCTCCATGCTGCCTCCATGATTTATTCCCTGCAATTCCAGTGCAGCAGCGGCCATTAGGGGTTCAGCTTTCCAAGTTCTCTTCTTGGGGCTGCTTTTCCCCGTGGGTTTGCTGGGTGACCTTGGGCCCAGCATCCCCTCAGTCCTCCTTAGGCCATCAGAGCCAGGTTGGGCACCAGGGATCACTCCCAAAACCCCTCTTGGGGACAGGCACAGCCACCTCAAGGCTGCATAATTAGAGACGAGCATCCCACTCCCAGGGGCTGGAAAGGCACCTGCCCCCCAAGCCCTGCATCCCTTTCCCGGGTGCCAAGGCCCAGCTGGGCTCCCCTGGCTCCCTTTCTGGCCACCCCTGCCTCTCCCCCCTCACTCCCCTCCTCGGCCGTGGCGCAGCTCCCGCCTGCCCGGCAGAAGGGCCCATAAATCCGCAGCGGTGGCGTTACAGACAGTCATAAATAAGGCCCCGCGCGGCGGTGCCGGCACTTTCCATTAGGGCTGTCTGGATCGGGCTGCTGATACCCCCAGTCTGCGCGGGCCCGGCCGTAAAATTTATCAGTGCGCTTTCCTCAGCCCATAAATCACCCCAACTGGGAGCCACATGGCAGATAAGGCCTTAAAAACACACGGGGGTGAGCAGGCAGCTCCTCTGGGGTGGGCTGCAGGGAGAAGGGCGCCTCTGCGGTCGGCTGGCACCTCTGGGTGTGCAGACCCCGCTCCTGCCCCCCCCGAACATGCCCTGCCCTTGGCGGGGTCTGTGCCGGCCCGGCAGCAGGAGGAAAAGGAATTCTGTGGATTTCCAAACCAACACCAGCAGCTCAGAAGCGGGAATTATGCCCCCTGAGGAATAAAAGCTGGACTACACCTCCCCAGGGATGTCACTCCTGCCCCAAACCTCTGATAGAATCAGCCACATTGACGGGGAAACTGAGGCAGAGCCACACTGGGCACCTGGGGCCCAGACACAGCTCAGGAGCACCAGCTTTGCTCTCTAAGGGACCAGTTTCCCCAGTGTGCCACCCAGACAGAGGCAGGTGCACTGGGCACCATCCACCTCCAGCTCCTGTTCTGCTTTCACCTCATTTCCATCACAACCCATGAAAAACATCACCTCTGTCTCCTGCTGGGGGCTGTGAGTGGCAGCCCAGGGCACCAAGAACGGGTTAACCCTGAGCCAACAGAGCCATGTGGCTGTGGAGCAAAGAGCAGTTCCAGGAATTCTGCACCACCTAGATCCAGGCCCGTCTGGGAGAATGTGCCACAGTGAACTCTTGGGAGCACATTAAATTAAGTGTCCTCAATTCGCCTAACTATGCATTTAATTTGGCAGTAATAGGACGCTCTCTGTGTAATGGCAGAGTTGCTGTGCAATGGAAGAGGAGCTGCATATTAATATTTTGATTATTAAGGACATGTGTATTGGAGGCTTGATAACTATGTAATATATTATTGCTTAATTGCTCAGACTCTTAAGTATGTTTTCATAATTAGCTGCTATTTAGTTAACGTAAATATTCAGCTTATTAAATATAGAAATGCATTTCTGCTGGAGCAGTTATTTGCATGAGAAGAAACCACACGGGCTGGCGCCTGCCCTGGGAGGGGTGGAAGGGCAGGGACCCTCCCTGGGGACTCTCTGGTGGCCCTGAGGCCACTGAAACTGTGAGCACAAAAAGGCTTTTCTGCCACAGAGCTCATCCCAGGCACTCCAAACTTCCCACTCATTGCTGGAAGTGATGGGAGCCCGAGACCAAGCCATGGCTTTGTCTGGTTCCTCTCAAGCAGAGCTAATCCCCTCACCTGGGCCAGGCAGCTGATGTGCTTCTTCCTCCCTTAATTTGCTCATAAATCTGCCCAGCCAGGAGGCTCCTGAATGAGGCTTTTGCTCTTCTTTGTGCTTGGAGCACCCATAAAAACCAGATGGAAATGGGAGGCAGAAATGCACATTTTACACCATGCCTGAGCTGGGCCCGCAGCTTGGGAGGGTTTGGGTTCTTCTGTGAGAGGCACCTGGTCCCCCCAGCACCTCCTGATCCCCCCAGCACCCCCTGATCCCCCCAGCACCTCCTGATCACCCCCAGCATCTCCTGATCCTGCCAGCATCTCCTGAACCCCCCAGCATCTCCCACTGCCCGGTCTGGGAGCATTTTGGGCACTTTGGGACAGCTACCTCTGGGTGAGCTGGCAGTGGTGGCCCTGCCTGGGACACAGGGGTGCCCGTGGTGGCAGCCCTGTCCCTGGGCAGCACCTCAGTGTGTGCCCTGCGTTTGGGCAGCAAGGGCTCCAAATGCCCTCTGTGCTGGAGCACCTGGAGCAGGAGAAGCTGATGCCTGAGGAAACCTGGAGTCAGGGCAGGCTCTGGAAATGCCTGGTGTGCAGCCGAGCCCCGGGCACGCTGTTTTGGGGTGTTCCTGCTTGCTGTGGTGCAGAGGAGAAGCAGCTTGGGTAAAACCTGATCACCACTGAGTGCCACCCTCAGGGATGGGGACTCCAAACCATCCCCAGCAGCCCCTGCCAACACCCGGCCACCCTTTCTAGGGAGAAATTCCTCCTGATGAAGGAATATGAAGCAGTCCAAAGGGTTTTGGGCTTGTTTTTCACAGGTTTTGTGCAGATTTCTTGCTTTGGCTCCTAAATGCAACACTTGGTTCTGTTTATTGTCCCATTGCCCAGCAGGGAGGAAGGTGAACGAGCGAATAACTTCACAGCCGCCAACGTGTTTATTTGAATTTTTTTTAAAAGAGCTTCAGCAAACACAGGATGAACAGGGAAAGAAAAAGCCCCCGGTGCCAGCATGGATAATTCCTCCAGGAGCAAGCCTCGGAGGAACACAAAAGCATACAGGCTTCCAAAGTGTAACCAATATTTGCACATCGCAGTGAGCGATTCCCCGCTCTGCGCCGCAGAACAATGGGCACGACGGCGCCGTGCATGAATGCAGAGCGGGCCTGCCTGCTCCGGGGCTCCTGCCTGCTGCCGGGGCTCTGTGCCACACAAACAAGGAGAGGAGGAGGCTTTATCTACCTGGAGAACTGCTCTCCGAACAGCGGGTTACAAATGCGCTCAGAAAATGCTGACCCAGGGCTGCTCCTGCACCTCCTGCGCCGGATTGGCACATGATTTGCAGCACTGCGGGAGTTCTATAGCTGACCTCATTAGCAGTGCATTTCCTGGCTTGTTAGCATCATATTTGTATAATTTACGGCACCTTCGTTTTTATGGAATGTGTTCCTTGTAGAGTGTAATGGCAGCAATATATTTAACCTCTCCTATTTAGGAATGCTGTTGCTGAAGGCAGCCTGGAGATATAAAAGGGATTTTTTTTTCATCCCTTCTTTCTCTCCTGCATGTGTATTTTTTTTCCACCCGGTTGCTACATACCCAAATATCCATGTGACTGCAAAGTGTTCATAAAAGGCAACGTGAAGCCGCGCTCAGGAAACCGCAGCTTTTCAGGAGCATTCCCAAGGTCAAGCCCCTAAATCAGCGCAGTGTCATCTTTCCAAAGCCATTACTCAGCTGCTGGAAGAGGAATGAGAATTGCACTAGCAGAAAGAGAGGACAGCTCTGCAGCACGTGGAGGAGGGACGGGTCCAGGGTCACTCCTGGCTTGGCTCTGGGGGACAAGGTGTCCTGGTTTCCTGCTGGGGATGCTCCCTCCTTGCTCCGGGAGTGCGGTGTGATGGGAACCTCTGCACCCAGCTGGTGTGGTGTCAGAACCTCCAGGTGAGCAGTGCCTGTGCTGGGCAGGGGCTCCTCACCTGGCGAGGTTTGGGAGCTGGGCTGGGACCACTAGTCTTCTCCTGCGGCCTGGCAGCAGCTGTCCCTGGGACAGGAGTGTCACCAGCTGGACACAGAGGATCAGCCTGTGCCTCCCAACACCCCCGAGCCTGGCAGGACCATCCTGGTTTGCCACAGCTGGCACCATTTTTAGCACAGAGCCTTTGGGAACAGGGTCTTATTTCTGTTCCAGGCATCACTGTTGTTTTTTGTGCTCTGGCAAATTAGAGCATCGATTTTTGGGATTGCAAGGAGAGGAGAAGGTGACCTGCAGAAACCCCCTGAGGGGCACTGGGTTAAACAGGACCTTGCCCAGCTCCATTCCCGAGCAACAGCCCTGGAAATTGGGAACGCTGGGCCTGTGCTGCTCTCCAGCTGCAGGTACAGGGGTTGTTGCTGCTGGCTTCACATCTAGAGGTGTTCCCTGAGGGTGTCCAAGCAGCTGCAGTTTGGAGCAGGGCTCTGGGCTGGGGGTGCTCTGGGGATGCCAGGAACCCTTGATATTGCTGGGAGAGCCACAGGAGTGCGGCCCCGAGCGGCCGGAACGCCCTCTGGGGCAGCAGGCAATGCCAGCTTCCCTCAGCTCGCCCATCACAGCACCATGCTGGCAGCACTTGAAAGGAAATGCCTCTGACTAACCCTGCGCTGGGTTAAACCCAGCTTAGCACTCCGGGCTGGCACTGCCTGCGTGTCCCAGCCTCAGCAAACAGGGAGAAAGAGGCTTTCCCCAGGGGTGCTCCAGGGTGGAGCCTCTGGGGGATGGAGCTGGGGTACATCCCCTGTTCCTCCTGTGGAGGGTGATTTGTCCTCCCAAATCACCCGAGCTTCAGGGGACAACAGGCTAAGCCCATTTCTGCCATTCCTCTGCTAGGCTTGGATCATTTCTGGAGACTCTGGGAAGAGGTTTGAGGAGCATATGGACTCAGCAGGCAGAACATGCCATCACCTGCCCTGCTGTGTCTCCTACAGCCGGCACCTCTGCATGGGGGAAGTGGGCTGAGAGCACACAAACTCGTGTCACGGGCACGAGGGAACCATGGCGCTGTGGAGGAATTCAGAGCAGTTCAGCAGAGCTAGAAGTCCCCAGAGTCACTCTCTCCTCCCTGCTCCGTGTTTTTTATGAATTCCTCTGCAGCCCTTGGGGCTGTATTTCCAAATAAGCGTCATTCCAATATCATGGGATAATTGCTGACCAGATGGGCTTGGGGACTGCTCCCCTGATCTGCCCAAGCCTCGTCGCTGCAGTCCTCAACTCCAGCTCCAGCTCTCCATGCTGAGCTGCTGGTCTGAAGAGGATGAAGTGAGAATGAAGCAGCTTTTCCTCAGGAGACAGAGCCCTCCAGGCCCGGGAAAGGCGTTCGTTCCTCTGCTTCAAGAGCCATTTACAAGGTTAAGAAGGGCCTGCAGCTCTCGCTGCGGCCGAGCGCGTCCTCCATCTGCTCCTGCGGAGCCTGCCAGGAGCTGCTCCTTCCTTTTTCCTTCCCCCAAGGCACAGACTTGCTCCCAACACAGCCAGGTCTCCGTTAGGGGCTGACACAATGGCTCTGGGTCAGCTCGGGCATGCCGTGGGCCTGCTGTGTCACACGCTGCTGTGTCACACGCTGCTGTGGCACACACTGCTGTGTTACACCCTGCTGTGTCACACGCTGCTGTGTCACACACTGCTGTGTCACACCCTGCTGTGTCACACACTGCTGTGTCACACACTGCTGTGTCACACCCTGCTCTGTCACACCCTGCTGTGTCACACACTGCTGTGTCACACGCTGCTGTGTCACACACTGCTGTGTCACACACTGCTGTGTCACACCCTGCTCTGTCACACCCTGCTGTGTCACACACTGCTGTGGCACACACTGCTCTGTCACACACTGCCGTGTCACACACTGCTCTGTCACACGCTGCTGTGTCACACCCTGCTGTGTCACACCCTGCTGTGTCACACACTGCTGTGTCACACACTGCTGTGTCACACACTGCTATGGCACACGCTGCTGTGTCACACACTGCTGTGGCACACGCTGCTGTGTCACACACTGCTGTGTTACACGCTGCTGTGTCACACCCTGCTCTGTCACACACTGCCGTGTCACACACTGCTGTGTTACACACTGCTGTGTCACACGCTGCTGTGTCACACACTGCTGTGTTACACGCTGCTGTGTCACATGCTGCTGTGTCACACACTGCTGTGGCACACGCTGCTGTGTCACACACTGCTGTGTCACACACTGCCGTGTCACACACTGCTCTGTCACACACTGCTGTGGCACACCCTGCTGTGGCACACACTGCTGTGGCACACACTGCCGTGTCACACACTGCTCTGTCACACGCTGCTGTGTCACACCCTGCTGTGTCACACACTGCTCTGTCACACACTGCTGTGTCACACACTGCTGTGTCACACACTGCTGTGTCACACACTGCCGTGTCACACACTGCTGTGTCACACACTGCTGTGTCACACACTGCTGTGTCACACGCTGCTGTGTCACACATTGCTGTGGCACACGCTGCTGTGTCACACGCTGCTGTGTCACACACTGCTGTGTCACACGCTGCTGTGTCACATGCTGCTGTGTCACACCCTGCTGTGTCACACGCTGCTGTGTTACACGCTGCTGTGTCACATGCTGCTGTGTCACACACTGCTCTGTCACACACTGCTCTGTCACACACTGCTGTGTCACACGCTGCTGTGGCACACGCTGCTGTGGCACACGCGATCCCAGGATGGCCTCGGACAGGGCCAGGGGGCTGGGATGGTGTGGGGTCCCTCCATTGCTACATCCTGGCTGCATTCCCATCTGCTTTTCTCCATCAGGATTCCCAAATTCAGCATCCCACCTTGGGGGTGAGGGCAGCCCTGGGAGCATGGCCTGGGGACCGAGTGCTTCAGCTGGCAGAGCCTCCTGTCTGCACTCCTGCAGTTTGATCCTGCCTCCACTCCTGCAGTTTGCTCCTGTCTGCACTCCTGCAGTTTGATCCTGCCTCCACTCCTGCAGTTTGATCCTGTCTGCACTCCTGCAGTTTGATCCTGCCTCCACTCCTGCAGTTTGATCCTGCCTCCACTCCTGCTGTTTGCTCCTGTCTGCACTCCTGCATTTTGCCCCTGTCTGCAGTTTGCTCCTGTCTGCACTCCTGCAGTTTTCCCCAGCCTCCACTCCTGCAGTTTGCTCCTGCCTCCACTCCTGCATTTTGCCCCTGTCTGCAGTTTGCTCCTGTCTGCACTCCTGCAGTTTGCCCCAGCCTCCACTCCTGCAGTTTGCTCCTACCTTACAAGATTCGGATCCCTTACAGCCTGGCTTAAATTGAGCCTGGCTCATTAAATGGTTCCGTACCCACTCCTTGTCTCAACATCCCATTTTCATGCTGCTCAGGGCGCCCGTGGTACCTTGCAGTGATGAATTCCATGGGTTAGCCAACAGCTGCATGGAAATACATCTTTTTGTGATGCTTTTCAGCCTGTTTGCACCTGACACGGCTCTTGTGCTGTGACAGCAGTTCCACATTACTCGCCTTCTCCCTCCATTTGGATGTGCTCGGCTTGCTTTCCTCTCTCACTTAAGCCCATCCTAATTCCATTCAGGATCAAGCTGAGGAGCTGGGAGGATCAAAACTGAGTTTCTGCTGACAGAGGGGAAATTCAGCTTTGGCTGCTCCCACAGATGCTCCCAGGCTCTCGTGTGGAGAACCTACAAATCTTCTGTGGCCTTTTGGGGGGCACTTTGGGCTGGGCTCACAGAAGGAGAGCTCTGATCCAACTTTCCTTCCCTGTCCAGCTTGGGCGGGGCTGTGCCCTCCAGTCCCTGGCTCTGTCCCTCGGGTGACCACTCCTGGGCTGATTCCAGTGAGGACAGCAGGGTGGAGGTGGCATTTCCCATGGGCACCAAGCGCCACCCCTCGTCACTGCTGCCCCGTGGGGGCTGCGGGCAGGCACTGAGGAGAGACAGACAGACAGACAGACCCCCCAGACGGGGCTGGGCACCCCATCTCCACCCCATCAGCTCCTGCCTGGGGCCAACACCCTTCTCCAGCAGCCCAGAGAGCCGTGGAGAGCACATCAGGGAGCGTTGATCGGGCTGTGCGTGGCAGCAGCCACTGCCAGCGCCCCGGTGCCACCACCCGTGCCCCCCAGAGGGTCCCAGCACGGGGATCCCAGCCGGGCAGGGGTCGGGATGGGCAGGGACCCAGGGAATGCTGCCCTGCACTGCCCGGCTGGCACAGGCTCCACGGCAGCCCTGGGAGCGCCTGGCAGCCCCGCTAATGTCTCCATGGCTTCTTGTTAGCTGCACTCTAAGCAGGAAAGTGACTGGCCCTGACAATATAATTTACATTGCTGTATAAAACTATCTGTGGAAGCCAAGCTAATTTGTGCCAGATTAGGCTATTTGTCTCAGCCACTGTCTAACGGCACAATCTATCAGAGGGCTGTTTTCAAATATCGCTTTTCAAGCGTGCCCTTGAGAGGCGGGAATTGATTGGGATCTTAGAAAGCAAAATTACAGCAATAACTTAAAAGAAACAATAATTACTGAATCATACCAGTGTCAGCACTCTGCAAAACACGAAATAGCCATCAAACCCCAATCCAATATATTCTGAAGCAAATTTATTGAATGGAAAAAGCAGTTGAGTGAGGCTTTTTTTCTGCCGGTTCCCCTCGCCCCCTCTCTCTCCCTGTACATATGGTTATCTCCAAACCGCAAGTGAATGAGTCGATAATTCTTGTCATTGACTGCTCCATTTTCAGAGAGTCAAGAAAAGATCCATTAGCTACCTCCCGACTCGGTGTCTTTCCCCTTCCCCTCCAGTCATTTGCCAGTCTGTGCTCCTCAGGCAAACAAACATATATAACTAATCATCTGTTAAAACACCGAGGCCCCTAATAAATCTCTGCAGCTGAAATACTTTAATGGGTAATTAATTGATCCTGTTCCAGAGGAGTAATAAGATAATAAATTAGACAATATTTCACTCAGTTGTGTCAGTGTACTGCTAATGGTGCTGGAGGGCTAAGCCGAAGGATAATAAATTAGCCAGAAATTAACTGCTAAGAGCTTTCTGCAGAGAAATGGGCTGACAGCGAGGGGCTGTGATTCAGGGCCCTGCTGCCACCGCCAGCTCGGTTATTTATTTTTTGGTGCTACAAACATTCCCTCTGGCTGGAGCTGGCTGGGGGTGGTGGCAGAGGGGATGGAGAGGGGCACAGCACCCGCAGCTCCGGGCGCGGCGCTCCCGGGACCGGGCAGCGGAGGATTTATGGCAACCTGGCTGCGCTGCATGTAGGTAAATTACTTTTGTGCTGACTATAAAGACTGTCTCGGAGGCAAGTTATTACCCATCCAGCAAACAAAAAGGAAATATTTCCTAGTGCATCTGTCATATTTCACGGGAGGGTTTGGCAGAGATATCAGGAAAGATGACACCGGGGACTGATGGTGCGTGGCGCAGAGCGGCACAGCCCCCCTGGAGGCTGGGCCTTCCTTCAGCTCCCTCCAGGAGAACTTTCGAGGTTTTAAAGCCTGGCTCACACCCACGTTGTGTTTGCAGCCATGACTGTGGCCGCGGCAGACACAGCCAGGCTGGAGCAATGCCCGAGAGAGGTGAGGGGCAAAGGTGGGCCTGGGCAGCCAAAGGTGTCCTGCATTGCCTCAGACCCTGGACTGACAGGTTAGGCCATCCCAGGGAGACCAAAGATGACCTAAAGGTGGCTTTAGAAAGCCAGAAACCTATTTGCCATCTCAGAAGCCATGGATTTATTTCCTAATGACAGTTAAGTGGATGAGATAAAAAATGATCAGTCTGTGGTGGAGAAATTCGGGCTGCTTTGATCACAGGCTCGGGCGTGCCCATGCACAAGGTGCCTCCTCTTCCTCTCCTCCCCACAAAGCATCCAGTCAGCCTCCCCTGGCTTCAAATGGGATCCTCATGACCTCCCCAGCCCCCAAAAACCTGGGCTTGGGCTGCAGCAGGAGCAAGCCCTGGCTCCAAGGAGCAGCAAGGGGACAGCAGTGACATTCCAGAGGCACCGGGGGAGATGTGGGTCAGGGAAGGGCCAGGCTGGAGAAGTGCCATGGGGAGCTCCCCAGTGCAGGGCATGCTGCAGGTGCTCCCCAGTGTCCTGCATCCTGCAGCATGCTCATCCTGCAGCATCCCTCCTCCTGCTGCACCCCGCGGGAGCCGGGAACAGCCAGTGGCTCTGCAGAGCCACCATGGCCAAGCCCCTCTCCTTGGGTTTGCCCTCTCGCACTCCCCCCGCTCTCCTTCCCACTGCCTTTCCTTCCTGAGGAGGTGAAGAGAGTGATAATCAGCCAGGGCACCAGGAGAGCTCATGGACGAGATTAAAAGCAAATCAAAGAAGAAAAATCATGGCATGGTTTATGTCTTCCTAATTAAAACCCCGCCAGTCTCCCTTCCCTCCCCCTCCTTTCCCAGCTAATGTTACACTAACGAGCTGAGTTTAGTGGCATTTATGTAGATAAAAGTCCTGATGATTGATCTCAATGGCTTGTTAAAATTAGTTTCAGTCCACCATATTGATTTAATTCCATTGCTTGAAAGTGCTAATTAATAATGATAATAAAAGTGTCTGGGCTCATTATTATCAGGAGGCAGGTTGGGAAGGGGATGAGGGGCACAGCGCTGGTGCATCGCTCACTCCGGCTGAAAACGGCCCTTGGAGAGGTGCTTGGGGTGGGCAGGGAACCAAGGGAGAGAGGAGGGCATGCAGGGGGCAGGGGGGTAGAGGGTTTGGGTTTGCCGTCAGCCAGGGCAGGAGAACTCCGCAGGGTTTCTGCAGAACGACAGTGACTTTGTGGCACTGCGGGAATCAAAGACATCGGGGGACATCTCCCAGTCCACTCCCAGCACCTCCACCTTGGGGACACAAGTGCTGGGGGGCTCAGGGGACCACCAGGAGCTTGGCATGTGTCTGAGGCTCTGCCCCTGGTGCCACCCCTTGCTCAGGTACCGCAGGACCCCAGGACCCAGCACAGGCTGGGTGGGCTTAGCACCAGTGGCTGCTGTCAGACTGTCCCGTCCTGTTTGACCTCTCCATGTTTCCTAAAACCTTTTGCACTGGGATTTTTCCCTTTCCAGCTGGGTCCCTGGCCCAGTGGCGGGGAACAGCCCTAATTAGGGAATTTGCTGCCTGCAAAGTGGTGCTCATCCTTAGATACCTGCTGTCTCCAGCTACTGAAGCCTCTTTCCTGGGGAAATTAGTGTAATTAATATATTTATGCAATCCTTCAAAGTGCTGATCACAAACAACCACAGAGGAAACTTTTAACAGTGGCAGCCACCTCCTCCTGGGGCTCAGAGCTGGGATTTCATTGTCTCACCTCTGCTCCTGGCCAGCTCCTTTGGTGCCATCAGCAGTGTCCTCCTCCATCCCCATTCTTCCCTCCTGTCTCTTCCCAGCACCTTTCCTGTTCTCCCTGGCAGGGCCTACCCTCATTCCAGCAGCACCCAAAGCTGACTGAGCTCCCGAGCCTGTGCTGAAGGTGCTGAGCGAGGCCAGGCAGGTGAGGAGAGGCTCAGAGGGGTCCCTGCCCACCCCTGCCCCGGACAACTCCCATTCTCCTGGCCATGTTTGCACCCCAAATCCAGAGCTGCCAGCAGGACCAGGTCCCCCTTGGAGGAGGCTCTTCCTGCCCCTGGCAGAGAGGCTGCTCCACAGGTTTTTCCCAAGCCAGCTCCCCAGTTCCCCCAGCCCCACTCGCTCTGCTGCTGCTGCTGCTGCAGGGTCGGAGCCTCTGGGGTGATCCAGAAGCCACAGGCAAGGAGAAAGCAGCTGGGGAAGGGCCCTTCTCTCCCCCCTCTTTGCCCCTTCTTCTCATTCCATTCCATTTTATTTTTAAAATTTCTCTCTGTCTTTCTCATCCATCATTTTCTCATTCCCTCTCTCCCATCCACAGCGAGCCGGCTAATGGAGTCTGCAGTAATTCAGTCCTCCTCGACAGGGGCTGTAATTTCAATAAATAATTACAGGCCTTGATTTCATCTCCCTCTTCCCTGAAATGTGGCTGCACAAACTCATCCCATGGGCCCAGGCAGTTAATGGGCTCCAGGGTGGGGCTCCAGGGTGGCTGCTGGGACCCCAGGGCACAGACCCCGCTCTTCTCTGGGGTCACTTCTGCAGTGCCCAGAGCCTGTGCCGGGTGATTTTGGGGTGTGCTTGGGGCTGCTCTGGCACCATGGGCCGTGCTCCAAGCACCAGCTCTCCTGTCATGAGGAGCGGGATTTTATTCCCTGTCCATGCAGCGTTCCCAGCTGTGTCCCTGCTGCCCTCACAGGGCTCAGGGCGGGTCCGGCGTGGATCCACCTCCTGCCAGAGGGAACGGAGAGAGTGACCCCACAGCGACTGTGCAAAGACAACCCAAGGCCAGACAAGGCCCATAACTCCCCGGACTCTGTGGCACTGAGCCCATCGATAGCCATTCCCAGTGCCTTTGGTCTTGGCTGAAAACAAAGTGAAGGTCCCTGAGTTCTCCTATAAATGGTAATGATAACACAATTATCATGCAAAACAAAAATTAAGTTTAATGGTGCAAAGCCAGGGTGTACTGTGGAGGTAATTCATATTAATTATGTTTGGATTAAAAGCTTATTTCTTTTGTTAGCATCTGCAAGTAGGAACTTAGCAGTAAAAAAAGCTGCATATAATTACTGCATCTTATGGAGGAGCGGTGTCGAACTTAATGGAGCATCCCCGCTCTCTCTGGGCCCCCGACGAGCCGCAATATTTCACTTCTTGTGAAACACAGAAGAAATAAATTACAGCTTTAATGATAAGCACTACTTGGGCTCCTAATGCAGTGTGATTGGCTACCTCAGGCACTGCAGGCTGGGCTGGGGGCAGAGGGGCCACGGGGACACAGAGCAGCCCAGAGCTCGGCTGAGGGACACAGCCGAGGGACACAGCACTGTCACCTGCTGCTGTGACCCCTGTGCTGCAATGTCACCTCTCACAGGGACCCCTGAGACTGCGTGATGGCACCGTCACTGTGCCCCCTGTGACACGGAGCAGTGCCAGCCTCGCTGTGCTCCCTGTGACACAGAGCAGTGCCAGCCTCACTGTGCCCCCTGTGACACAGAGCAGTGCCACAGAGCAGTGCCAGCCTCGCTGTGCCCCCTGTGACACAGAGCAGTGCCAGCCTCACTGTGCTCCCTGTGACACGGAGCAGTGCCAGCCTCACTGTGCCCCCTGTGACACGGAGCAGTGCCAGCCTCACTGTACCCCCTGTGACACAGAGCAGTGCCACAGAGCAGTGCCAGCCTCGCTGTGCCCCCTGTGACACGGAGCAGTGCCACCCTCACTGTGCACCCTGTGACACAGAGCAGTGCCAGCCTTGCTGTGCTCCCTGTGACAGAGAGCAGTGCCAGCCTCACTGTGCCCCCTGTGCCACAGAGCAGTGCCAGCCTCACTGTGCCCCCTGTGACACGGAGCAGTGCCAGCCTCACTGTACCCCCTGTGACAAGGAGCAGTGCCACAGAGCACTGCCAGCTTTGCTGTGCTCTCTGTGACATAGTGCAGTGCCAGCCTCACTGTGCCCCCTGTGACACAGAGCAGTGCCAGCCTCACTGTGCCCCCTGTGACACGGAGCAGTGCCAGCCTCACTGTACCCCCTGTGACACAGAGCAGTGCCACAGAGCAGTGCCAGCCTTGCTGTGCTCCCTGTGACACAGAGCAGTGCCAGCCTTGCTGTGCCCCCTGTGACACAGAGCAGTGCCACAGAGCAGTGCCAGCCTCGCTGTACCCCCTGTGACACAGAGCAGTGCCAGCCTCACTGTGCCCCCTGTGACACGGAGCAGTGACACAGAGCAGTGCCAGCCTCACTGTGCCCCCTGTGACACAGAGCAGTGACACAGAGCAGTGACACAGAGCAGTGCCAGCTTTGCTGTACCCCCTGTGACACGGAGCAGTGCCACCCTCACTGTGCCCCCTGTGACACAGAGCAGTGCCACAGAGCAGTGCCAGCCTTGCTGTGCCCCGTGACACAGAGCAGTGCCAGCCTTGCTGTGCTCCCTGTGACATAGAGCAGTGCCAGCCTCGCTGTGCCCCCTGTGACACGGAGCAGTGCCAGCCTCGCTGTGCCCCCTGTGACATAGAGCAGTGCCAAGTGCCAGCCTTGCTGTACCGCCTGTGACACAGAGCAGTGCCAGCCTCGCTGTGCCCCCTGTGACATAGAGCAGTGCCAAGTGCCAGCCTTGCTGTACCGCCTGTGACACAGAGCAGTGCCAGCCTTGCTGTGCCCCCTGTGACACAGAGCAGTGCCAGCTTTGCTGTACCCCCTGTGACATAGAGCAGTGCCAGCCTTGCTGTACCCCCTGTGACACAGAGCAGTGCCAGCCTTGCTGTGCCCCCTGTGACACAGAGCAGTGCCAGCCTCACTGTGCCCCCTGTGCCACAGAGCAGTGCCAGCCTTGCTGTGCCCCCTGTGACACAGAGCAGTGCCACAGAGCAGTGCCAGCCTTGCTGTGCCCCCTGTGACACAGAGCAGTGCCAGCCTTGCTGTGCCCCCTGTGACACAGAGCAGTGCCAGCCTCACTGTGCCCCCTGTGACACAGAGCAGTGCCAGCCTCGCTGTGCCCCCTGTGACACAGAGCAGTGCCACAGAGCAGTGCCAGCCTTGCTGTACCCCCTGTGACACAGAGCAGTGCCAGCCTCACTGTGCCCCCTGTGCCACAGAGCAGTGCCAGCCTTGCTGTGCTCCCTGTGACATAGAGCAGTGCCAGCCTCACTGTACCCCCTGTGACACAGAGCAGTGCCAGCCTCGCTGTGCCCCCTGTGACACAGAGCAGTGCCAGCCTCGCTGTGCCCCCTGTGACATAGAGCAGTGGCTCCTCTGTGCCCCCCCGTCACAGCAAGGTGCCACCCCTCGCTGTGCCCCTGTCACAACGTCCCTGCCGGCAGAGCTGCGGGCACAGCTGAGGCTTTGCTCTCAGGGGTGCCAAACGCCGCTGTGCTGGTGCCAGTGCCACGGGAGGCAGGGCCAAGGCTGACCCCGCTGTCCCCTCCCTCCTGGGCCAGTCCCTGCCCTGCCGGCCCGAGCTCCAGCTGCTTCTTCCATGCCAACAGCCAAGGGATCCCTGTGGTCCTTTTAAGCACAAACCAGTCTGGGACTGGTCTGGAAGCTCTGGTCTTTTATTTATTTATTTGTTCTGCTTTTATTTATAAACCTGAAACAGCCATTTAAAAAAAATTTATCTTTTTTTTTCACCAGGAAACCCTTCAGCTCTGGCCCCCGATCCAGGCTGGCCCTGGTTGCAGGCAGAGCAGGAGGTGGGAGGTGGCCCAGGGTTTCAGGTGTGTTTCACCAGGAGGAAAACAAATGTTTGCCCCATTTCCCAGTGACTGCAGGAGCTGAGTATCGCTGGGCCCAGAGCACCCGGAGGGCTCTGAGCTGCACCGACACCATCATTGGCAATATCTGTTCTCGATCTGCACGTTAAAAACACCACAGCTGGGCCTTAAGGCCCTGCTCTGACAGACCCCAAGGACCTGCAGCAGCCTGGACCTGACCCCGCTGGGGACCAGCACCCAGGGACAGCCCCAG